>NC_056684.1:9227500-9527500 GCF_018350215.1 Panthera leo
GGTAGAATGCATAATACCAAAGAGAGCTAAGAACAAAATCTCTGGAATCAGACAACTTAGATTCATATCTAGGTCCTGCCAGTTCCAATTACACTACTTTTAACAAGTTATAAATTCTCTGTACCTCAGTTTCCCCTTCACTAAAACAAGGATAATAACACAAAGGGTTATGGGCGCCTGGGTAGCTCAGTCGGTTGAGCATCCAGCTTCAGCTCAGGTCATGATCTCATAGTCTGTGGGTTTGAGCCCCACATCAGGCTCTGTGCTGATGGCTCAGAGCCTGGAGCCTGCTTAGAATTGTGTCTCCCTCTCTCTCTGCTCCTCCCCCACTCATGCTCTCTCTCTCCTTCAAAAATAAATAAAAACATTAAAAAAAATTTTTTTAAATAACACAAAAGGTTATTTTCACTTGAATGAGTAATGCATTTAAAATGTGTAGCCCAGTGTCTGATATATAATAAATGTTCAATAGTTGTTAGTAGCTATACTGTCAGCCCCTGGGATGGTATCACAGAGATCAAGGTGAAAAAAACACAGTTACTGCTTCAAAGAGTTCTTAGGGTAGAGGGAGAGATCAACCTGTGTATAACCTTTCCTGATGTGATCTGACCATGGCGGTTTCAGCATGGGAGACCTAAGAAGAAAGCTTCTCCTACCTGGAGAAGTTGGGGAAAGTTTCTCAAAGAATATGATCCTGGCACTGGACCTTGGTGGATGTCCAGGCAGAAGACAACAGAGGGACATTCTAGGCAGAAGTAAGAGTGAAAAGTAAACCTATATAAGAGAGTTTGGGGTATCTTATATGAAAGGGGGTAGATGTACAAGTGATAGAGCATTCGCAGTGAAACTGTTGAGTTGACTTGGGCCAAATCAAATAGTTTTATTTTCCATAATGTGGAATGGGAGCCCACTGAAAGTTTATAAGCAGAGAAGGGACATAGGTAAAGTTCATTTTCATGTTTAAATTTCTTCTCCATGGAAATGTGAGCTTTCTCTCACTCCACATGCAGTGAAGGTATGGCAAATTCATTTCCCTCTTCTCTTATTCACACTAGACTGTGAATGACTAACAAAGCATGATACGGTACTTCACCAAGAGAATTTACAGTTTACTAAGGTACAATTGTTATCTGAGATATCTTCCAAAGAATGAAGGAAGTCTTTTGAGATTCAAGGGACCTCTCCCTATCCCTTCTCTCATCTTCCCAGGTCAGAGTTTAATAAGTTCATCACAGCAGGAGGCTCTCTTTATGAGTTAAACAATTGATTAACAACTTATGATGGAACTATTTTGGAATACCTAGTACTTCGTGAACATATCAGAGACTTTGGATTTCCCTTCTGGGACTTAATGACCATTGCTTTAGGTATGCTATCTGTATATGCAACAGTTTAGACTGAAACACCATTACTCACAGCCTGTCTGTAAGTAGGGAGCAAGATCCATGGAAATGACAAAGCCCCTTGTCCCCCTTCTTAATTTTTACCCTATCCCTCATCCAGTGGGACCTTTTCTTTTTTCTAACTGATCTTCTTTCCCATGCAAATAGTTAATGGTCTGAAGTTTGCCATGAACTGGGGATAACTAAATTCAATCATAAGTAACCTCAGAGAAACACTTGAAATTTAAGACTTCTATCTTCTATCAACTTATAGGAACAAAAGACATCAGCTCATTTTGGAGAAATATTAAATACCTGAAACAGGTGGGAAGGTTTGAAAGGTAAAGGGGACCAACTCCTGTAAACTCTGGATATCCTTCCAAGGTGACTTGAAAGATGACATTATTTAAGGCTTTTAGGACCGTTGATAGAGATCATAAGGAATGGCATGATGGACAATCTCTAAGGTGTCCCCCACAACACAACCAGTAATTCCCATCTTTGTGTAATCTCCTCCCCTTGAGTGTAGGTGGGACCAAGGACCTGCTTCTAACCAATAATAAATAGCAAAAGTGATGTCACTCTCTTGATTACATTACACTATAGGACTCCACTTTGCTAGCAGACTAGGCTCTCTTTGCCGGTGTGATATAGTGGCCAGGTTGGAGAAGCCCATGTGGCAAGGAACTGTAGACAGCCTCCATCAGACAGCCAGCAAGAAGCTGGAGCCCTCTATCACCCAACCGCAGACTGACTGACTCCAGCCCCAGCACCCTTCACCATTATGTTGACCGCCTGAAGAAGATTAAACTGAAGCCTTGTGGAGGAAGCCAAGGCCACAAACAGGCCACCTAGCCCAGCTGGACTTGCGTCTGTCCTTGCTTCCCTTCCCTCTCTGGGGGAATCAGTGCCCCCGTCCCCCAGCAATCTGCTCCCTCTGCACAGAAATCCCCGGGAAATTGCTCTGCATGCTTGTACATCATTCACACAGAAAAATAAAGAAACAAGGAGAGAAAAACTGCAAAATCTGATCTGGCTGGTTGAAACCAATTCTCATTACAGTGATTTACATGAATAGGAACTCAAATTTGCATACCATTAAGTGTTTAAGATCAACTTGTGCAAGTTTTTATTTGATTTCAGCCTTAAATTCTTCATGGAAGCTGAGCCTCCATGGTTTTCTCTCCCAAGTAACAGAGCTTTAAAAGAAAAATTAAAAGATCTGCCACGTCCAATGGATTTCTTCAAATTCACTAACTTTGGGGAAGGGCGGGATCAGTTACACTTGGGATGCTCCCTCAACACTAAAATGGAAGCCAGTACAAAGATCAATACTGGCATAGACTCTTCTTTGAATAAGCAATAGAATTTTAAAGGTTAGCTCTGCCAAGCCCAGAACAAGACTTTACATAATACCCCTAGCCCTCTGCCAGGGCCAGCAGAACGGCCCCGTGGGAGTTTGTCACTTTCCGCAAGCAGAAAGAATGTGCACCTTAAGATGGAAAGAAAACCCGCCTCTGGGATTAGGGCCACACCTGTCCACTGGACATTGAATGTCAAAACCTCGGTGGGGTACGTCCCATCAGCAGGCCCTTATAAAACCTAATAACAGGACTTACATGAGGACCAAGAGTGGCACCGAATATCTCCTCACCCTGGAAAATGATTCGGAAAAACAGGTTTTATGAGCTGTGCTAGCACACTGTGTCTTGATGTGATTAATCCATCTCAGGAAAATGACTTTAAGAGCCAATTAAAGGCAACTTAGAGGAGCTATTTTGCATTGTCTCTTTATTCTCTTTCTGGCGACAATTGTACCTGTCAGGAAAGCTGTGAGAGATTATCAATTCGAAAATAAGAACGCTGCCCTGGGAGAGATCGGCTGTCTCCGCTCGGAGTACAAATCCCGACCACCGCCAAGATGGGGACCTTTAAGTCCGTGTGGCTTCTAGCTCCAGGTGATGCGTCCTCCTCACCCCTCCCAGTGACCTTCTACTCTGGAACATGGGAACATGAAAACTGCCACCCCGAAGTCAGATGAAGCAAACACATACCATCCTGGAGGAAAATCTCCTCTTATCACAAGGGGGAAAAAAAAGGAGGAGGAGGAGGAGAATGAGAAATGCCTCTCATTTATAAATAAATTTATTTTCCTGGTTTAAAATGGCAAGCACTTCGAGGCAAAAGAGCAGAACGGGGTCTGCTTTAAGGCAATGACTTCACCACCCTTTCATCTACGTTGTATATCCAAGTAGGTGACAAAGCATAGTTGTAACAGGAAAACCCCCAACCCATGAGCCCTCCCACTTAACCTGAAAATGGGGACTGCCCCAGGGTAAGTCACTGAGGAAGGAGTTAAAATGGAGAAAAGAAGAGCTCCCGGAACCCAGTCTGGAGGCAGGGCAGACCAGACCGCAGCGAAAGCCCAGGCTGCCACGGAGGAAAGTAAACACTCTGGAGCTTGGACCAGATGGCCCCCTCTGGTTTCTTAGGTTACTACTACTTAGCAGTGAGCCAGTGGCTCAGATGTCACACGAAAGGGAAAGGGCTGGCTCAGCCTGCGGCTCAGGTTCTGTCACTTTGGCCTGGGTAGGGTTACAAGTTTGTGACAATGCCCACTGACCTATGATCAGGACACACACCCATTAGTTCACCTCTCCAAGAGCTCAAGGCGATGCAGGGTGGCCAGCACAGGACAGAGGAGAGGCAAAGCTGGGAAGTCTAGAAACTTGTTCTGCAAGCCCCTGAAAGTCTGGCAGAGAATGAGAGGCATTTTCCAAACCAGATATGGCTCCACTGACACAGTCCTTATCAGCATTCCAGGGACCCATGTAACCCCCCCTGTGGGCTAGCTAGCCAGGCTGAGAAATTAATCTATGCCCATACAGCCCCATCATCTTCCCTGGGAAATATGCACAATCACGTGAGCCTTAAGAAAGTAACAGGCCTAATCGCAGCCTGCCCTTGCCAGGCCCTCCCCTTTTGCAAAGACTCTGGCCTCAGTAAAGCATGTCTGTGCTCATTCTCTAGTCCCTTGCCCCAAACCGTATCCCAAGTGCCCCCACGCCCACTTGACAAACCCCATCTCTTCTGCTTCTACAAAGTTCCATCCAGGAACCAGCCACAAGTCTGAGTCCTGCATAAAGCATTCCCAGAGGTCTCCCTGGAGGAAGGATCTCTTTGTTTCATTTCACGGCTTCAGAAGTGTGTTTTGTCTCCATTATACACAGGCAGACCTTGTTTTACTGTGCTTTGCTTTATTGCACTTCACAGATAGTATGTTGTTGGGTTTTGTCTGTTTTTTTGTTTTTTTGTTTGTTTGTTTACAAGTTGAAGGTTTGTGGCAACCCCACGTTGAGCAAGTCTGTCGGCACCGTTTCTCCGACAGCCTCTGTGTCACATTTTGGTTATTCTTGCAATATTTCAAACTTTTTCTTTATTATTATATTTGTTCTCATGATCTGTGACCAGTGATTACAACCCACTGAAAGCTCGGATGATGGTTAACATTTTTTTAGCAATGAAGTATTTTTTAATTAAGGTACATACATCGCTTTTTTAGACATCATGCTGTTGCACATTGAGTGCAGTACAATTATGGTTACACTATAACTTTTATATGCACTGAGACACCAAAAAAATTCCCTTGTCTTGCTTTATTGTGGTATAGAACTGAGCCCACAATGTCTTCGAGGTATGCCTGCAATGTAGCACACTCTCCCATACCAGACTATCACTTAGCACCCAGACCAGATCACACTCACCTGAACATCTCCAGTGCCTAACCCAGAAACTGGAAGAGAGATGCTCAGGAAATGTGTGAAGAAGAAAGGAAGAAACGGAGGGAGGCAGGGAGACTTCCTTTTCTGTGAAGTTTAGCTGGCTTCCGTAAGTTGCTACAGATAGAAGAAACCATCACTTACTAAATGCATATATGTATTTGGCATGATTCTAAACACTTTATTTCCCTCATTGTATTTTATACATGAAAAAAACTGACGTTCAGAGCAGTTAAGTAACATTCCCCAGGGCACACAGTGAATGAGGCTCAGAGCCATAATTCTGAGTCCAGCTCACCTGACTGTGGAGTGTGCACTCTTTTTCTCTCGTAATATTGTCTTCTTAGGTTCATAAAATATTAGGATCAAAATGGACCTTTGAGATTATCTAGGCTGAACTGTCGGAGGTCCGGAGAGGTTAAGTCATCAACCACAGGTCACCCAGCTGGTCCATGGTAGAGGCAAAACTCGTTTCTCCTAACTCCCATTCCGACGCTTTTGGCATCAACCCAGCCTCTCGGAAGAGCCTTAACTATGTGTGATATTATCCTATCAAATCAAGTCGGTAAGAAACAGAGCAAAATGTTCAGGAAACAAGGTCAGCACATTTTGTCTTCCCAGAGCAGCTGCAGGGGCATAAATGTACTCAGGAACCACATGAAGGAGGCAGCCAGCTCCATGGACTCCCAGATGCTTCCAGAGCCCTGGAGGAGCAGGAGCCCTTGGGAGAGCTTCTATTCAGCCTGTCAAAACCTGATGTCCAGATGGAGGGGTTAAATGATGCCCATAACGGGACTTTCACTGCCTTCCTTGTGAAATCACTCACCCAATGGCTCTCACGTGCATGTCTTTGCACCTCAGTAGCTTTACTGCCCATAAGGACACTCTGAAACGTTAAGATGCTTGCTTAGTTAGTGACAATACTTCAGTGGCCAGGCAGGACCCACCATCACAGCCTCTAAGCCACTGGGCTTGACCAAGAGGGGCTTGCTCGGCCCATACCTTTCTCCTGGATGGATTTTCCTTTTGTCTCCTCCTCATCTTTATCTTCACGACTCCTTCCTCTCCTGGGTACTCTCCCCTGCAGACAGGCCCTGCCTATCAACTCCTTCTACCCAGCAGCCCTCTCCAGCTCCCTTGCTTGCCTATGGTTCTCCTGAGAGACGGGTCTCCATCATATGAGAAGAGCATGTGACCCAGGCTTAGGACCGGTATCCCAGGTGAGCTCTGCCAGCCCTTTGCTATTTTGTCTCCAGCCTCCAGCATGTGGCTTGGGTTCTCTGCACTTCTGTTTTCCCCTTGGGACAATGAGGATGATAGTCAAGGTCTCCCTCAACTGTGACATTCTGTGATTTACTCCAGGCCACTCCAATGTGTCCACTTTCTGACCTCCAGCACTTTATAGCATTGCTGTGAAATTTAATCATTCGTTACACACAGTCACCTTACCCAATAATTGCTTTCCATACAGTCTCATCTTCCTAATAAATGCGTGACTGCTTAAAGGGGAGGCATGAGGCTAATATTTCTGACTTCTTCTCTGTAGATTTCACATTGGGTGAAACATTGGGTGCTCAGAAGACAGCTGTAGATTAAGTACTTGCATTCAGGAAGGTCTTGCCTCACTGGTACCCCACCACCACCTTGCAGGACAGAAGAATGAAGCATGCAGAAGAGGAAAAACAAAGTTAGCCCTCCCAGAAGCTGACCAGAAAAGAAGCCAGGCTAGTCCCCACAAGGAAAGCACATACCCAGGTGTCTGGGGCTTGAGAGCTATGCCTGGCATGCAGACACATGGGACCCAGGGGCAGGCTAGCTGACACCCAGGAAGTGATGCAGGAGGGCAGAGAAGGTTAACAGAGCAGCAGGAAAGGGGAGTCAGAAGCAGAGCAACTGAAGGCAGCTCCAGGTCTGTGGAACAGAGCTCAAAACTGGTTCAATCATTAACTCTGGAAACATGGCCCACCTGCCAGGCCATCCCCATGCCAGGTGGCAAGTTCTGCCTGGAGGGGTCAGTGCCTGCTTCTACATGAGGGAAAGCCACACCATGAGGGGATCAAGGCTGTTGTATTCCTCTCTCCCAGCTACGCACTTCTCCATTCTACCAACTGCACTAATTCTAGCCTTCATAGAATATTAGTTTCCCAGTATACTGTCCCCTCTATATTCATTGGCCCCTTAGAGGGGGGCCCTGGAGCCAGACTGTCTCAGTTCAATCCTGGTTCCCCACTTACTGGCCTGGTTCCCCACTTATGAGACAGCTGCTTCCATTCTCTGTGATTTGGTTTCCTCATCTGTAGAACTGTCATGTCACTAATTCCCACCTCCATAGGGGTGTAAGGATTAAGGGAGTTAATACAATTTGAAGTCCTTAGAATGGTTCCTTACAGGTAAATTATTGCTTTTCTTTTGTTCCGTTTTGGCAAAATATTCCCCCCAAGTAGTTGAGCACCCCTTCTGCGAGGCATCCGCATTAAGAACAAATTCAGTTTCCTGTCTGTCAAGCAATCATGTTCTACGATACACCTGAGTGATTTATCTTTAGTAGATGATTTAGGTAGGTATTTTCCTTTTACAACTTACTCGCCTTTTAGCATGAAACAGAGATATATTTTGGTTAAGATTATTTCATTCCATAAATGATTGTTGCTCATCGTTTGACATAGGCACTGTGCTGGGTTTATATGGAGTCCTTGAGCTTGGTGCATTTGCAGTCTTGTGGGGAGACAGGCAAACGTACCACAGAACGTTACCAGGTGCTCTAGGAAGCTACAAAGTGCTTTGGATGAACCCAAGGAGGAAGGAGGACTTTTTTAAAAAATTTTTTTCAATGTTTATTTATTTTTGAGAGACAGAGAGAGACAGAGCACAAGTAAGGGAGGGGCAGAAAGAGAAGGAGACACAGAATCCAAAGCAGGCTCTAGGCTCTGAGCTGTCAGCGCAGAGCCCGATGCGGGGCTCAAACTCACGAACCCTAAGATCATGACCTCAGCTGAAGTCGGACGTTTAACTGACTGAGCCACCCAGCCCAAAGCCCAAGAGGACTTTTTTATAAGACGAACATCATTCTGTTGCAAGAAACAAAAACCCACTTGCTCTAAGGGGAATTTGCTACAAAAATACTGAAGTATCTTTTAAGCACCAAAGATGAGAAGAGCATTAAACTTCTTTATTCATTTGACAAATGTTTTCTCAGGGTCTACAGTGTGCCAGGCACTGGGGATACAGCAGTGAGCTGTAGGGGCAAAATGACTGCCCTCTTGGAGCTGATATTCTGCTGGGAACAGCCCAGGGTTGGCATGGCCCAGAGCAGTGAGTGAGAGGAGAGTCACAGGGGATGAGATCAGAGGCACAGAGGTCAGAGCACATAGGGGCCTCCAAGGACTTGGGCTTTGACTCTGAGGGAAGTGAAACCCCACTGGAAAGGTTCAAGCAGGTTTCCTGTGAATTAGATATTCATGGGAGAGAAAGGGAAGCGCCTAGGATGTTCAGACTCACACATCCCAGTGGCCCAAATCCCCTTGCATTTCCTCCACTTAGATGTCACATAGGTAGCACCCACTTACATGGACGAGGCAAGACTCCTGATTCTCACCCCAAAGCCTGATCTCTCCATAGTCTTTTCCATCTCAGGAAAGACTTTGTCCTTTCTTACACACACATTTCCTTCAAATCCACCAGCAAATCTGTCTTCTCCATCTCAAAAGATGCAGAATCTTTCTCTCTCTCCCTGTCTACTGCTTCCACTTTGTCCAAAACCACAGCCAGCTCCTGCCTGCAGGATGGCCGTGGCCTTGCTGCTCCTGTCCTCCCCACCTAGAGTTTATCCTCCACACAAAAGCCCAAGTGGTCCTTTTAAGCGAAAATTGGATGATGCTCTCTTTCAGTGGCTCCCCATCTTACTCTGAGTAAAAGCTGAAGCCCTTGCAGTAGCCCCCAAGGCTCCTGGGGCTCACCTGTCCTCAGTTACGTCATCTTCCCATCTGCCTGTTCTGCACTACCCCCTAATGCCCCCTTGGCATTCTGTGAAAATACCACCAGTAGTCCCACCTTTGGGTTTTGACACTTGCTGTTCCAGCTGCCTGGAACATTGTCCCCTCCACCCCCAGATAGCCTCATCATTTGCTTCCTTATTTTATTCAGGTCTCTGCTCAAATATCATGCTGGATATTCCTTCCCTGGTCACCCTCTAAAAAGTTGCACCTGTTCCAAGACTCGTTATCACCCTTACTTAGCTCAAATCTTTTCCACAGCACTTATCAACACCTGACAAGTTCATTTATTGACTGCCTACCCCATTAGAATGTAAGGTCATCCATGAAGACAAAAATATATCACTTGCATTTGTTATATTACCAATGCCTTCAACAGGGCCTGACCCAGAGTAAACTCTCAGTATATGTTTGTTCGATGGATAGATGGATGAATGGGTGGACGGGTAGATGACTAGAACTGAAAATTTAAAAATCGTCAGGAACCAAAACAGTCACTCTCTTTGTCTGTACACCTACTCCTGCTCTCCAACTTTGTCTCCCTCAAAGGAGTAAATCTTAACCTCAATGTTCATTTTTGGTGCAGGTACCCATGCCTCTGTTGGGAACAAAATCATACTATGAGCAGATCCTATGGGTAAAGGGTGTGCTAGGGAGAAAATGAGAGGGTTCCCTGGCATAGAAGCAACACATAAAGGACTTAGAAAATAATTGAATATAAGCTTTAACAGAGAGAATGCTGAAGAAACGAGAGAATTCTAGAAAATGCAGATGGATAGGTCTGGAGAAAGAGAGCATTATGTAATTGTAACACTAACCTGGTGGGGGGAGGGTGCTACTTTGGATAAGGAAGTATGGAACAGGTAGGTAGGTTGAGGCCAGATCACAAAGACCGGATGAAAAAGTCTGAACCTCATTCTGTAGACTTCAAGTTGCCATTGTGGTCAAAGGAGTGGATAATGGACAAAGTGCTAAGTCACTCTCCTCTGAATGAGTTGTCTACTCACAGACTTCTACAACTATACTACAAAGCTGTAAATTCATATAATTTGGAGCCAGAGGGCTGAGCTCCACTTCCCAGATTCACTCATGCCATCTCCTGGCTGTGCCAATGCGTCTGTCATTAGAGAGTATACAACAGGCCTCCTCCTGGGGACAGAGCCTCTCCCCAAATCCAATTAAACACCATCTAACAAATGGGAATTAAGAATCCCTCATGTGCAGGAAAAGTAAACTCCTGGCTCCAGTCTCCAAGTTGTCTTGTTGGCATGATAAAGTATACACAGATGAAATAATTAATTACCTGTTCACAAGAGGACACAATCAGGAGGTGGATTGTGCAAGTCAGACCCTTCTAATTCAAACTTGGTCTTCAAACTTGGTTGCACATTTGAATCACCTGGATGAAGGCTGGGTCCCATGCACAGAAATTCTGATTGAGTTGTTGTGCATGAGATCCTGGCATGGGAATTTTTAAAACTTCAGTGCAAGAGTACAGACTTGAGAACCATTGCAGCAATAGGACACCTGAAAAGACAGGGGGTTCAATGGGCAGGAGGGATTGAGCAGGTGTTTGAAGAACAAGTACAGAGCAGGTCCTATGTGGTGAGAAACCCATGTGGGCAGACTCCTGTGGGCAGCCATGCATATTGCTTGACCAGGTATATTAAATGCTGGGTTAAGACTGGAAAGGATCTTGTCTTATGATCAAAACAAGATGTCTTATCCAGATCCCTGGACCAGATGGTTCAGTCCATTCTGGATTAGTCCATTCTGGACTTGCACCTAAGTCCCAGTTGCCCTAATTGACAATTTGGCAATTTGGGGACTGTCAGTTTATTTGTTGTCATCCCAGCACAATATCTAAATTTTACTGAAACAATAGACTGGACCACCTACCACATAAGGATCTTCTGATTGTGTTCTACATAAGGATTCTTAACTGATGAAGGGTGTGAGGGCTGAAATCCTGCCTGGGATTCACTTATCAAGCCTTACGCATGGCAGGGTACTGTACTGCCCAGAAAAATGTGTCTTATGGGTTAGCCACTGCTAAGGGTGGAAGGTCTAATAATCACTTACTGAACTAACTGATGTTCTGTTTCTCCCACTAAACACTCAAACTGAGCCCACAGTCCCACTGAATCACAAAGATGTATGTGCTCACACTGTTATTTCCACCAAATGCCTCATGTTCACAGGACTTTGTTCACAAACCTGGTTTGCCAATTACTGCAACTGTGTCATTTTATTAAATAGTATCTGAACCAATGAAATATGGATGCAAAAGTCTTTTATTTCTATGGAAACTAAGTTGAATACTTAGGAAAATCACAACAAAGACAATAAATCTTAAAAATGACTGTCCAGGGACACCTGGATGGCTCAGTCAATTGAGCGTCCAACTCTTGGTTTCAGCTCAGGTCATGATCTCACAATTTGTGAGATCGAGCCCCGTGTCAGGCTCTACATGATAGTGTGGAACCTGATTGGGATTCTCTCTCTCTCCCTCTCTCTCTCTCTGCCCCTCCCCCACTAGCAAGCACGCATGCAAGCTCACTCGCTTTCTCTCTCTCAAAATAAATAAATAAACATTGGAAAAAAAAAAAAAAGAAAACCCTGCCATTTGCAACAACGTGGATGAATCTCAAAAACATTATGTTAAGTGAAATAAGCCAGAGACATAAAGAAATATACTTTATAATCTTACTTGTATGTGCAATCTAAAATAGTGAAATGCATGGAAGCAGAGAACAAAATGATGGTTGCCAAGGTTAGGGGAGAGGGAGATTTTGGTTAAAGAGTATAAAATTTCAGTTATGCAAGATAAATAAGATATGGAGATCTACTATACAGCATAGTACCTATAGATACTAATACTGTATTGTATACCTAAAGTTTGCTAAAAAGGTGTCTTATATTAAGTGCTCTTACCACACACACACACACAAATAATAATATTAATAATAATAATAATAATAATAATAATAATAATGGTGAGGGAAACTTAGGGAGGTGATGGTGTGTTTATGGCCTTGATGGTGGTGATGGTTCACAGGTGTAGTCTTATTCCTAAACTCACTGAGTTGTATACATTAAATACACTTAGCTTTTTACATGTCAATCAGACCTCAATAAAGTGCGTTATTTTATTGTCATCTAATTAGGTATGATAGAAACAATCATTAGTGATTGGAGCAAATTACAACATCTAGAAGAATTCTAAGCTCCTAATGTCTTGAAAGTGTTTTATGTTTTGATTTCACTTTAAAGAAATTAACCCTAGAGACTGTAGCTGATCCATTATGCATGAGGCTTGTGTATGGAAAACAATGTATATCTCCAATCAAAAGATCCACACTCACATAAAAGACCACATCAAAATGTTGGTAAAAGGATGTATATTTATGTGCTTCGAGTTCAAATAAAAGGGCCAAATTATGGGTTATTTTATTATCAGCCCTTTCAATTGGTCTTCCAAATGCTGCATCATTAAAGATGAGTCTTCTTAACTCTGGCAGCCTCCTGAGATTTTTCTCAAGGTCAGATGAGAATGATGAATAAGAAAGCATTTTGTAAACAAGAAAAGGCTACCCAAGTAGCCATATAAGAACTTGCTTGTTATCTTGTTACATTTTGTTTGGCTTTGTAATACTTAGTACTATCCTCCAGACATAGTAGGTGATCAATGAATTGTAATGAGGATGTGTTTCAGCACCACTGGTTTCTCCCAAGTACCCTTCTACACCAGCACCCGCCTTTTTGGTTGTCAAGATTCACCCCGTCCTCTGCTGAAGGCATTATTCATTAAAGGATTGCTAGCAGCTGCTACAAATGAGACAGGCTTAACACAGTAGAAGTTTATTTCTTGCTCAGTGTAATAATCCAGTGCAGTAGTTTCCAATTGACAGGTGTCTTTCCTTGATGTATGATTCAGAAACCCAAGTGCTACCAACCCCTAGGGCTTCAGAGTCATCTGCAGCCAGTGTGCAGATGAGAAAAGACAAGAGAGCTTCCAAAAGGGAGGCATGCACACATCTTACCTGCCCCTCGCGGTTGGTTCTGACGTGAATAGACCTGGCTGCAGTTCATTCTGCAAAATGCAGTCCCAAGTGAAATCTAAATAAAGTCTGGATTTGGGGCGTGGGGGCTGGAATTTTGTTAACAGTAATTATATGTGCTTTGTCTAAATGACAATCAATTCCCCAACACCAACCAGGTCCTGCAATTCAATTCAATTCTGACACTAACTACTCAGAGTTAGGACAGACCTCCCAGGTTAAAGACTCGGTCCTACAAGACCGTCCCCACTTCAGATGTCAGCTGCAAATGAGGTGTCCAGCCCACCTACACTTCTATTGGCTAGCTACAAATTTGTGGTATCCACAACACCCTCCTCGGGTTTGAAAATTCACTCGAATGACTCACAGAACTTAGGAAACACTTTACTTACAATTGCCAGGTGATTATGTAGGATACAACTCAGGAATAGCCAAATGGAAGAGATACACAGGACAGAACATCAATGCTGTCTTCGGGTGAGCCACTATCTCAGCACATTGATGTTTGTTTTTTTTTTTTTTTACCAAACCAGAAGCTCCCCTAATCTTGTTGTCCAAGAGCTTTTATCAAAATTGTATAACATATGCATGATTGACGAATTCATTTGTTATTGGCAATTGAACTCAATCTCTAGCCAGAGGTTGAGGGGGTGCTGAAAACACCAACCCTCTAATCTGTGGTCGGTTCATCTGGCAAGTAGCCCCCATCCTGAAGCTGTCAAGCCCCGATCATCACCACCAAGAACCACCTCATTAGCATTAACTCAGGTGTGGTCATAAGGGGGCTTGTGATGAACTACAAAAGGCATTCCTACCACACAAGAAATTCTAAGGGCTTTAGGGGCTCTGTGCCAAAAACTGGGAACAAAAGCCAAACATATATTCTTGTATTATATCATAGTAATGCACAAATATAGGTTTCTTAGATTTGATGAATGTATCACAGTAATGTAAAACACTAAGACAAAACTGAACACATACAGAACAATGAAATTGGACCCCTATCTCACACCAACAATTAACTCGACCTGCATCAAAGACTTAAACATAAGACCAGAGGCCATAAAACTCCTAGAAGAAAACATAGGGAAGAAGTTCATCAATATTTGTCTTGGCAACAATTTTTTAACATAATGCCAAAAGGACAGACAACAAAAACAAAAATCAGCAAGTGGGCGGACTACATCAAACTCCAAAGTTTCTGCACAACAAAAGAAACAGGTACCAAAATGAAACAGCAGCCTACAGAATGGGAGAAAAAGTTTGCAAACCATGTATCAGATACGGGGTTAATATCTAAAATATATAAAGAACTAACACAACTTAATAGCAACAACAAATTCTGATTTAAAAATAGAAAGAACTAATTAGCCATTTCCCAAAGAGGACATCAAAATGTCCAACAGACACATGAAAAGATGCTCTACATCACTCTTCAGCAGGGAAATGCAAATCAAATCCACAATGAGATCCACGTACGTGTTAGAATGGCTGTCATCAACAAGACAAGAGACAACAAGTGCTGGCAAGGATTGTGGTAAAAAGGGAACACTTTTACACTGCCGGTGGGAATGGAAATTAGCCCAACCACTATGGAAAACAGTGTGGAGGTCTCTAAAATTAAAAAATGGAATTACCATATGGTGAAGTCATTCCACTGCTTGGGTGTATACCCAAAGGAAATAAAAACAGGGTGTTGATCTGCACTCCCATGTTTATTGCTTCATTATTCACAATAGCCAAGGTATGGAAACAACCCAAATTCCCATCAATGGATGAATGGATACAAAAGATATAGTACACCAAAGAAAATGAAAACATTAATTCAAAAGATACATGCACCCTTATGTTTATTGCAGTATTATTTACAGTAGCCAAGATATGAAAGTAATCTAATGTCCACTGAGAGATGAGTAAATGAAGAAGATGTGGTATGTTTGAGTATATATGTATATATTATACACACACACACACACACACACACACACACACACATACACACACACGAATATTACACAGCCCTAAAAAGTAAGATTTTGCCATTTGTGACAACATGGATGGACCTAGGGGGTGTCATCCTAGGAGAAATAAGTCACACTGAGAACACAAATACCATATGATTTCATATGTGGAATCTAAAAAAAGAAAAAAGAACAAACAAAAAAGCAGAATTACACCTACAAATACAGAGAACAAACTGATGGTTGCCAGAGGGAAGAGGAGTAAGGGTTGGGCAAAATCAGTGAAGGGAAGTGAGAGATAACAGGCTTCCAGGTATGGAATGAATTAAGTCATGGGAATAAAATGCACAGCATAGGAAATAGAGTCAATGGTATTGTAATAGTGTTGTATGGTGACAAATGGTAGCTACACTTGTCCCAAGCATAGCATAATGTATAGAGATATTGAATCGCTGTGTTGTACGCCTGAAACTAATGTAATATTGTGTGTCCGCTCTACTCAAATAAAAAAAATTTTAAGATGTGATACATATACACAATGGAACATTATTCACCCTTAAGGAAGGCAGATATCTTGCAATGTGTGGTAACATGAATGAACCCTGAGCACATGATGTTAAGTAAGTCAATCAGAAAAAGACAAGCACTATAATAGATCATTTATATGTGGAATCAAAAAATTCAAATTTGTAAAAACAACAACAACAACAACAACAACAACAACAACAACAGTAAAATTAGCAGTTACTAGGGGATGTGAGGATGGGTAGGACTGATGGTGTTTAAGGGGACAAACAAGCAGTAAATCAGCCAGAGAGATCTAATGCACAGCATAATGAATGTAGACAATAATATTATACTATAATGATGTGATGTGATTCATATTGCTTCAATGAAATCATATTACAGTATATAAATATATCAAAGTAATACACTGTATACCTTAAATTTATAACACATAACCTGTCAAATTCATCAAATAAAAATATAAAATATTAAAAAAGATACTAACGTTAAAGGAAAGTGAGTGAGAGGTATATGGGAACTCTATTATCTTTGCAATGTTTCTGTAAATCTGAAATCATTCCAAAATAAAAAGTTATATATCCATACCTGCCCTAACTCTGTCCAAAGCCCATGTACCAAAGCAAGTGATACCTTCATTTTCCTGAATCTGGTGAATTCCAGGCATTCAAGAAGTCTACCTTGACCTTTACACTGTCTCTCTCTCTGAGTCGCCACCACATAAAGTTTTGGATATTCTCCCCCTTCCCCTAGTCCTGATGGGCCTGGAGCTGAAGGATCTAAAGTAGGGATCAGCTAACTATGGCTTAAGGGCAAAATCTGGCCCACAGCCTGTGTTTGTTAATAAAGTTTTATTGGAACACAGCCATGCTCATTCATTCACATATTTTCTGTGGCTGCTTTCATACTGTGATGGCAGAGCTGAGTAGTTGTAACAGAGACTATAAGGCCTGCCAAGCCTAAAATATTTGCTATCTGGTCTTTTAAAGAAAAAAATTGCAAACCTCTGCTCTAGCAAGCTGAACTCTCCCTCCCCAAACAGGCACTACTCTAGGGAGCTAAGCTCTATGGTTTCCTCTGGCTGCCCACGAGAGGGTGCTGTCTGAGGGAAATCTGTCTCTGTCTCAATCTCTCTCGTATAAATACACACACATTGCTATAGACTGAATGTTTGTGTCCTCCACAGAATTCATAGGAGACCTAACCTCCAATGTGATAATATTAGGAGGTGGGGTCTCTGGGAGGTGAATAGGTCAGGAGGGTAGAGCCCACATGACTGGAATCAATGCCCTTATAAAGGAGACCATCCAGAGAGCTCCCCGCTCCCCTCACCCCTTGCACCCATGTGGAGACGCAGCGAGAAGACATCCATCTATGAACCTGGAAGGGCCTTCTGCAGACACCCAATCAGCTGGTGCCTCAGTCTTGAGCTTCCCAGCCTCCAGAGCTGGGAGAAATAAATTTCTGTTGTTTATAAGCCATCTGGTCTCTGATATTCTGTGATAGGGGCCCCAAGGGACCATGACACACATATGCACTGCACTCCATAAAGATAGCAAATCAATCTGATTTTCCTGAGCACCCACTTAGCATCAAGGGAGGCTTCTGAGCCACAGGAGAGCTCTCACCAGTGGTCACAGTTTGAAAACACCTTAATGAAAAGGAGCTTTTAAGCTTGTCTCTATGGTGTGCTTCCTGTCAGGGGCCTTGGTGCCACCCTGTCAGGTGCTCCCTTTTGTGCGGGCGCCCGTGAGCAGCGGGGCTGCGATCAGTCTTCCTACACACAGTGGGGGCTGCTTTGTGTGTATGTGGTTTTCCTTTAAACAGTGCCATTTCCGCACCAAGTCTAGGTTGCTGTCCGAACAGAGACGGAGTACAGAATGGCTTTTGGCCAAAAGCTCCTGGATGAGGGGGCCAGTTTGTTCTTTGAATCCCTAGAGTTAGTGCAACAACCAAAAAAGAGCTGTTGCTCAGTACATGTTTGTTTGTCAAATAGCATTGAATTGAGATGAATTATTAAATTGCATTTCACACCTAATGTAGCCCATATGACCCTTTTCATCACCTTCAGGGACAGACGTGGTGGCTTTTATGTTCCCAGTTAATGCTTTAATGTCTGACTGCAGTCTGGGTAGATTTGAAGGTTGGTGCAAGAACTTATCAGCTATATGACCTTGGGCAAGTTACTTAACCTTTCGGTACCTCCAATTCCTCATCTGTTAAACAGCAGTGAAAGACTGTAATAAGGATTCCATCTAAAGTATCTGGAATCATGTCTGGCAAATAATATTGACAAGAAAATCAATCTCTTAAGACACACTCATGGCACTGTCTATGAAACATCTAAGAAGCTAGGGAGCTTGGTCGGTACAGAGTTTGGTCAGTCCTCATTCCAAATACCAGGTAGAGGGAAATAGGTAGTCAGTGGTCAATTCACTGGAAAGTGTTGACTTTGGGTGGCCATTTTTTCTATGGTTTCTGAACAATGCTTTCCAGGAAGATGTGCTTTTATCTACTGTTGCAATGATGTCCTTGGGCCCTTCCAGAGCCTCCATAATAGTCCCAGACTTGTATATCCAAGATTACACCTTTTTTCAATTCACAGCCTTTTCAATTCCATGCTCAGCCATTGAGCTCAGAAGAATATCACCCCATCACAGTGGCTAGATCCAGATATCACCAGTGGTCACCCTTAAGAGACTGATCCTTCTGGAATAAACGTCTAGGCCTTGGCATTGAGAACCACAGCCCAGAACCCTGTCCCCTCATGATAAGTTGCAGTAAGGGAACCCTGGGTCTTTTTCTTCCAATACTCTCTGTAGAAACTTTCTCAAGGCAATGCAGATATTTTAGGATTATAGAACCTCCAAAGAGAAGAATCATACATACCATTCCCTTTTCTTCCATGGGGACTCATGGTTCTTACACACATCTGCCCATCTCCCTCCAGGACCAGCTCTGCTTACTGAAGGTATTGGAAGGGTTAGCCTTTATCAGACCATGCATGATCCCACCTGCCTGCCTAAGAGAGATAATCGTTTAGGGTGGAAGCCAAGGAAAGCCACCTAATTTGAGAAGTGGCTTAAAATATTCCTATGGGGTATCTGCCTCTTAAATTTAAATTATTTTTCTTTCTGCCTCACTAGTTGCTAGCTACCCTTCCTTTTCTCCTGAAAAGTAATGCATTATTTATGGAGTTAAGCTAATTCCCACCTGTGAGATCTATTCATCACAATTCCTTATGGGAACTTCTGAAGGGCCATAAGGTCATGTTATCTTCATCTGTGTATATCAAATTCCTGGTATCCTTCGGCACCCCTTTGAATTAAACTTGGTCTACCTCCCAAAGTGTGTCTGAGGTTGACATAAAGGTGTTTTTTTTTTAATTTTTTAACATTTATTTATTTTTGAAAGACAGAGCATAAGAAGGGGAGGAGCAGAGGAGACACAGAATCAGAAGCGGGCTCCAGGCTCTGAGCTATCAGCACAGAGCCCGACGCAGGGCTCGAACCCCACAACCATGAGATCATGACCTGAGCCAAAGTCAGACGCTTAACCAACTGAGCCACCCAGGCAGCCCTGAAGTTGACATAAACTTTTATTCTTGGAATGCCTATGAACATCTCCAATTTCTTTTGAGGATTTTGTACTATCTATTATATTTGGAAATTATGCAATTATGATTAGACCCCTGAGAGACACACTGGTCCATTTCTCTTTCTTGGGAAGACTTTCATTCATTCACTTAACATTTGTTGAGTGACAGCAGTAACCAAGACCAGCAGAGATCCTTCCATCAAGGAGTTCATAGTTCCAGTGCAGAAAGACAGACAAATAAACCAGTAATTCCAATCATGGGTCATAAGGATTACAGAAGAGCAAAATCTGATCAGCATGTTCTGAAGTATGTGGAAGAGGGACCCAATCCTGTCAGAGAGGAGGGAGGTATAAGGGCAAGGAAGTTGATTCAAAGAGGGTAGATCTCAAGTTACATATTTAGGGCAAGGATTTAGCTGAAGAGGAGGAGGCTGCTCTAGACAGAGTTACAATATGTGCAGGCTTATGCAAAGCATCCCTTGTGTGTAGTTCCTTACAAAGAGTGTGATCTGACTGGTGCAGGGCTGGGGTTAAGACGGGTAAGTCTGCACAACTAGAAAAGGGCCCCACATGTCGTGAAAAAGAAGTTAGACTCTGTTCTGTAGAACACAGGTTTAAAAGTGAGAACCCATAGATTTAGGGTTTTCATTGTGTTTCCAAAATAATATATTAAATTTTTAAATTTTTATTTATTTTTCAGACAGAGTACAAGCAGGGGAGGGGCAGAGAGAAAAAAACACAGAATCTAAAGCAGGCTCCAGGCTCTGAGCTGTCAGCACAGAGCCTGATGCACTGGGGCTCAAACTCACGAACCCCGAGATCATGACCTGAGTTGAAGTCCGACACGTAACCAACTGAGCCACCCAGGTGCCCCTCAAAAATATTTTAATTAGTAAATGCATCAGTCAGCTCATATACAGCAAGAAATAACCCATAATCTTTAGTGGATTTCAACAAATTGCACTTTCTTTCTTGGTCACTGTCAAGTCAGTTGTGGGGTGACCCTAGCTCTGCCCTACAATCTGTTTGCACTGACACAAAGGCTGAGGGGGCAGACCCTGTCTGGGATGTGCATTCTTTTTTTTTTTTTAACGTTTATTTATTTTTGAGACAGGGCATGAACGAGGGAGGGTCAGAGAGAGGGAGACACAGAATCTGAAACAGGCTCCAGGCTCTGAGCTGTCAGCACAGAGCCCAACGCGGGCCTCGAGCTCATGGACCGCGAGATCATGACCTGAGCCAAAGTCGGCCACTTAACCGACTGAACCACCCAGGTGTCCCTGGGATGTGCATTCTTGTAGCAGAAAAAAAAGTCATGATGGCACAACCATGCAGTGGCTCTTAAAGCTTCTGCTCAGCAGTGGTACACATCAATGCTACCTGTATTTCATTGGCCAAAACACAGCATGTCACAAAAGCCCTGTGTCCCAATAGGTTGGTTAACAATTTCTCCTGCAAGCCGGGCCTAGTAAAAGGGTATAACGAGTATTTTGAACAAATTATTTTGTTTACCATGGTAGCCAATATTTAAAAATTGACAGATTGCACAGAAAAGTCAGGATTGCCAGGTTTTATGGGGGGAAAAAATCAAAATTCCTGGCAACAGGGGGCTCTGTTGCTATGTGCCAACAATTGGCTGGGCCTGAGCTTTAGCCATGGCCTTTAGACCCAGCAATGCTTCTTACCAGTTTGTCACAGTTCCCTCCACCTCCTGCTCACTCACACCTGTTACTACCTGGCCCGGGTTATGCAAATGAGCAAGAGGCAGCCACTGAAAGAGGAAAGGGACTGGACCAGACAGTTTTTTCTTTTTATTTGTTTTGGGTTTTTTTAATGTTTATTTATTTTTGAGAGAGAGAGACAGACAGACAGAATGTGAGCAGGGGAGGGCCAGAGAGAGAGAGAGACGCAGAATGCAAAGCAGGCTCTAGGCTCTGAGCTGTCAGCACAGAGCTTGACACAGGGCTTGAACCCACTAACCACGAGATCACGACCTGAGCCAAAGTCGGATACTTAACTGACTGAGCCACCCAGGTGCCCCTGGACCAGAGAGTTTCAGTTGAGACTTTGAAGTTGATGGAACACCAGTTAGGAAGTCACTACAATCATCCTTAATCTCACCTAAGCATGTGTCTCTCTCAGTGCTGAGGGTGGGAAGGGAGACATTCTAACAGGTGCCACGAAATAGCCAATTCCCTCTGCTGTTCTCTCCCCCTACCCCTGCCATTGCCTCACCGGCCTCCCCTCCCTTCCCCAACCCACTGTTGGCCTGAATTAAGTTTTCAAAAGGCAGAGAGGCTCTGTGCTGGTTTTTGCTGAAGAGCATTGAATTCAATAAAACATAATTATTGATTTAATTAAAATAGTTGCTCTGTGAGAAGTGAAGCTTTTTTAATAGGCAGCAGAGATGAAAGAGCCCTCATTCATTCCCAGTGTAGCTTCTGAAACAAATCAGGCTGCCTTTTTAATAGGCCAATTCTAAGTGCGGCTTTGAAATGGGTCCTCCAGCCATTCATACGCGGTAATTCAACCAGTGAATCAGGTGTCTTTCTCATTGGCTGCCTTTCAGGACGGAAAGAGGAGGCTCTGTGAGCCCCGGAGCCCTGACTAGGAGATGAATAATTCATTGTCCTTCTTCCGGGGCCCCTCTGTGTTCCTTTCTGCTTCCTTGTACTTACATTTGAAAGGAAACGTAGGGCTGGGGACTGTCGCGCTGTGGGGTTCCACCTCCTCCCTGGATCTCTTGGAGAGAGGAGTTGTCCCAGAGGCCCAGGCAGGCTCCTTAGGTGGCTAGACCCTGGCCCCCCTACCACCAGGCAGGGCCAGCCCCCCAGAGGGAAAGAAACACAAGAGGGGGAGAGTGGAGGGAAAGATTGTCCTTCTTGCCACCTGGAAGCAGAAACCATAAGGCCACCACGAAGGCAGGCCCCCCTCTCCCACACCTCTCCTTTGGCACCTGCCACTTCGGGCAGGCAGGCCGGCAGCGCGGGCACACAGGCACTCAAATCTATTAACAAAAGAGAATAATGATGCATCCTTGGAGAAGACATTAATGAGGTGATGACACATTTTTAATTAAATGCCTTATGTAAATTTAATCCATTCCTCCTGGAAAGATAGTGCCATATTATAAACGTGAGACAAGGCAGTCTCTCTCTCTCTCTCTCTCTCTCTCTCTCTCTCTCTCTCTCTCTCTCTCTCTCTCCCCCTAGACCCTGGTAAGGCTCTTTAGTGCCAACTGCAGCCCTGGGATGGGAGCTAACCTGCCTCTCTTGACATCCAGTTTGTCTCCAAATCTGTGCTGACTCGGACCTCAAGCCTGTACCAGGGGCCAGTGGGACTTGTGAGCTCTCCCCCAGGATCCACAGGCCACGTGCAACGTGGAACCATGTGGTGGAGGTCAGGGGTGGCTCGGGTGTTCAGAAGCCTACATGGGCACACAGGTGGCCTACGTGCAGGCAGGCAGGCTACCCTTCAGCAGAAATGGCTCTTCTCCTTAGCAATTGCCAGCCCCTTTCCTGCTCCTGGTGGTGGTGCTGTTTTCCACAGTGGCCAGCAGCAGCTCCTGTATTTGACTGGGGTCAGTGGTGCTTCCCCTGATTTCCCAGACTCTTGTAATGATTCCCTGGTGTCAAATTGCACACTACCAACATGCTCTTGGATTTAAAATAATAATAATAGGGGCGCCTGGGTGGCTCAGTCGGTTAAGCATCCGACTTCGGCTCAGGTCATGATCTCGCAGTCCATGAGATCGAGCCCCGCGTCAGGCTCTGTGCTGACAGCTTGGAGCCTGGAGCCTGTCTCAGATTCTGTGTCTCCCTCTCTCTCTGACCCTCCCCGCTTCATGCTCTGTCTCTCTCTGTCTCAAAAGTAAATAAATATAAAAAAAAAATTTTTTTTAAATAAAATAAAATAAAATAATAATAACAATAATAATAGACTAAAACAATTATATTGATTGTTCAGTAAAGCTGGTATTTATTGAGTACTTATATGCCAGGTACTATCTTTAGTATAGAGTATATATTAATCACCTATATCAGTTCTTGCCCCAAATCCTGTGGAACAGATGGTTATTATTATTGTTAATATACCCATTTTATAGGTCAAATACATTCAAGGTCAGAAAATTGGTAACTGGCAAAGATAAAATTCAAATCCTGGTTTGGCTTCACTCCACTGCGTGTTTAGGACTTTCTAAAATTAAGCCTATCTTCATCATGATTATTATTTTGCAAATGAGCAAATTAAGGCACAGAGAGGTTAACTTGCCTAAAATGCCACCACAAGGAAGTAGAAGGTGGTGTCTGAATCCAAATCATCATGATCCAAGTCCATGCACAAACCCACTGCATGAGGTTGAGGACAGGAAATCAAGTACATACATCCCATCCACATGGCTGGAGAGGGGACCAGAGGGTCTTATGGCCCCAGTTGTTGGCATCATAGAAATAAGAGATGGAGAGGGAGAAATCAGGCTCTTGGAGGAGACAGGGTGCTGTGATTTTCCTGCAGTCGTAACGAGACTCCTCAGTATTTTAGGAACAAGTTTCCATTTCTCTTCATCACCCGAACTTTATTCTGGGCCCTCTGACTTCTCCTGTCATCTCAAATCTTCCTGGGAAACAGGGACATATCCTGCTTTCTTACAAGGAGTCACCAATTATCACAGGGAACAAGGAACATCAATAACCCAAAGGGATAACATGCTTTGCTGCCTATAAAAGGCAAACTCTCTGGGGGCGCCTGGGTGGTTCAGTCAGTTGAGCCTCCAGCTCTCGTGTTCAGCACAGGTCATGATCTCACCATTCCTGGGATCAAGTGAAGCATTGGGCTCTGTGCGGAGCCTGCTTGGGATTCTCTCCCTCTCTCTCTGCCCTTCCCCCATGATCTCTCTCTCTCTCTCTCTCTCTCTCTCTCTCTCAAAATAAATAAGTAAACATGAAAAAAAAAAAGGCAAACTCTCACCCACCTACTCACGCTTCACAGAAAAGCAACCAATGAGAAGGAAGACAGCTATCTGAACATTCTGAAAACATAACTGGGGCTGAAGGAAGTATGCCAAGGCCAAGAGAAGGAGGTACTGTAGAGACATTCACCCTAGATCACATCAACTGTACAGGTACTAAATGCATAATTATTGCTTATAGGAAACTATATGCAATGACATTTCAAGAGCAAGCGTTATTGCTTCCATAAAAAGAACTACATCAACAACTTAAATGGTTTCTGGCCTTTCCTCCTTAAGCCAAGTTGTCAACGTGTAGGAAAGACACCCTCCAAATGGTTCTCCATTAGTGCCACAGGATAGTAAAAAGGCATCACCCACGAGGATGACATTGGAAACACTTACAATTGACAAGCCCATTGAAGCCACGACAGGCGTTTATAAAAGATGTTTGGAAATGTTCTTCACAAAGAATCATTTCATGTCTCACTCACAGTCAGCCCGGCCCCATCCCCAAAGGCAGCTGACAAAATTGGTCATTACCTTATTTAGGTAACATATAGGCTATTAAAAATCAATGGCCCTGCCATTTTCCTTTATGAAAGATTGAATCTCCAACTAGATTTCTTGAACTTGTGCCTTGAAAGGAAATCTTTAAATGAAGTGACAAAATAATTCTTGTAAAATTAGATTGCATTTTCCTCAGTTTTCCTCCTTCTTCTTTTCCTATAATTTTTAAAATCTCTAATAATGTTTATTCCAGGACTTTCATGGGGGGGGGGGGGGTTCATAATTGTTTGGGGTTTAGAATGAAGCTCAGAGAGGAAGTCAAAAGGTAAGGGGGTGTTGGGAGAGAACAGAATTAGATCTCTGAGCCAGTGTTCTCCAGACTTTTCTGCTGAGAATGTGAGTTTTCAGGGTACTAAAAAGGGTATCTTTGATATCTTTGTTCTTTGCTCACGTTCACAACCAACTGGGTCCCGGGTTGTAGGCTCAGCCGATAGGCAGAGGAAGAGCAAGCATCCATCTTATTATGGAGGAAGTCTACTATCCCGGCTCACATCCTTGCTGTTTTATTGAGGAAGTCTACTGTCCTGGCTTACATCCTTGCCGACCGTCCTAGGAGCTGTATGACCTGGGGCAAGCTACTCAGTAATTGCACCTTCCTCCTCCAGGTTATTGTGAGGATAAAATGAGAAAATATCTGTGACATGCTTTGCACAATTGTTGGCACAGAGTAGGTCCTGAACACTTGTTAGCTCCTGTTACTTTCTTCTTGAAAATGGAACCAACTGGAACACAATACAGCTGGATCCAAATAATGGTAGAATTCGGCATGCACCCCCCCCCCAAAAAGGTAACATGGATTTTGAAAGCATTGCAATTTTAATTTAAGAGCACAGAGATCATCATACACCTTGCCGAGGCAAAAAAACAAAACTTGAATCCATAATCGTTTTATGATGCTAATTTCACTTTTATAGACATGTTGTGAGTTCTCCTGTTCAGAGTCTGGTATCGATTGTTCTTGTGTTGTTAACTCATAACCAGACCATATTTGAACACATAAACTTTAAGAGAGATAATAAAGAAGAGACACAATCTTGCATGAACCTTGTTTCTCTGGTTTAAGTGGAATGCTTAACCACTTAAGAGACTATGAAGTTATGTGACCAGCCATTAAACCTGGATTGTGGTGATTTGGAGGTCACTGAGTTTCAGTTAAACTTCTCTGTGCTGGTCAGATCACATTTGGACTATCTCAAGTTCTAGGGCCATTTTTAAAGCATTATTACCAAAAAGGAGTCCATCCAGGGCGCCTGGGTGGCTCAGTCGGTTGAGCGTCTGACTTCGGCTCAGGTCACGATCTCGCGGTCCGTGAGTTCGAGCCCCGCGTCGGGCTCTGGGCTGATGGCTCAGAGCCTGGAGCCTGCTTCCGATTCTGTGTCTCCCTCTCTCTCTGCCCCTCCCCCGTTCATGCTCTGTCTCTCTCTGTCTCAAAAATAAATAAACGTTAAAAAAATTTAAAACAAAAACAAAAACAAAAACAAAAAGGAGTCCATCCAGTTAAGTGGACCCTAGTATAATATGTGAACACATAACCATATTATGATTCTGATTCCAATTCCAGTGTTTTGGGAGGGGGTTCCCACACAACCAGGGAAATCTCTGACACCAGCTCTGTGTCCCACAATTCAATTCAATTCTCACACTATCTACCTGCATAGAGTATCAGACCCCATAGATTAGAGACTCAATCCCACAAGACTGACCCCGCATCAGATGCCAATGTAAGTCCTGGTTGTTACCGGTACATCTGACTAACTGATCAAAACACCTCCTTGGTTTGATTTATTCGCTAGAGTGGCTCATGGAACTCAGAGGAACATTTTACTTATTAGATCACCAGTTTATTACAAAGGGTTATAACTCAGGAACAGCCAGATGAAATTGCTGCCCAGGGCAAGTATGGGGAAAGAGAACACTGCTTCCATGATCTTGAACATGTCCCTCTTCCTGAATCTCCACATGTTCAGCAACCTGAAAGCTTTCCAAACCCTGTCCTTTTGGGTGTTTATAGAGGCTTCATTACATAGGCATGATTGATTAAATAATTGCCTATTAGCTATTGATTCAATCTCCAGCCTCTCTCCCTTCCTTGGAGGTTAAGGGGTGGAACATAAATTTCCAACCCTCGATCACATGGTCAGTTCTCCTGCAACCAGCCCCCAACCTCATTACCACCTCACCTGCTTGCCATAACAGAAGACACCTTTAAGACTCCAACCGCTTACAAAATTCTAAGGATTTTAGGAGCTCTGTGCCAGAAACATAGATGAAGACCAAATACATATATTTTTGTTATCACACATGGCTCATGAAAAACAATGGAGGAGCTAGGGAACTCAAGGTGTAGGGAAAGACACGGTGTAGGTGTCTTGGAATAACTAAAAGAGAATCCATGCAAGGTGGATTATCTGCTTGTGATATGACCCCCAAATTAGGACACAGGACACGTGTGGAAATGAAAAAACAGATGGCATGGTGTATGTGCCTGACAGCTCCAAAGTGAAGATGCCAGATGTTGAATTCTGTGTCCACCATTTCTGAGTGAGATTCTCTGAATTCACATTATCTCTGAGGCCAGATAGGTGACTTAAATGTGGGAAGTGATTCCAAGAGGATAAGGAATTGTGGCACCAATGGCAAGATGAGGACTACAGTCCTTCCAACTCAGTTTTTTAAAACATGCATTGAAAAAAAAATTGTCAGTGGACCAATTTGATTGTATACATCTCTAATTGTAATCCCTTAAGTAATCTTGAGAAAGTTATTTAATTTCTTTGATTTTCCTGGAGTTGTTCTTCTGTAAAATGGGGATATTAATAAGATTTGCCTTAACAAGATTTTGTGGGGCTCAGGAGAAATAAGATAGATAGGAATACTTTGTAAGAATAAGGAGCTACATAATTGTTGGATATTATTTTTAGGAACTTTCTAATTATTAGAACGGTCTGCAAAGTAGTTTGGGCCTTACAGAAGATGGAGAGAGCTCCCTGTCTCAGGAGGGCTTGAGGGGTAGGGTGGGGAGGTTGGTTTACACTGCTGTAAAGAAGATTCAAATATTGAATGGAATAAGTCCTGGAAAAGCAGAGACTTTGAGATGCTGAGATTTTTCATATGGGGGGCCTGTTGCAAGTGCACAGTACTGTTAAAGAAAAAATTGTTCTGGGGTGCCTGGGTGGCGCAGTCGGTTAAGCGTCCGACTTCAGCCAGGTCACGATCTCGCGGTCCGTGAGTTCAAGCCCCGCGTCAGGCTCTGGGCTGATGGCTCGGAGCCTGGAGCCTGTTTCCGATTCTGTGTCTCCCTCTCTCTCTGCCCCTCCCCCGTTCATGCTCTCTCTCTGTCCCAAAAATAAATAAAAAACGTTGAAAAAAAATTTTTTTAAAAATTAAAAAAAAAGAAAAAATTGTTCATGACACTTGTTAGCTAATGTCAAGACAGACTTCATGTAAGAGGTGAGGGGCTGCTCCCATTGGGGGTTTATAGTGGGGGGGGGGAGGGGGGCTCAGCTCCTCATTCAACAAGGAAAAGTGAGAATTTATAGTCAAGGAGCAGATTAGGGGTCAATGGATTGGAATTACTCAGAGGAAACATGGGGAGTCTGGGGCATTCTGGCTAAAGCAACCTAACAGGCTCCTTGCAGAAGGCAGACCAGGGTGACCAGACATCACCAGGGGAAGGTGGAGGGTGAGGTGCCTGCTCAGACATCCAGGGTGATCAGATATCAAGGACAGGGACTTCTGGATAAAAGGACTCACTTAGCAGGATCCTTGCCCAAACTAGGCAATGTAGAAACAAACATGGAAGCCCAGAAGTCAAGGCCTGGTTGGGAAAAGGATTCAGAAGAGCCTGACCAGAGTTTCTGTCAGTGCCTGTGATGGGTAAGGGAAGCAGGATTGGTCACACTGTGGTTATAGCAGAGGCTTCAGCCACAGGAGTCTGGAGCTGGAAGGGTCCTGCATGCAGAGTTGTCCCAATGGAGCCAGGGGACCAGTCACTGGTTACAAACCACCTCAGGGATGGGGTGTGACCTTGGGGGAGGTAGCTCCCCTCAGCTGAGGGCAGCAGGACTCAGCTATGAGCCATCAGGAGCCATAGCCCTGCGGGCAGGGGAATGGAGAGCCTTGATCTTGAATGAAGAGTCTGGGCAGCACAGCATCACTGCTGTGGTACCTAACAACACTTGCAATAGTAATATAGTAATAATACCAATACTTAACAACATACGAATTAGCATTTATTAACTGTCTTCTTTGTACCCAGTTCTTTGCTAACCCCTCTCATATGTTATTTCACTGAATCTTCACACAGACCCTAGAAGGTAGTTATTACTGGATGGATCACTAGTTATTACTAAATTACAGAATCAGAGAGGTTGAAACACTCATTCAAGCTTGAAAACTGGTCAGTAACAGCTTCAGAATTTGACACAGCTCCATCAGACCTCAGAGCCTAGGCTTTTCGTCTTTCACAAAGAATCATATTGCCCAGGGACGCCTGGCTGGTTCAGTTGGTTAAGCATCCGACTCTTGATTTTGGCTCAGGTCATGATCTCAGTTCAAGCCCCACATCGGGATCCAAGCTGACAGTGCAGACACTGCTTGGGATTCTTCCTCTCTCCCTCTCTCTCTCTCTCTCTCTGCCCCTCCCATGTGCTCTCTCTCTCTCTCAAAAATAAATAATCTAAAAAGAATTGTATTGCCCAAAGGCCTAGCAAATAGCTGTAAGTTTTACACTATGATATCTGATGTCGCTACTCCACTGGGTGGGACTCATGCTCCCTGTTTCCCAGATGAGGAAGCTCAGAAATCTCAGGTCATCATAGAACAGATTGGATTCAAACCCAGGACTGTCTGACTCCAGTCCCCCATGAGACACACTGGCTCTTCTAAAAGACTTGTTCTAAAACATCACATTTCAGACCCAGAAAGCTCCATATGGTGCAGGCCTGATGTTGCCCTGATGGCCCCAAGAGGGTTGAGGGAATAGCAAAAAAAGATCACCGCAGGTGGCATGAGGTGCTGTGGCCAAGGACTGTCAGACGTATGGTGGAAAGGTTTGGAGGAAATCATGAGAACAGAAGGGGGCGCTATCTTCTCCAGCTGCCCCGGGGAATTGAAACCTGAGGCCACAAGCAACCACCACAATTTGTCTTCCATGCATCACAGTCACCACCTCTGAGCAACTGTCCGAGAGAAAGAAGTCTCAACTTCTCACCTCCTTCGTCACAAGGAAATAACACCCTGCCTACAATTAAGAAAAGCTCGGGGAGCCTGGGTGGTTCAGTCGGTTAAGCGTCTGACTTCCGCTCAGGTAATGATCTCACGGTCTGTGAGTTCAAGCCCCTCGTTGGGCTCTGCGCTGACAGCTAAGAGCCTGGAGCCTGTTTCGGATTCTGTGTCTCCCTCTCTCTCTGACCCTCCCCTGTTCATGCTCTGTCTCTCTGTCTCAAAAATAAATAAACGTTAAAAAAAAATTAAAAAAAGAAAGAAAGAAAGAAAAGCTCCCGCCTCCCAAGACCTGGGTCTCTAAGTATAAGGGAAACAGTCACAAGGTCCATCCCTTACTATGGGGTCACAGCTCTCCTTCGGGATTTCAGAGCTGAAGTCACCTGCATCTTCCATCACATAACCTACAATGTGCGTCACTGAGGCGGCCGGAGGAAGGCAGGGAATAGGGAGATAACAGGTCTCATAGGGCAGCCCCGAAAGGGTTTCCCGTAATTTGTTGGGCCAGTTGACACACAATATCTGTGTAGTTGGTGCTGATATCTATCCCTCATTTCCTGCTGACCTCAACTTGACCTATCATGGACTTAGTTGGGGGGTAGGGGGGGAAGCATCCGTTTTAGAGAGGGTAACCGTGGTTTCAATGCTGGCACAGTTATATGAACCTGACATGTTTCTCAACCTCCCTGGACCTAGTTTTTTGCATCTGTTAATGAAAATGACAAAAGCAATGTTTGTAACGTGGGATCCCTTATAGTACACACTCAAAAACAAAACAAAAAGAAAACGTGAGTCTCTCACCTTCTCCCCTTCTCCTTCTCTGTCTCACTCAGATAACAAAGTCTAGGAACAATCAACACAGAAGAGGAAAGGAGAAATTTCAACACAAACCAAGCCATCAGATGGAGAAAAGAGCATATATTTAATATGTTATCCAACTGTGTTCTTGTATCGAGCAGCCCTTTCCTATCTTAGTTAAAAGTCCTGGGAATTTTTCATTTTATTTCAATAAATGTCTGTGAGGCCTCTATTATGGCATAGGCCCTGAGACACAAAGGAAAACAAAGACGTCACCTGAAGGTGCTCACACGAGAACCCATTCTCACTCTCTGTCGCTTTCAGTCATTTGATGGAACCCAGAGAGTTCAAAACCTTCACGTCAATCCCCAAAGTGCTGTATAAGATCACCTTTTTTACTCTTCATTGAAAGCAAGCTAATTAGTTTTCATAGAGTATTTTTTGCTTGTCCTGTCCATATAGTATTTGCATTTCCAAAGGAGCCACACTGTCATGGCTGCCTAACTGATGAAGGAGCAAACGCAGTTGTTAATAATTCAGGTGAAAGAGTCTGTCTAGGGACTGGATTCCGTACCTGAGCAGGCACGTGGGTGGCTTCACTGGTGTCCTCATTTGTGGGAAAGCACAGAGGTCTGTGTTTTGTCCTAAAAGGACCTTTTCACATTCAGTCTGACTGAGGCAGAATTCAGTGGTTACTCCAACCTTAGATCCTATTGAGAATTTGAGGAAATTATCTTCCCATGGCCCCCAAATGAGGGAAAACCAATTAAAGCACGTCATTATTACATTCTGAATATGGGCCAAGTTGGGTCCCCTAAAACCTATTAACCTATTAACTACATGTACTAGAAATTTGCTGTCACACGGTCTTTCAGGAAAGTCGGTCTGTACCGAAGTTCAGTGGACCAAGGAGTTCAACAAGGCCATAGCAAGAGTCCTAGGGGCAGGAAAGGGGCTGTGAGCTCTGACAGACGGGGAGACAGAGGGAAATGAAGACGGCTTGCTAGATATTCATACAAGACCCTAACTATTAAAAAAGAAAAACATGAAAGAGGAAGAAAAAGGACAAAGAAAGGATAAAGTGAAAGAGATATGGCAGGGGGTACACACTGAGTTCCTACCATGCATTAGGCACTGTTCCTCTGCTTCCCGTATGTTCTCTCCTCTGTATTGTCAGACCCATTTTACATAAAACTGCCCCCATGGAAGTTAGGTAATTTCCCAAGGCCACATAAACCAGAAGTAGCTGGGCTCCAGAGCTGTCACATCAGTCTTCAATTTGACCATTCAGGGTCAGAGCTTACTGAACTTCATTTTTTTTTAAGTTTGTGTGTGTGTTTGTTCAGAGAGAGAAAGACTGTGTGTGCATGAGTGGGGGAAGAGCAGAGAGAGAGGGAGACACAGAATCCTTAGTAGGCTCCACGTTGCCAGTGCAGAGCCTGACTTGGGGCTCTAACTCACAAACCATGAGATCATGACTTGAGCCAAAATCAACAGTTGGACATTTCACCAACTGAGCCACCCAGGTGCCCTGTAAAGTTCATTTTTATAGAAAGTATGGTGTCTTGAGTTTGTATATAGGATGGAGCTGATTCTAAGACATCTCAACTGCCTTACCCACACCCTCTGCCAGTTTTTTTTTTAAACCAGTACAAGATATGGAAGAATCTTCTTTGGGATTCACTAACATGAAGGAGAATGGGATTGTCAAGTTGGCCATCAGAGGGACCTGAACTTCTGGCCCCAGGGGTTGGCCCTCAGAATGCAATCAGTAGCAGCCATTGGTCTATTGTGAGAAGGGGCCATGCGCTCATGAAACTTGCAATCTAGTGGAGGTAAATGCAATATAACTGGAGTGAGTTCTGAGTGCCATAAAACACCCAAGAGGGGAACAGGTGGGAGAGTAGTGTAAACTGCTTGAGATTGATCAAGGATACCAGGAAAAAAAAGATCCTGGGCAGAGGGAACAGCATATGTAAAGAGGGAATTTTCTTGGCACAAAGAAAATCAAGGAAGCTAATGTGTCTGGGCATCATGAATAAGGGGGAGATGTTTCAGACCCTGTCTGCCTCTTCAAACTGGCTTTGTGAGCACCAAACTCTTTCCTTTGGGAACCTCACTGAACTGTTTCCCAGACTCTCTTGCAATTAGGTGTGGCCATGTGACTGAGTTGCAGACAATGTGGTATGCACGTCCCTCTTGGCCTTTTGGCTAAGATCAAGTGTAATCACAATATTTGGGAAGTAGAAAAAATAGTATGAAGAGAGCACAAAAGATGTAGTTGTGGACTCTGCCTGGGAGCCCAAGGAAGTCTTCAGAGAGGAGGTGACATTTGATTTGGGTTTTGAAGGATGAGTAAGAGTTTTCTAGGTGGAGAAGGAGAGACAGGGCAAATCAGTTAGAGGAAATAGCCTATCTATATCTTTACACATCAGGAAATCAATAAAGAACTGTGTCATGTATATAGTCCATGTTTAATTTCCATAATCATATGTTAAGCCCCTAGATAGCAGAAGATGCCTTAAATCTCTTTTGTATTCCTCAAGTTCTGAACTTATGGTAAGAAGGAAGAAGAGAGAATCAGGGAGGAAAAGAGGAAGAGAGATGGAGGGAGGAAGGGTGTATGACATAGTGCAAATGGCTACAGACCATATACCCACTCATAGTTACCCAGCTCTTAGTTACCCAGCTCTTAGTTACCCAGAGCTGTTCTCACTGCTGAGAAAGAACATTCAGGGCTCATTTGAGTTTTATTTACCCTGTGTCTGTGTTCATTTCACACCATCTGACAGCTGTTTGAGGCCATTTCACTCACCACTGGAAGCACGATCAGGCCTGAAATGAAAGCTGTAAATAGTGCACGTTGCGTAGTAAAGTTGGATTTAATGCATAGTATGTTTTATTAATGTTGCAACATTTACTGTGTATTTAGAGTTGTCATTGATTTTTATTAAAAAGGGCACTTTTATTACAAGCACATGATGCCACCAAAATAAAATCCTCCCCTAGCCAAAGCAAATTTGGGTTAATTTGCTGTAAGTGCTCATGAAAAGCTCAGCTAGATTTGGCTGGATTGGATTGTCCCTTCCAGTGATTCCTCATCCACACACCTCTGGCAAGGGGAATCAGAGCATCGTCACCTGGACCAGGTTGGATGCCAAAGAAACAGAGAGATACTTTATTTATGACCATAAAACTAATGGATAAATGACTCCAGTTGCAAGTCAGCTAATACGTCACGGATATGAGAGAGACAACCTTTGGGATATTGTAATTTTATTTGTTTTCCACCAAGTTTGCACCTATAATGAATAGCTCAAACCTGAAATTTCACTGTAGAATTTCCTGCTACTATGCTTGTCTTCAACTCCCCCCCCCCCACCTTTTTCCTGGACCCACAAAACCATTTCTGTTATTTGGAGATAATAGAGTACACTGTCCAATATAGTAGCTACCAGCCTCATGTGGCCATTTAAATTTAATTACAAATTTCCTAAATTAAAAATTCAGTTTCTCAGTAATGTTAAGCACATTTTCCAAGTGCCGAATAACCACATATGGCTAATGGCTACCATATTGGACAATGTAAATATGGAGCATTTCCATCATTATAGAAAGTTCTTTTGGACAGCACTGTATTACACCATTGGCCCCCTCAAGAGCATAGAAGTAAGTGCCCATCTTGCTTGCATGATATGTCCTGCGTCCACCCATTTTTCTCCCTTTCCCCAGCCCATTTCTATAACTAACATTCTCCTGGCCTTGTGTTTAAGTTCCTTTGGTCTCTTTCCCTGACTCCAGCCTCTTCCAGCTTCCAATTCACAACCTCCAACTACAACCTCATTCTTGCCTGCACTTACAGACACTTTCCTGCACATTCTTTCATTCACTCAAGATTTATTGAGTAGCAAGTAAGTATGGGGCACTTGTGTGCTAGGGATGCAAAAAGAAGGCTTCATTCCTTTTCCTCAAGAGCATCACAGCCAAGCAGAGAGCATTAATTATAACTTTCAGTTGTTGAACAAGAATTCACAAATCTGATCATGTTATTTCCCTGCTTAAACACTTTCAATAGATCACCGTTTACCAAAGGAAATGTTTAAAATGTTGGTTGTAAATTATTCAACCTGCATCCTCACTTTCAGAAACTAATCTTTTGCACAGTCCCTGTAGGAGGAGTAGAAAATATCTGATATATTTCACTTTCCATTAAGAATCATAGTTCTTTTCAATTCTTATAAGTCAATAGTTTTGAGAAATGTATTTACCTCCTGATAAGAAAAAAAAAAAAAAAACTGGATGCCAAAAGAAGTAACTTGGAAGGAAGAGGCATAAGATTCTTCCCAGGGAGGATTCAGGGACAGCAGGAGAGGCTAATGTTTGGGCCAGTCCCAAAGGTGGTTTGAGTAAGTAGAGCCTCAGAGAACACATTGGACTATGAAGGTTCTTCTATTAGTTTATACCTCATTGGTCCCCCTGTACTCAATGCCACAACTCTGCTTCCAGACCACATCTGGAGGAAGGAGGAGCTCACCTAAGCCCACTCAGGCCAATAAATGAAACTTCTGTAAGTTCTTTGATATGGTAATTGTTGTTATTACTGTTATATGTGTCTGGAGAGCCATAGAGTAGCAATTGCCTCTACCTGGCATTCTGAAAAGATGAACAAAGAAAGGAAGTAACTGCCCTCTTCACAAGAACAACCTCAACAAAGCCAGGTTCTGTTTGTCCCAGCGTCACTCAGAAATCTACAGTTTCTGCCCACCTGCTGGGCAGCCTCTATGCCTCATGCCACTTGGACAGGACCCTGGCCTCCCACCTGGTTGCTGTCCAGCCCATCCCTCCATGAGCTGTGACATGCTTCCAGTATACTTGCATCAACTTGGATCTCTCAGATGTATCTATTCTGTATCAACTTTATTTCTAGATTAGAAGCCACCCTAGAAGCCTTTTCCTCCACCCCAACCTATGTACAGGATGCCTAGGGGACTAAAGCCAGCTAGCCATAGACTGTGGCAGCATTAGCACATCATGGCTAAGAGTGTGCCTCTGAAGCCAGGCAGCTTGGGTTTGGATCATGAGTCCCCTATTAACTGGTTGGGAACCTTGAGCGAGTTAACTCTCCTCCTTTCCAATCTTCAATTTTCTCATCAGTAAAATGGGGGTACCTAGAGTGCCTAGTCCACAAGACAGTTGGGAAGATTCAATGAGATAATTCCATTAATAATAAGACACTGAGCATAGTGACTCCTAGTATGTATTAAATAGTGGTTAGCTACTTCTTTTTATTAGACCAGAATTTGTCACTCTGTCACTCTGCCAGACTTGGTAATATCAACAGCCAGGCCTTGGAAGGCAGAGACCTTCTGTCTGTTGGAAGACTCCTCAGTTTCTACCTTCCACAGGGGACATAGTGGTGACAACTTGGCCCACTGCCAGGAAAGAACTGAAAGCCCTGCCTACAACTTTAAGAGAGCCAGACCAGCAGAATGTGTCAGAAGGCGTACTCAGCAGAGGTGGTAGGGAGCTCCCCATTGTCTATTTGCTACTATCATGTGGGCTTGAAGGCCCTCACTCATCCTGAGACTGAATCTGAATGGAGTTTCTTCATGGCAGGACCTGAAGCATAACCTGAGGAGCAGCAGTTCTAAAACTAAGACCCTGCCTTCAATGGGTATTCTCATCATTATCCTATTACCACATGGAGGGGTCCAGGAGTTATGGTCTTTTGATCTCCTCTTCTCAGGGGTGCTGTGGAAGCCAGGAGTTGAGTGAAAGCTTACATCTCTCTTCAGTAATTTAAAGTCTGGGTGTCCCCAATGCATTGCAAAAATAGAATAGCTAAAAAAATGCTGTGACAGAAGCATAATGACATATTCATATGCACGATCTGTCTCTGTCATTTGCTCCACATATTTCCCTTAAGCCAAGTGAAAAGCTCCCAGTTGACCATGGCCAAAACCTGAAACTCTTCCCCAGGAAACGATCATTCCACCGTAACTTGTTAGAGTAGAATGACTTTCCATGGAAGCTGGTCCAGAAAAGCTGGGAGGCAGGGTGACAGAAAGTCCTGAGGAAGACCTCAGAAGTCTGAGAATAGCTGGCCAACCGTATATTTGAAGTAGTGTGTCCTCTTTATCGTGCTCAGTCTTCTGGATGCCAAGTTGGTTTGCCTACCTGACAACTGGACTCAACTGATGTTCCACTTTCCCTCTCTGAGCTGGCCTTGACCTTGTTCCAAACAGAATGCTGATGCAGTGGACACAAGGGAGTTAGTGTCTGGGCACTTAAGAGTCAAGCCTAAACTCCATCCCCCTGTGATGGGGCCCAAGCATGCTTTTTTTAGGTGCATTCTCCTTGGTGCCCTCTGTTCCAACCTCCTTTCTCTCTGGCCTATAGTTAAGTTGTGATTTTCCAGAACTCCGCACATAAATTACCTCTGCTGCGGGGCTCCTGGGCGGCTCAGTCGGTTAAGCGTCCGACTTCAGCTCAGATCGTGATCTCACACTCCGTGAGTTCGAGCCCCACGTTGGGCTCTGTGCTGACAGCTGAGAGCCTGGAACCTGCTTCAGATTCTGTGTCTCCCTCTCTCTCTGCCTCTCCCCTGCTCATGCTCTCTCTCTGTCTCAAAAATAAATAAAACTCAGGGCGCCTGGGTGGCTCAGTCGGTTAAGCATCTGACTTCAGCTCAGGTCACGATCTCACAGTCTGTGAGTTCGAGCCCCGCGTCGGGCTCTGTGCTGACAGCTCAGAGCCTGGAGCCTGCTTCAGATTGTGTCTCCCTCTCTCTCTGCCCCTTCCCCACTCATGTTCTGTCTCTCTCTGTCTCAAAAATAAATAAAAACATTAAAAAAAAAGAAATTATTTAAAAAATAAAAACAGTTTAAAAAATTAAAAAAGAAATTACCTCTGCTGCAATCCCCTTCTTTGCCACCTAGACAATTCATTCTCTTCCAAGGCCAAGTCCAAATGTTATTTCCTCAGTGAAGCCCTCCCTAACCCTCTGAGTCAGAATTATTTCTCCTGTTAACTTTCTGATAGTTTTAATACAACTTTAGGATTTTTCTTTTAATCATCTTTGAACAGTGAATCCCTTAAAACTTCGATGAAGGAAGTGGACCCTCCTCAGAAAAATGCTCAAAACCACACATCATATTCTAAGTAGTTTTAGAGCACTCACAGATCTCCTGAGTTCATCGGTGGACCAATTACAGGTGGCTGCCAAAGCTGCCACCACTAAGGGTGGTAAATAAAGGTAGTCAGACAGCTAGCTGTGGTAGGACAAGAAGTGTCTCCTGGACCGGATGCCCCTTGGATAGTTCTTTCTTCACACTCCGAAACCCTTCTCCGTTGTTTATACTCACACTTCTGACACCAAATATGTGGAGGTCTTTTCTCACACCAACCAGAATTGGTTGGTGTCCTATAATCCAGTTCAATTCTGACACTAACCACCTGGAGTTAGCACAGAGTCCACAGGTCTGAGAGCTCAGTCCCACAAGCCTACACCTATGTCACAGGCCAGCTGCAAGTATCAGACACTGCTTTCTAACTTGGATACAAAATCTGAGGGTTCCCACAATCCTCCTTTTCAGGTTGGAGAGTTTCCTTGAATAGTTGACAAAACTCTGGAAAACACTTTATTTATTAATATCTGTTTATTGCAAAGCATAGGCATGAACAGTCAGATGGAGAGGTGCATAGGACGAGGTCTGGAAGGGTCTCAAGCACAGGAGCTTCCATCTCCCTGGAGTTAGGGTGTGTTACTCTCCCAGCACGTGGATTTGTTTTCCAACTTGGAAGCTCTCTGAACCTATTGTTTAGAGGGTTTTATTAAGGTTTCATTATGTAAGCATGATTGAATAAATTATTGGCTATTATTGATTAGCTTAACTCCAGCCCCTTTCCCCTTCTAGGATGGTGGAACTGATCATTTCCAGCTTCTAATCAAAGCTTAATATTTATGACTACGAGCCCCCATCCTGAAGCCATCTAGGGGCCTGCTACGTCCTCAGAACAAAAAGGATTCCTGGCACTCTTATCACTCAAAACCTTCCAAGGATTTAGGAGCCTAATGCCAGGAACTGGGGACAAAGACCAAATATCTTTCTTATTATACCATACCTTCCCTAGGGGCCTGTTTCCTGCTTCCCACTATGGAACATTTCCCTGTCCTCCAAGACTGATTGGAAACTGCCTGTGTCTGTGGAGGACAGAGACAGCTGTCAGAAGAGAGGCACCAAGAGCTGTTTAATGCTATTCTTGTGGGCTTCAAAAGTTTGGGAAACTGTGTAAGGCTGTATAAGAGCACAATAACTCTGTTGATGGAGACTGAGAATAAATTTGGTCATGCCTGCATCATATAATTTCTTCAGGACCCAGATGGCCAGCCATCTAATCCAGGCTCACTAGACCCCACACCAGACGTTCCCTGTGCCCTGTCGCCCTGTCTGGGACCACGTTCTCCTCCACTGGGAAGCAAGTTCATCCCCTTTTGGCTGGAAGCCAGTGAATCTGACTCATCATCTATCCATCTTTTAGGGTATCCAGACTATTGTGCTAGAAAGAGGGGAGGGGCAAGTGAAGGCTGAGAAACTCCTTCCATCTCCCATCTGGACCACCCTTCCATGGGGGCTTGGCTTTCATTTGCACACCCAGATGAACACTGGAACTCGCACTCAGAGGGAAGAAGAGGTTTGGTCTCTTGTTTCAAATGCATTGCTGGTTGTGTTTATTGGCCCATTAATTATCTGTCTGTGTCTTTTAACAGTCTCAGTCCTGGAAAAAAGCTGCAGACAATGATTCCAATGTGACTTTTCAGGGTGATGGAAATTACAAAGTTGTCCAGCCTGGGAGAGCGTCAGGCAATGTAACAAGGTTCTAATGTAAAGCACAGGGCAATTAGCAGGGAGATTTACCTCCCTGTCTTAAAAGCATTTTTATTACTTAATCAATCACAAGCAATTTCTAAACAAGGCTGGGGTTTTACAAGGAGCCATAAATCTTTTCCGTTTGCTTCTAGGAGAATGAGCAGGCAAAACAGACGTGACATTCCAGAAGGGACATTTTATCAATTAAAACAAAAGTGGAACCCAAGTCACTTGGGAAACAGAAAGTGGGCAGGAGGGAGTCACAGGGTCACAGAGCATCCAGGGAAGGAAGGGGTAGGTTGGAAGCTAGTGTTTGGTCTTGACCACAGGCCCCTGTTCAACTTCTTCTCCCTCCCTGCACATGTGGAGGAAGGAGGAGCAAAGAAAACAAAATGAAAGAAACTCCCAGAAGTAGCCCAGCAGGTTTTCTGCATTTTGTTTCATGGCAGGTGGCTTCCCAGGTGGAGCCTTTCTTGGGGCCTCAGTTTCCCTACCTATAAAGTGAAGAACTCAGGTTGGATTACATCCCGGTGATTCTCAGTCCTGACAGCTTGTCAGAATCACCAGAGGAGCCTTTTCAGAACACCATTGCCAGGTTCCTTCCAAGACCAATGGAATCACACTATCTGAAGCTGAACTGAATGGTCTTTGATCTCACTGAGTTCCAGCTTGAACATCCAAGCAAAGAGTTGTATTTTGAAAATACATCAAGTCTGCACAGCAGTGGGCTCAGCAATTAATGATGGAGACATTCAGCTTATGTTCACACAGCCATACTTTCCTTCCCTCCACAGGCTCTTCCTAAGCTCTTCTACATACCACATCCTGGGCTGGTAGGTCTTATTGCCCCATCACAACGCTTCTATGGGAAACGTCTCATTGGCTCTCACTTAGACTGGAGATCATGTTCCTGGAGGCCTCGGCTGGCCAGTGTGGAGGCTGGGAACTGCTGTCCACAGATACATGGTTAACACCTATCAGCACTGTTGATTTCTTGTTCCCTGCTTCTCAAGACCTCTGTGAAGAGCGTGCAGAGTGACAATTATTCCCTTACAGGATTGGACTGGTCAGAGTGGTGCCCAGAACCTAATCCTGGCACCTCAACTGGCTGCCCCATCAGCAAATGCAGTGGACACCAGGTAGGTGACTTTGGGAGACAAGAGACAGAGCCCAACAAAAGTGATGATGCTTCTGCCTTAAACATTTTCTGGGGTGCATGAATGACCTCTCTCTAGAGTCACCACTTGCAATAGAAACATGTGGGGCCCATGTGGGCAGGGTCTTCCCATTACATCAACCAGTCAACTCCTTTTCTTCAGTGAAGATTGTCATTTACCTCCCAAAGGCTGACCCAACATATCTGGTTCCATCTTTCTTGCCCCCCTAATTTTACCTAAAACCTCAGATTTTGAAAAACATATTTTCTTATGTTAGCCATATGGAATCACTATCAAGATCAAATGTCTATCTCATAAGATTTCCCTTTATTCTTCTAGACTCTTTTAGCGTTAATCTCCCATTTATATGGAATATATCTCATCCGGACTTCAATTACAATGTTTGTACTACGGCATCTTTCTGTTGGGCTATTGTTTCTCCAGTTCAGCAGAAAGAACAACTTTTTGGAGTCAGGTAGATCGAACCCCAGCTCCAGTCTTTACATGGCCATGTGGGTTTGAGAAAGTTTTGTGACCTTTTTGAACCTCAGTTTCTGAGTCTATAAAGTCAAGATAACAAGACCTACTTCAGAGCACCGTTGTAAGGATAAAAGCAGAGCTTCTAAGGTTACCAACGTCCAGCTTACAGTATAGCACTCAAGACCTAACAGGTACCCTTGTCATGGTCCATGGGCTGATGGGCACATGATGACGTTCTGGCCAACAGAATGCAGGACAGAAACCCAATTTCACAGAGGCAGTAAGAGGAGCCAGAAGGTTCCAGCCTCAAGAGTGGGAGGGCCTGGGGCTGTCAGTGGGGAGAGGTCAGGACATGCAGGCAGGGCCAGTGCAACTGGTTGTTGGGTGAGTAGGCACACTGGATAGGCTCCTGCCTATAGTGACCTTCCTCACATATTTCCCATGACCAGGCTTCCACATAGCTTCCTCTGGCACCTCTCACCATTGCTCAGCAAGTCTTGTCAATAGTACTATTAAAAGAACATAAAACTTTCTAAACTGCTGGAGTAGAATGGCCACACCCCCATCCTCTGGCTACTACATACACATGCACACACACATGCACACATACACACCGGCCACCATACAGAGGGTGCCTGGCAGAGTGCAGGTTTGTGCCCAGGCCTTTCCTACTCCAAGCCAGAGGTGGGAAAACTTTCTGTAAAGGGTCTGATGGTAAATATTTTCAGTGTTGTGGGCCAACAGGTCTCTGTAACAACTACTCAACTCTGCCTTTGTAGGGCAAAAGCACAGATAGTCGGGGCATTAACAAAAGGGTGTGGTTGTGTTCCAGTGAAATCTTATTAAAAAAAAAAAGGCATAAAATTAACAACTCAGGCAACAACAGACGTTGGGGAGAATGTGGAGAAAGGGGAACCCTTTTGCACTGCTGGTGGGAATACAAACTGGTGCAGTCACTGTGGAAGACAGTGGGAAGGTTCCTTGAAAAATTAAAAATAGAACTACCCTAGACCCAGCAATTGCACAACTAGGAATTTATCCAAAGGATACAAAAATGCTGATTCAAAGGGGCACATGCACTCCAATGTTTATAGCAGCACTATTGATAATAGCTAAAGTATAGAAAGAGCCCAAATGTCCATCGAATGATAAATGGATAAAGATGTGGTACATATATATAATGGAATATTGCTCAGCAATCAAAAAGAATGAAATTTTGCCATTTGCAACAATGTGGATGGAACTAGAGTATATTATGCTAAAGTGAAGTAAGTCAGTCAGAGAAAGACAAATATCATATGATTTCACTCACATGTGGAATTTAAGAAACAAAACAGATGAACATACGGGAAGGGAAGCAAAAAAAAAAAAAAACAGAGAGGGAGACAAACCATTAGAGACTCTTAAATACAGAGAACAAACTGAGGGTTGATGGAGGGGGGGTGGGAGAGGATGGGCTAAATGGGTGATGGGCATGAAGGATGCCCATGGGATGAGCACTGGGTGTTATATGTAAGTGATGAATCAGTAAATTCTACTCCTTAAAGCATTATTCCACTATATGTTAACTAACTTGATTAAAATAAAATAAAATAAAATAAAATAAAATAAAATAAAATAAAATAAAATAAAATAAAATAAAATAAAATAATGAGCTATAGGTAGTATTTTGCTGACTCCTGATCTAAAGTCTTAGTTTATAACCACAAGGCTATAGAGTTTGGACCTGTTTTCCTTAATCAAAAACATGATTCTTTTCACTTTCTTATATATAGCAAATGTCTCAAATACCCTTACACCTCTCAACCTAAATATTCCACTTCTAGGAATTCATCTTAATAATGACCAACAGTTACTGGTCATTTTATACTCAATATCCATTTAATCATCCAGTAAGAATGAGGTGAGTCATACTTGTGTCTCCATTTTGCAGATGAGAAAACTGAGGCTCAAAGATGCCAAGGGATTGTCCCCCTGGACACACAGCCAGTAAGTGCTAACGTTGGGCTCTGAACCAAGGCAGTGATTTCTCACTCTTAAATTTAAAAAAAAAAAAAAAAAAAAAAAAAAGAAAGAAAAGTATGCAAGAAAATCGGACAAATACACAAAAATTCCTGCTCTTGGCAACAAATCTAAATACGGAATACAGACTTGGGAAGAAATTGTGGCACCATAGAACAAAAGGCAGGGTTTTCCATGTGAGAGAAGGATAGACTCTGCTTGCAGAGGGCTGCAGGAATCCCTTCACCCCCAAATCCAGGGCCCTTTGCAATGTCACCTTGCTGTTCTTCCCATCAGAAGTTAGAGTCCTAGGGCACCTGGATGGCTCAGTCAGTCAAGCGTCTGACTTCGCCTCAGGTCATGATCTCACAGTTTGTGGGTTCGAGCCCCGCGTCAGGCTCTGTGCTGACCCCTCAGTGCCTGGAGCCTGCTTCCAATTCTGTGTCTCCCTCTCTCTCTCTCTGCCCCTTCCCACTTGTGCTGTCTCTCTCTCTCTCAAAAATAAGTAAACATAAAAAGAAAAAAACTTTAAGAAGTTAGAGTCCTAGTTGACATCTGTTGAACAAGGGCTGGCCTGTGACTCCTTTGACCACTAGAAAGTAGAGAAAGCGAGCTTCTGCAACATCCAACATTTCCATCTTTGCCCTTTTGAAATGGTGCCCTTCCCTATGTGAAGAAGCCCCATCCAGCTTAGAGGAAGGCGAGCGGCCACCCGGAGGGGAGCACAGAAGGGGTGATCCCAGGTGAGTGGGGGTCCCAGCTGAAACACACAACACCAGTGAAAGTAGTAAGTTTTAGCATTATTATCTTCCAAATGTCACATGGACATGCTTACACTAAAAATGAGTTACTGTCCATCCGGAATTCACCTTTAACTGGTATCCCATATTCTCACTTGCTGAATCTGAGAATCCTACAGGTGAGTTCAGCAGCAGGATTGTCTGGCTGATCCCAGCCCTGACTGCTGATCCCAAGAACCATGAGAAATGAGAAATGGTCATGTTAAGCCACCAGCTTTGAGAGGTTTGTTATGATTATTAACAAACTGCCAAATTATCAAAAAGAACTGAGCAGAAAAGTAATACCATGAAAATAGTAAAGTACATATGATCTCTGTGTTTGAATTAAATATTTAATTTGTAACGGTATGCTTTGAGGATGTGTGTTGATTATGTACATATGTGTCAGATATATAGGGGGGGGACCCAAAATTTCGAATTTTGGAATCTCATATCCCATCCTTGAGATATTCGTTTTTATTAAAATATTTGTTTTCGGGGGGTTGCTCCTGGGTGGTTCAGTCAGTTAAGCGTCCAACTTCAGCTCAAGTCATCATCTCGTGGTTCATGGGTTCAAGCCCTGCATCGGGCTCTGTGCTGACAGCTCTGAGCCTGAAGTCTGCTTCAGATTCTGTGTCTCCCTCTTCTCTCTGTCCCTTCCCCGCTCACATTCTCTCTCTCTCTCTCAAAAATAAATAATAAATATTTAAAATTCTTTTTTCATTTATTTATTTTTGAGAGAAAGAGACAGATCATGAGTGGGGGAGAGGCTGAGAGAGAGAGGAAGACACAAAATTCGAAGCAGGCTCCAGGCTTTGAGCTGTCAGCACACAGCCCGACACGAGACTCAAACCCACCAACCACAAGATCATGACCTGAGCCAAAGTCGGATGCTCAACCGACTGAGCCACCCAGGTGCCCTAAGATATTTTTGATAATGATTTCCTAGTGAAATCCATGCTTAGGACCTAATGCTATGTTGGTATTCTTAAGAGAACATAATTTGCTTATGACCTATTGTTAAATTTCAAAGCACAGTTATTATAAAAGAGTATACATAGCATGATCCCATGTTGATATAAAGCCTAGACATGCACACACATGCACATACACATGAACACATGTGCGTGCGCGCACACACACACACACACATACACACACACACACACACACACACACCTGGAACTGGCAGTCTCTGAGGGTGCAGAGCGAATGTAGGTACTTTCCATTTTCTCTTGTGTTCTCTTTGGCACTTTCTCATTTTCCTGCAGCATACACTTCTCTCCTGTGTAACAAATCACATGTGAACGTCTGTGTGCTCATGTGTGTGCTTATGGTTGCCTTGAATTCTCCGGCCTTGCATGCATGACTCACTATTCCCAGAGTTCTTACCCTTTCCCTGGCACTTTTCATGAAGGGCTACAAGAACCGTGAAACTTAAGGAAGAGGCTGAGGCTGCATGCCTGCCTCAGGTGGGTGAGAAACAACAGAAGATATTAGCAGTTACTCAAATTATGTAATGCTTCCGGATGTGCTACAAACCCATGATCCCAGGAAAGGTGAGACTGCTTCTGTGGAATTTTGAGAATTGTACTATGACATACAGCAGTTAAGCCCCTTTGGAGAGTTAGATGAGCATTTCTTAGAAAGCTTTTCTAAAAAATACATATCCCTGGACCCCTCCCCTGGAGAGCATAATTCAAGAGATGTGGATGGGGCCCCAGGCATCCGTGTTTTATAAGGCACTTCGATTGAGAATCAGCGATCCAGGGTTTCTCGTGGTTATTTCTCTTGCATTGTGATTGTGCCAGGAAGAGACAGAGAGTTTCTGGGTGAGGTGGCCTGGCTGGGGTGCAAGGGATGAGGCCCGGAAGGGCCACCTCTATTCTTCAGGGTGGATTGGTACCGTCACTTCCCAGGACAATGTCCAGATGGCTTCCCAGTGGGCTCTCCTCCATGTCATCCGCCCTCCCACCTCCTAGAACTGGTCCCGCCACCATCCAGCTTGGGGCACATCCACGCTTCAGTCTGCCCTCTGCCCACATCCACATCCCTGCTCCTGCCTCTGGGCCAAGCTTTGCATCCGCTCTCCTCTTCTCCCTGCTGCATTCTCAAATTTTCTTTCCCAGACTCCCATGGGATATAGAGACAACCTGCCAGCAGCTAGAGGACCTGCCCTAGGTTTCTCCAAGCATCAGAAGTCCTGCTCTACCTCCCCCAAATCAGACTTTCAGAAAGAAAATACAAAGGATTAGAGGGGTTTCTCTGTCTCTAGTGTAGCTGTGCTATTGATATATCAACATGGCCTTAAACCAGCCACGAAGCTGGCTGTTCCAACTCCCCACGTCCTCCCTAACCCCCATCCTCTCCTTCCCTGCCCCCAGCATAAGGTCAACAGCCCCTCAGGGTGGGACCCACATGAAAAGCAGAGGCACAGGAAGGTGGGCTGGAAGGCAGACCCATCACTGCTGCACCCCCACAGTGTGTCTGTAGATTACAGCAAGGGGGAGGCACAGGGACAGAAGCAGGCAGGGCAGGGATTCACCCTGACAGCCATGAGGGGTGGTCATAGTCTGGATCCCCAGAGAACACTCTCTAGCATTTCATGGTAACTTGGAGAAGGAGAGGTGCAGGGAGGGGACTCTAATCTTCTACAGAATCCCATGGTTGCTGCAGGACTGTGTGGAGGATGGAATCTGGGATGAGCAAAGAGTTTCCTAAATGAGGTGACGGTTTGGAGGAAGGTAGGTTTAGAGGCCAACATCAGCCTATTTGACCAGTCCTGTCTCACTTCCCCTCAACAGACACCTCGTCCTTAAATTTCAGCACACACAGACCGTGAGGTGGATCCCAGCTCCAGAGCAAAGTCAACAAGAGGCAGGGTTTGCCTATTGCTCTGGGCACATGGGCCCCACCCCCACTGATCTCTAGCTAGGGGCTCTGACTGTACTGCGATGACTCCAGGGTTCTTGTATGGGAAAGTCCTCTGCCCAGGGGGCCTGTGGCCTTCAACAGCTACCAGAAAGAGCCTGCTTGCTGCAACTGGGCCAGAATGCAAGTATCAGCAGTCAGAGCTGCCCCAGAGAGCAAAGTACCTGATGGCCCGTCTGTCTCAAACCTAAATATAAGAAAGTTCGGCGTCTATGTACACAGACCAATCTGACTCAGTCTTTATCACCCACCTTCCAGCCAAGAGGTGAGGGCCCTATCCTCCTGACAGCACTCACACAGACACTGCCCCAAGTTAGATTTTACCACAGGAACCTTGATAGATCAGGGATGGGGCTGGGACCCACCATACCAATATCTGGTGGATTCTGCCCTAGATTTGAGGCCAAACCATCAGGGACAATAACCACGGCACAACACCAGTGCTTTATAAAGTTACCTTTCTGACGGGGTCACATTCAGTGCCAGCTTTTAATTATCCATAGAAGGGAGGAGAGAGGAAACTAATCAGAGCTGAAGAAGAGAACTAATTCAATAAAATAAATAAAAATCGGTCTGCAAATAATAGGCTAGGAGGATCATCTGTATTGGGATAATTGAGCTATGACCATAAGCAAGCCATTTGTTCAACAAATTTCGTATGTGTAAACCAAAGCTCCAATTTATTAATTCACTGCTAAAAATGAATGCGCTGTTATGTGGCGCAGGCATTCACATCTGTCGGAACATGCATGTGCTCCATCAGTGGCAGCTACCAGGGAAGTCAAATTATCAAAAGGTTGCTTGGTGAGCGTGGAATCAGTACAAGAGAAGCTTGCTTTGCAATTTAAATTCAGCAAAAATTTATTGAACTTTATATGTCAGGCATCATGCCGGGTAATGAGGACACAAAGATGTGATGCTCAACTTCAAAGTTTGTAGCCAAATGGAGAAGAGCAGTTCGATGTGATCAACATGGAGGTGTTAGATGTATAGGCAAAGCATCGCCTCTCTGCAGGACCTTAAAGAATTAATAGGAGTTTGCCGAGTGGGGGAGTGGTGTTTGGTGGGGTGGATTTCAGTTGGAGGAAAGTGTGCACAAAAACACGAGGAGAGGAAGGTGTGAAGAGTCCACGTGTCAAGACTGGGGTGTGATATGGTGAAAGGTCCCATATTGTAACAGTGTTGGGACAGGAAGGAGGTTCAATGTTATTACCAAGCTGATGGTGTCCAATTTCCCTCACATCGAACTTACCTGGGACACATTTTAAAGACTAAATGCCCAGTGCCCACCCTGATTCTGCTGATCCAGATGCTTAGAAGGGGCCCAGGCATCAGCATTATGGAAAGGTGGCAGCCTGGAGAGAGATCCTAACACAGAAGATGATGGGGGCGTATTTTCAAAAACTCTTACTAGACTTGATAGGAATGTTCTCTTAAAAGTAGGTGAGGAAACTGACATAAGAGAAAACACTGGGGCACCCAGGTAACTCAGTTGGTTGAGTGCCTGACTCTTGGTTTCCGCTCAGGTCATGATCTCACAGTTTGTGAGTTCAAGCCCTGAATCAGGCTCTACTGACAGTGTGGGGCTTGCTTGGGATTCTCTCTCTACCCCTTCCCATCTCTTTCTCTTTCTCTCTCTCTCTCTCTCTCAAAATAAATAAACTTAAAAAAATTTTTTTAATGAAAAAAAGAAAACACCATCAGTGGGAATTAAAAACAGGACTGTTTTATTCATCAGGAGGGTTCTCTGGGAAAAAAAAAAAAACAGGACCAATAGGAGCTAGATAAATATAGGGTAGATATAGATAGCTATAGATATAGATGATATAGATACAGATATAGTTAGACATACATACACAGAGTGAGAGAGAAATTTTAACAAATGAGCCCACAAGACTGTGGGAAGTTGGCAAGTCTGAAATTTGGGGGGCAGGCCAGCAGGCTGGAAATTGAGTTAAGAGTTGATGTTGCAGTCTTGAGTCTGGATTCCACAGAGCAATGGGCTGGAAATTCAGGCCAGGTTTCTAGCTGCAGTTTTGAGAGTTCCTTTCTTTTCAGGAAACTTCAGTCTTTGCTTTCCCAGCCTTCAAGTGACTGGTTAAGGTCCCTCCACATGATGGAGGGTAATCTGCCTTATTCAAAGTCTACTGATTTAAATGTCACTCACATCCTAAAAATACCCTCAGAGCAACATCAGACTAGTGTTCGGCCAAACAACTGGGAAGCATGAGCCACGCTGACACAGGAAACCAACCATGACAGCTGGAATCCCAGCTGTAGCCTACCCCGTTTTCCTTTCTGTTTAGGAGAAGAATTTGGAAACGTGGAAAAGTTTCTCATGACAGCAAGGCTGCCAGCCCCTCTGGCCTCCTCGGTCCCTGAGACAGGGTGATGAATCCACAGCCTGGAAGACAATGCCTTCATCTAGAGAGAAAGAATCTAAGCTGAGAGCCCACCATCCTGACACGCACCCTGTACCACCCAGTGGGCCAGGCCGCATGGTTTTCTTCAGGGAGACTTCATGCAGTTGTCTTCCCCACCTTAACAGAGCTGGGCCCAGCGGGCCAAATCAGCGACAATCCCTGGTTTCTGCCATTTTAATGCTTAATAAGAATAAATGTCCTGGTGCACAGTTCACTGATTTAATCGTGCTGAGGATTTTGATAAATATCTCTCCTTTATATTTTCATTTCATGGACTTTCATAATACACAGTGAAAGACAGAAACATGCTGCTTCAAGGTGCAAAGCTTACCAGCTGAGGAGAAGCCTTCTCCAGGCATAGGGGAGCTTGGGCAAAGCTGCGTGGGGTGGCCCTGCCTGCTTTCCTGAGCCTCAGCTCTGTGGTGAGGGAAGGTGGAAGACTGTTGCTTCCAGCTTCCTGGAGCAAGAAGAAAGCATATTGGTTTGGTTTTTTTTATTATCATTAGATTGATCCAAACCAGTGACTGTGATCCCATCTAAATCTTACCTCATTCTAGTCATTTAATGGCAAAAAATAAAAACTCAAAAAGTAAATATCATATAAAACAGGGAACTATCACATTGTTTCAAAGGCTGTTTAAACCAGAAGGGACCTTTAAAACCTACTCATAAAAAAAATAATCATTTTTAAAAGGCTTGCTCATAATACTATAAATTCTCTAGAAATCAGAAATGAGAAACGACTCACCCAGAGTCACTGCTCAGTTCTAAAACCAGAGCCTCCACGGGGCACCTGGGTGGCCCGGTCAGTTATGCATCCGACTCTTGGTTTCGGCTCAGGTCATGTTCTCGCAGTTCATGAGTTCGAGCCCCGAGTCCAGCTCTGTGCTGACAGTGCAGAGTCTGCTTGGGATTCTCTTTTTCCCTCTCTCTCTGCCCCTCCCAAGTGCTAGCTCTCTCTCTCAAAATAAATAAATAAACCTAAAAAAAATAAAAAATAAAACCAGAACCTCCAGATTCTCAATCCATTGGTCAACCTTTCTTTTCCTCTTTTCCTTCCTCCCTTACTTCCGTCTTTAATTCCTTCCTTCCTTATTTCCTTCCTTTTCTCTTTCTTCTCTCCCTCCCTGCCTTCCATCCTCCCTTTTGAACATATTATTAGCACAAAGTATCTTAAACACCCAGTGGGCCACTCATGGTTTGTCTACAGAGCCCACTTTGGCTAGTTTGAGCAGAAAAGGGAACTATTAAGGAATATCGGTTTAATAACAAAGAGATAAACAGAGCAGAAGCTAAGTGTTCAGAAGGAAAACTCAGAATAAAAGCCACAGTTCCAGCCTGATGTGAAAAAAGCCTCCACCACTGCTACTGAGTGCTGAGCCCAGTGAGATGGCAAGAACCTGATGGTGGTGCCCACACCCATGTCCTAAGCATCCAGGCCACCTCTGAGTCAGGAACCTGACTCTGCAGCCTCTGAAATCCAGACACCACAGCCACCACCAATAACCAGTCCTATTTTCCTGACCGTGCTCACTTTGGCACTGAAATCCCATGAGCCAACGTTAGAGAATCAAGAGGGTTTGAACATGAGCTCTGAAATCTACACTCAGATCCAGTCTCGGAGTCAGGGCTAGATCAGCCCCAAGCAAGAGGCTATACCAGGCCTCCATGCCCTGTCTCCTGTGCGATTCTTTGTCCTCCTGGTTGTGAGTTTGTTATGGGGGTCCTGAATGAGATTTACACAGCTGGGGCATTTGGAGACTTGAAATGCTTTGGAGTTCACTTTTTAACTTCTCCCCATTTCTTCCTGGAAGTAACCTAAGCTAAGACACACACATACACTGTCTCAAGTCTGGGTTGCCTCCAATGTTCTATTTTGCCAGCTTATCTAACTCAAACCCTCATCTTTCTTCTTTCCCAGCATGTCAGAAGGTCTATCTCCACAAGACGGGGCTGAGAACACAATAGAAAGTAAGTGATTCAGTGTTTTCTAGTTAAGTATTCTACTTTTGGGGAGCTCTGGAGTCACCGAAGAAACACCCCTTTGTCTTTTTCTACAAGAGATCTGGAAAAGGGGTGCCTGAATGGCTCAGGTGGTTAAGCATCTAACTCTTGATTTCGGTTCAGGTCATAATCTCATGGTTCATGAGTTCGAGCTCCACATCAGGCTCTGCGCTGACAATACAGAGACTGCTTGGGATTCTCTCTCCCTCTCTCTCTCTCTCTCTCTGCCCCTTCCCAACTCATACTTTCCCTCTCTCCCAAAATAAATAAATAAATTTTAAAAGAGAGAGAGAGATCTGGAAAAAACATTAAGGCCATTAGTTACTCCCAGGTGACACCTTACCAGTAGATGTAGAAGCAATTTAATGAACTCTCAAAGCAACACGGAGCTATGGACCTGGTTGGACAAGAGGCTTAAAAAGAGCTGAAAACTTGGTATAGAACATCTTTGAAAACTCCCCATATGGCCAGCTGGACACTCACATGCCACATTCAACCTTATTCTCGCTGCCTTCCTTGTCCTCTTCCCATGAGACCTTTATGCTGAGAAGATATTATGGGTTGAATTATGTCCCCCAAAAGTTCCTATGTTGCAGTCATAACCCCTGGTACCTCAGATTTAGGGTCACTGCAGATGTAACTAATTAAGATGAAGTCATTAGGGTCATTAGGGTGAGTCTTGATTCAATGTCACTGCTGTCCTTCTAAAAAGGGGATGTCTGAAAACAGATGCACACAGAAAGAACACCCCTTGAAGATGAAGGCAGAGATTGAGGTGATGCTTCCACAAGCCAAGGAAACCCGAAGATTTCCAGAAAATCACCAGAAGTTAGAAGAGAAGCCAAGAACGATTCCCCTTCACAGGCTCAGAAGGAGCCATCCTGCCAACTCTTTGATCCCAGGCTTCTAGTTTCCAGAACAATGAGACAACAAGAAAGCCACTGAGTCTGTGGTGTGGTCTCAGAAAACTGCTACAGAAGGCTCCAACTTAGGGTATCACACCCCCCAGTTACTTGACAGCAAAGTAGGAAGGAGGTGGACAGCCAAAGAGATGGTTCAGTCTCACTAGGGTGATTGTGGGATAAATCCAGATGCCCCATTATGGCCTCCAAAGTTCTCCCTGCCTCCTCCAGCCTCACACCCCACTGCTCTTCATAGATCCTCCAGTCCAGCACCCCAAATGTCTCACGGGTATCCTGCATGGTAGCCCAGAGACCATGCTCTGTCCTGCCATGTGCTATTGCTTCCCCCTGAGTGACATTTCCTCTTCAGTAACCCTTTTCTGTTGTGCGGGAGAAACTCCTACTCTCCCACAAAAACTCAGCTCAGATGTCACCTCCTTCATGCAGACACCCCAATACCCTCAGCCAAAGCAAATGCTTCTTGCAGAACCCTCCCATCATGGGGTGATGTCTGTCACTGCTATCACACCTCCCCACTCACTGTAGAAGTGATCCATATGCCCATATGTCTCCCCACCAAGACAAGGAACATCCGGAGAACAGAGACCACACTTAAGTCACCTTCGACACCCCTACAGCGCGGGAGCATATGGCCAGGAAATCAGCCCCTCTGTAACTTCAGACCTTCATGTCACCTATTCTGGACGTTAAAACTATCTTGTCCAGCAAACGGAAGCTCACGGTCATAATATTTCATTCCCCTGTACAGACACTGTGACTCCTCCCCTGCATAAACACCGTGATGTGCTGTGACCCTAAATATTTTGTGGGATAAATGTGGTGGCCTCTTTCAACTACATGTTGTTGGGAACCCTTCCAAAACTCCTGCATGAAGTTTGACTCCTGACCCTGGAGTTCTCCTCTTTCTCCTCTGACTTGTGTTTTCAAGGTCCATCTTCCCTGCCTGAGAGCCAGGGGATTCCTCTTCTCCAGGAATTACAAGGCAAACCTTGGGAGGGTCTTGGGTTTTACCCAGGTGTAAAGGAAATCCTTGCCTTTTAATGTGTGAGGGAGCTGCTAGCAAGTAGCAATGCAGACCTCACAAACGGTGAAGTCTTGTTTCTGAATTCTAAGGCTGTGGTCCTTCTTCCTATGACACGTGGGCTATGCTCTGTGGAAGTCTAGTGAGGAAAATGATGCAGGAACGAATGAATGAATGAAGATGGCGAAAAAGAAGAATGCATTTGAGAACACAAAATTTTATAATATATTTAATCACGTAATTGATGGCTCTCTAGTTTTTTCCGTTCTGCAAAATAGTTGCTTTTCTCCAAGTAACCAAGTAACCATTTCTCCAAGCCTACCTCTTTCCACCACCCCCATTTTTCTCTGTTCTGCCACTTCATATAATGGAAAGTAAACTCTGTCATAGCCCTCCTGTCTGCCTATAAGGGCAAATCCAACTGTAGAAGCCATCAAACCCAATGACATTTTGAAAGAATCTGAATGAGGTAATTATTTTGTGAAGGTAAATTTGCCCAGGGGAGGAAACATAACAGGAGAAAAACGATTGAACATTTCAACTGGAAAAGCCTGTTCACCATGAGCTGCTGTGGAAGCAAAGATCCCCACAACCTGACCTGCCAGTGTGCCAAGGGATTTTGTCCCGAGGAAGAGCCAGATTCATCAGGGTTACTGTCTTTACTCTGATTTCCCACACGCCATCTGTACTCAGGGGGCCAAGGGCACAAGGAAGCTGTTCTAGTTCCTGTTACAGAGGCGGAAATAGAACTTGTATCTTCTGTGGCCCCTTCTCTCTCTGTTCCTTCATTGATCTTCCTTGACTTCCCAGTCCTTCTTGTGTGTGATAGGTATTCTGCCAGACACGGGGAGACTGAGATGAAATACAACTGTGCACACAGACACTCACACAGGCAATCACACGTATGCTCACACACACACACACACACACTCAGACACACACATATACAACTCACACAAATACACATATCCATTCACATACACATACACACACAGACACATACATAAAAATGTAGCCACACAACCACACACAAGTATGCACACAAGCCCTCACACACAGGCACGTATGCATACACAAACACATGCACACACACAATCATGCACACATGTCTGACTCTTGAGAAACTCACAGTCTAGTGGGACTGTCAGCATTCACCGAAATAATCATTAGCGTGGAGTCACATCCAAAGTACAGTGGGAATGCAGGAGAGGAGCAGGGCTGGGGGCTGGTTTGCTGGGAAGTGTCAGGGAGGGCCCCTCAGAGGAGTTAGATGCTGAGTGGAAATCTGAAGGGTGCAGAGGAGGGAGGACTTTGGTAAAAGGAAGCACACAGGCAGGACGGCTGGAGGGCCAAGCAGCCTGGCTTGTTCGGGAGACTGGTGAGTTCAGGACGTCCAGAGAATAAAGCCATCTGGCCTCTGTCAGCTTGGGCCGTGCCTAACAATACTAATGCAGCCCAAGGCACTTTCCCTGCATCACTGGGGCTGGAGGAAGAGGAAATAAAACACACTTCCCTATACATTTGGTGATCCAGAATCCTAGGGGGAAGGATCCGGGAAAATAAATATACATGTTTCTACCCGAAGCCCTCCTCAGTGAAGATGTACCCCTTCTCTCTGTGGCCTAAACTCATTCCCATGATTGCATGGATGAATAAGCCAAGAAAACTGCCAAATTAGTCCCCCAGAATAAATAATAAACATGCCTTTGTCTGGACCACTGGACAGTAACTTTGTGAAAGCAGAGACTGAAATGCCTTCTCTTTTTTCTTTTTTAAGTATTTATTTTTGACAGAGAGAGACAGCATGCGTGCACAAGTGGGGATGGGGAGACACACACACACACACACACACACACACACACACACACACACAAAATCTGAAGCAGGCTCTAGGCTCTGAGCTGTCAGTACAGAGCCCAACACAGGGCTCGAACTCACAAACTATGAGCTCATGACTTGAGCTGAAGTCAGACGCTCAAATGACTACGCCCCTGAACTGCCTTCTCTTAAATCTGAGTCATGCTTGGTTTCTCTGTCAGGAGACACATCCAGTCCATCTGAAGTCATGACACCAAAAGCACACCCCAAATCTCTCCACTTCTCTCTCTGGGGCCACTGCCCTCAACAAAGCCAGGTATCACCTGCATCCGTATAGCAACCTTCTAACTCTTGTCCCTGCTTCAGTCTTGCTCCTCTATAATCCATCCCAGCCAGAGAGACCTTTGTAAAATGTAAGGTGGGTATGTCATCCCAGTTTTAAACCACACAGAGGCTTTCATTCCACAGATATGGCTCAGAGCCCAGCTCTGGACCCAAGTGCTGAGTGCCTAGCTCTGGACCCAAGTGCTGAGTTAAGATCTCAGTTCAAATCTTACCTGCCCTGTGCTTCAGCATCCTGCTCTGTAAACAACATTAATAACTCCCTATCTCATGTAATTTTCAAGAGGGTTAAATGAGTTACTATATGTTAAGTGGCATAGCATTAGCATTCACTGATATTAGGTTTTAAGAAAATAAATCCCAATCTCTGTACCAGGGACCCTCACTATATGACCTCATTCTGATCTTTTCTGTCCCTCACTCCCTAGGTAATAACCACACTGGTCTTCTTGATTTTTAAACAGACCAAGTTCACTTGGAGCTCAGGATTTTTCTATTTATTGTTCTCGGTTCTCTCTTCTAGGCACCCTTCTCTTCAGGTCACCACATGGCTGGCTCCCTCTCATCATTCAGACATGAGCAGAAATGTCACCACCTAGTTCCCATGAGCTTTCCCATGCTTATCTCCTGTGCGTGCGCATGCACACACACACACACACACACACACACTCATGATTACCCTATTGGTCATCCTCATAAAGTGTATCATTAGTGCATTCATACTATTTGTTTATCGGTCTACTTATTTGTTAATCATCTTCTCCTAACTGGGAAGAAAACTTTGCAGAGCAAAACCATGTAGAACAGTGTCTGGCATATAGAAGGAACTGAGAACATACATGCTGGATGGATGGATGGATGGATGGATGGATGGATGGATGGATGAATGAATGAATGAATTGATGCAGTTAGCATGCTGCAAGTATTTACTGAACACACTGAAGTAAGCTATAACCACTCCTGGAAATAGAAACAAACCAAAGTTTAAGGAAACTTAGTCTCTGCCATGTGTGATCGCTCATGTGACAGATGTGAAACTCTCATGCCATGTGATCCAATTAGCATCGCTCTTGAAAGGTCATTATTCTCGGATATGATTACACCATCTGTCCAAAAAGCTTTCATGATTCATGATCAGATAAGCACCGAACCCCATTTGGCAGGCCTTATAAAGTGACTCTATCTTCTTGGCTGGGTGCTGGCCATGTGTGGGCAGTATTTTGACATTTTCAGATGAAATATGGGCTCGAATAAAAAACACATAAAGTAGTGAGATGATACGGGCCAGGGAAGAATATTGCATTCTGTAAATTCTCAGGGTATAACTGAAATGGGGAATGGATAAATTTAAGTCTAGAAAAAATGTGGAGAAACTTTGTCCAATGGGAAACTTTATTAAACTCTGGTTTCATCTCTCTGAAGGAATTGCTGGAGGCTCTATCACACACAGCTGGACAAAGACTCAGAGAACACACCCCCTGCATGTTGGAGAGGGCCTTGGGGATGTAGATCATGGTACAAGAGGCATTAGAGAAAACTACTGACCCCAAGGGAAGAGATGACTGCCCCCATTTTACAGATGAAGAAAGGGGTTGAATAGCTAACTCCTGCCCAGCCACCATTTCCCTTCCTTCTGGTGACAGAAACTCTACTGTCTTTTGAGGAGCCACTCATTCCCCACTCTGGGGTCTTGTACTTTGGGTGGAGCCCATCTAGCTTAGGGATGAACATGTGGCCTATGCCAGACAAAAGAGAGAAATTCTGAGATTCTTTTTCTGAAATTATCAGGAAAGAGATGTTTTCTGTCTGTGGCGTTTGCTAAGCCCTAAGAAGACAGTCTCAGGCTACCAGCCACCAATTTCCTTTCTCTAGTAGACAGCCTGCCCAAGAATGTAGCCAACACAAAGGGAGGTTGAGGCTGAGAAATGGAGGAAAATGAATTCCCCAGCCAGCCACATGTGTAGCTATAACAAGCACTGCATATTTCAATTACACAAGACAAAAATTCCTGCAACCCCTTGTCATCATTAAATCCTGTGGAAGAATAAAATACATGTATTTGGTCTTTGTTGCTGGCTTCTGTCACAGAGTCCCCCAAACCCTTGTAATTTCCTGAGTGGTAGGAGTATCTTTTGTTATTTATACCAGCCTCTTTGGGCCTGGGTTTCTGCTAATGAATGATTGCAAGTGGAGCAAGCAGCTGGATGGCCTCAGGATGGGGCTGGTCACCAGAAACACCTCCCAGGAGGGGAGAAGTGGCTGGAGATGATGTTCTACAAAACAAAACTCTTGAACATGGAGACTTCAGGAGCTTCGAGTTAGTGAATATACTGAGGTGTTGAGAGGGTGACCCGCCTGGAGAAGGCATGGAAAGCGCGCGCGCACACACACACACACACACGCGTGCACACACACACACACACACACACACACACACACACACGTGCATGCACATTGCAGCACTTCCACTTGGTGCTGCTGAGCTGTATCCTTTGTAATAAACTGGCTGTAGTAAGTAAGGCATTTTCCTGAAGTCTGTGAATCATTCTAGCAAATTATTGAACTTGAGAAGGGTCACTGTGGGAAACTTTGGGTTTATAGCTGGTTGGTCAAAAGCACAAAATGCCTCCGGGACTTAAGACTGGCAAATGAAGTAGCATGGTCTTGTGAAACAGAGCCCTTAACCTGTGGGGTCTGCACTAACTCCTGAGAGTGTCAGAGTTGACCTGAATTGTTAGACACCCAGTTGGTGTCAGAGAATTGGAGAATTGGTTGTTGGTACGAAAAAAAAGCCACACATTTGATGTCAGAAGAAAACACCATGCAAACCCATTCCAATGGGATTTTCTGTTACTCACTGCCAACACTTCTGATCAACTCAAGAACCCCAAGCTTAGAAAATTTGAGCAACTCATTCATGGTCACACAGCTAGTAAGTGACATAACTAGGAACTGGACCAGATCCATGTGACTCCAAAAAAACCCCATGTTTTATCTTTCTGAGCTGTTCTGTTTTCCTGAGAGGGTTACCATGGAAGGGATTCCATCCTTAAGTGGGAGGGTATACCAGATGGTTGCATAGACTCTTGAAGTTCCATGTTTCCATTGCTGTAAGTATCTCCCCACAGATGATGGTAAGAATCTACCCACTCAACTCCAAAGAAGCCAGATCCTACAGTCACAGCAAACCCAGTGCCCCTCTTTTTCTAGACATTCTGAACACCATACATGATGTCATCTGTTGACTACACACTCTCAATACAGCCCATGACATACTCACTGACTCCTGAATAAAGCTTAACAGCAAGGTTGAAGAAAATAATCTCTCTTTTGGTCGGAGTCAAGCATGTGAAAGGGAAGTTAATAAACTGTCTAAAATGTTGGTTGTTTGCTCTTTCTACTTTCTTTCTAATTTCCTCTTATCTCTCTAAAATAAATTAGAACATCCTTCTGGCAAGGACCATATCTTAGACATTTCAGTGTCTCCCTCTACCTCTAACACTATGCCTGATGAGTAAGAAAACATATTGAATGGCTGACTCATTTAGGACTCTTCTCTTGTGTTGGTTTGATTTCATTATCCATCTCCTTACAGAATTAATGCTTCCAAGCCTGACATTAGGAAGTCCTTTACTGAGCCTGATTTAACTTTCCTAAGATGCTTGTTTTCACAGATACATGTCACATGTGTTGTGCTGATTGGCTTTGAAATTAACCTTAATATCAGCTTCACCCTTCATTTAAAATAAACTGGTAGCTGAGGTGTGCCTGGGTGGTACAGTTGGTTTAATCAACCCTTGATTTAGGCTCAGGCTGTGATCTAAGAGTCCTGAGATCAAGCACCACAATGGGCTTCCCACTGAGCCTGGAGACTGCTTAAATATTCTCTCTCCCTCTCCATCTACCCCATCCTGCTTTCTCTCTTCCGAGAGAGAGAGAGAGAGAGAGAGAGAGAGAGAGAGGGGGGAAGAGAGAAAGAAAGAAAGAAAGAAAGAAAGAAAGAAAGAAAGAAAGAAAGAAAGAAAGAAAGAAAGAAAAAGAAAGAAAGAAAGAAAGAAAGAGGGAGGGAGGGAAGGGGAAGGGGAAGGGGAAGGGGAAGGGGAAGGGGAAGGGGAAGGGGAAGGGGAAGGGGAAGAGAAGAGAAGAGAAGAGAAGAGAAGAGAAGAGAAGAAGGAATGAAAACTGGTAGCTGTGGGAAAGATCAATGAATGCAGAAGAGGATCCTTAAAAGAGCTAGGCATAGGAAGTTTGGGGGCACTTGGAGAGAGGAGACAGTGTTGAAAGGAAGAAGACATAGCCCTGGGGCTGGGGATATCTGAATTTAATGGAAGAAGATGACAGAGCAAGGATTTATGTGAGGTCACAGGAAGGTTAGTACCAAAAAATCTGAGTGGGGAGGGGTGCAGGGTATGGAACAGACAGTGGAGTGAGGCACTGTCTTTGATCAACAGCTTACACTGACGAAACCTAGAAAGTTCAATGGCACACACTTCCAAGAGGTCTGTGAACGGAACATGATCCAGTACCACCAGTCTTCTTTCCAAAGTGCCCTGAGCTTTCTTTTCTAGACCTTTGGGCATGCTCTTCTCTTTGCCAGCAATGTTTTTCTTCCCTTCCCCATTTTCTTGGCTACTTCTAGTCTTCCTTCTAATCTTACTGTATGTTACCTCCTCCAGGGATCCATCCCTACAAACCACAGCACCCTCACCTTCAATCTGATACTATCACATACTGTATGCTACCACATTTCTATAAGCATTTTCCTCTAAGTCAGGGATTAGCCTCCCTTATATTATACTGCCCTTCAACTTTTATAAAGTGTTCTCACTCAGTTATTTAAGGATCCCAGCAGCCTGGAAAGAGGTCAAGGGGCCATGTCTTATCCATCCCATTCAATGATATAAGGCTGAAGCTCAGAGAAATTGAGAGATTCACACATGACTAGGCTAGTGATTCTTGGGACATAACTTGAACCCAAGTCTTCTGGTACAAGTCCATGGTCTTCCCACCTCTCACGAGACTGCCCACAGGATTAGTTGGACAGTGGGGAGCTCTGTGTGCATATTGGTGTGAAGTTCTGCAGTGTTCTTTGTCATAGCCTTTTGGGGAAAAAAAATCAGGCTTTCTGGTACCAATGGTCATTTTGAATAGAAGGTTACTTTTACTCTGTTTCTTTCATCCTTGTGCCAGCTTATGAAATGGGCATATTTTAAAAAATGGGCAGGAATCTTAAAGTGCTCAATAAATATATTAATTACATTGTAAAAAAAAAAAGAAATGGGCATTTTCTAGATTCTGTGGTTAATACTCTGACACCATTGAAGAAAAGAAATACCAATTCTCCAGATAGGCGACCCTGGAACTATTCCCTGAAGATGATTTGCCAGTCCTACCTTGGCACACATAAAATAAAAAGAGACAGGCTCATATCACATATCAGCTGTGCTCAGCCTTTCTCCTCCAAAGGCAGAGATGAGGAGAGAGACATTTGTTCAGCTAACATCCATTGAATCTTGCTGGGTCCTGGGATCTGAGGGCACAGAGTGAATGAAAGATGATCCCTTGTCTCAAAGTGTTCAAAATTCTGTGAAGAAAATAATCTTGTTATTTTACTATGGTTCTCTTCTTCCTGTTACTCCTTAATTTGTCTTGCTTATTATTTCAACCATACTTATTTTTACAGGGTTAAGAGTTTTTTAAGGGATTTTTTCCAGCTTATTCTATCATTTTTATGTCTTAGGGTACTAATTTCTGTTTGTTGGTTCAGCAGACTGTTCTAACCACTTGGTGGTTAGTTTTCTTGTATGGTTTCTTTTCTTTTTTTTTTTCTTATGGTTACATTAGCTCATTTTCAACAAGTATTGTAAATCTTTTGGGATGTTGATGTCCTCTGGGTTGTAAAACATCATTACAGAGTAGTTTGGTGTATGCTTTTGTTAGGCTGCTGGACCTTCAACCATCTGGACCACTTTTATATGAATCCCTTGCCTTTCAGTAGATTTGGACCCCATTTGGAAGCAGATCTGAAGTTTTAATTTTCCTTCAATAACCTTTACTCAGGTGGGCAGAGCTTTTCTGGTCGCCAAGATTCATGAGCTCTTTGAGACTCTGGGCTTTATGAAGGGTAGATGGCTTCTGTCTATTCCCTTCCTGCTTTCACAGGCCCTCTGCCAGGTCTGTTGTCACCGAATAGATAACAGAATATCAGTCTTGAGGACACACAGCTTCTATCTAGTCAAAAGCCCCAGCCAGCCACCAGCAGTAAAATCTCTACCTTTCTGACTCCAACCATGTTTTGCCTCATGACTCCTGGGGGTTTCCCTTCTCTTTCTTTCAAACTCAGTCACTTTTTATTGTTTTATTTTGTACAGAATATCTGTGTTTTTTAGCAAACAAACTGGCCCTGTGTGGCTGGAAGCCCCAAATTGAGACTTAGAAACCATGATAAATCACTTTGATTTCTTCCTGTTGAAAGCAGGAGACCTAGAAGTTTCCACAGTGACCTCTTTCTCTGACGGTGCTACTCGCTGGAAAATGTCTGCTGCAAAACCAGCACCCACCAGGTGCTCTGGAGGCAGCAGCTAGTCTTGAGTGTGCTCTGGTCACACTCTGGGATGGTGGGGCTGGGGGGATCACTAGATTTCTCTAGAGCTCCAGGTCCTTCTCTCTAATGAGCTAAGCCCCTCTTCTGTGTGACATGAGCAAAGATGAGACTTCACAGAAATATCCAGAAATAAGAAGAAAGACCAAATATTAGTAGCGATGTACCGACAAGGGGTTGGGTACCAGAGGGTGGACCCTGAGGGAACCAACGGGTGCACAAGAGCACCATCCTGTCCCTGGTGCACCTTTCACAGACTCCTGGAAGAGGACAATGTCCACAATGTGTAATGGGGAGAAAAGGCAGGGTGATTGCCAAAGAAAGTGAAGAAAGAGTAGCAAGCATTTATGTGGGAACTAGCCAGTGACATGCACCGTGAAGTTCTCACTCTTGTATGTGCTCATTCTCTCTCTCTCTCTCTCTCTCTCTCTCTCTCTCTCTCTCTCTCTCTCTCTCATTGGTGGACTTTATTTTTATAGCAGTTTTAAGTTCATAGAAAATTTGAACCCAAAGTACAAAGAATTCCCATATACCCCTACTCCCACCCACCCCCCTCCATAGCCTCTCCTATTGTCGACTTTTTTTGCTGCATTTGTCACAATTAATGAGCCAGTATTAAGAACACTGTTGATTTGCAAGCTACTAAGAAGTTTGCAGGTGAAATCTGAAACATGTCCCCATACTTGGAAATCAGGAAGAGACTGAAGAAAGAGGCAGCCACTCCAGATTGAAAAGTAACAGGTTTATTAAGCAAGGGGACTTGCATACAAGGCTTGTCTTGGACAGCCTCAAAATGAGATCTCTGCACCCACCCACCAAATCTTAAAAATTTATAGAAAGGCCTGAACTATGTTCAGTCACATGTATCATCCAGATGATCTCAACACCCCATAACTCTCTCAAGGCTACATTCTTGGGGCAGCTTCTGGGAGCAGGGAAGCCAAGCAAAGTGCACATTCCAAGGACAGGGGAGGAGGTGAAGAGCCTCTGATTGCCAGGGTCCAATGCATGCGTCAACAAGCAGTCACATCTTCTCAACCTCCCCAACAAACATTATCATTAACTAAAGTCCATAGTTGACATTAGGATTCACTCTTTATATTGTACATTCTGTGGTTCTGGACAATGGTTTAATGTCATGTATCCACCATTATGATATCATACAGAATTATTTCACTTTTTGCCACAGACTGAATGTTTATGCCCCACCTCCATCAATTCATACATTGAAACCTAATCCGCAATGTAATAGTATTTGGAGATGAGGCCTTTGGGAGGTGATTAGGTCATGAGAGGGGAGCCCTCATGGGATTAGTGTCTTTACGAAAGAGATGCCAGAAAGTCTCCTTGCCCCTGCCACCATGTGAACATGCACCAAGAAGACAGCCATCTATGAACCCAAAGCCCAAAGTGGGCACTTTCCAGACTCTGAGTCTGCTGGTGCCTTCCTCTTGGGTCTCCTAGTTTCCTAGTTTGAGAAATGGATTTCTGTTGTTTGTAAGCCACCTAGTCTATGGTATTTTTGTTATAGCAACTTGAACAGACTGACTTCCCTACAATCTCATTTTTAAAACATAGGTATTTATAAACATGTAATTGCATATGATTCAGCAATTCTACTTCTAGATGTATACCCAACAGAGTTGAAAGCAGATATGTATCTATCAAACAGATATTTGTACGTGCATGTTCATGGCAGGCAGCATTATTCACAATAGTAAAAGATGGAAACAATCCAAATGCTCACTGATGGATGACTACATCAACAGAATGTGGTATATACATACAGTGGAATATTATTCAACCCCAAGAAAGGACAGAAATCCTGACACACGCTACAACATGGATGACCTTGAACACATTCCACTGAGTAAAATAAACCAGGCATGAAAGGACAAACATTATATAATTCCATTTATATGAACGATCTCAAGCAGTCAAATTCATAGAGATAGGAGGTGAAATAGAGTTTACCAAGGGCTAGGGGAGGCAGTGGGGAATGGGGTGTTAGTGTTTAATGGATACAGAGTTTCAGTTTGGGATGATGAAAAAGTTCTGGAGATGGATGGGGGTGATGGTTGCCCAACAATGTGAATATGTTCAATGCCACTGAACTGCATGCTTAAAAATGATTAAGATGGTAAATTTTATGTTATCTCTATTTTACCACAATAAAACACACACATACACACACACACACAAAGCATATGTATTTATATCTTATTTCCAAGAGGCTTTAAAGAAGCATGATATGTTAATCCTCACAGAAGCCATATAAGATGACTGTCATGCTCAGTTTATGGAGACATTAGGTAGGGTAACTGCCTCTAGTGTCACCCGGTGTGACTGACTCTGCCAGCTGGGGCACATTTAACCATAGCAAGGTGTAGCCAGATGGTCCCCACCCAGATTATGACATGGAGCAGTAAGCACCCGCCATTCTCTCCCGGAGACCAGAGAACAGAAGACACAAGCTACAGTGGCCATTGCAAAACAAGACAAATTCCTCCCTGGGTCCATCCATGGACCACTCAGCAGTTGGGAGATCTGGTTGGGATGACCCCTTTCTTCCCTAACAGCTCACAGTCCTACCCTTTTTTGGCTTAAATGCACAACCAGCTAGCTGTTGGTATTCTTCATTGATGGTGAAAAGAAGACAACACCATGCTCTCATGTGTTCACTTTGACTTTTCAGTCTGATGAGTGGCACCGAACCGGAGGAATTATTATCTCATTGTGCATTCCTCCCTCCGCCCCCAACCATATTCTCACTCTCCTCCTGCCAACCCATAATGACATTCCTTCCCATCCCTCCTGTTCTGCCTGCCTTTCCTCCCGCCCCTCCTCACCCCCCACACCAGCACACGGGTGCAAGTTAAAAGCCAGGTTTGGCAATGCTGGAAGTCATATATCAAAGTTGGAAATAAATGAAAACATGCAAGCGGAGGCAACATGACAGGGCCCTGTGCCCAAGGCCTGACAAGCCACCCACACCAGTTCTTTCTGCTCCTGACAATGTGTTATGATTGCATAGCTGAGTCACCTACACCAAATGATAGTAATTCAGCTCAATCATGACAAAAATAAAAAATGAGCAGCCATCTGGCCGCAGGCTTACTCACCTATTAGAGCCACCCATTGACATACTGTTGGCAGAAAAGGTCATGGAAGGTGGGTGAGTAAAGAGAGGTTCATGGGTAGAGGGATGATGCTAAATGGCTTTAGGCCACGGGTCTGTGACATGGCCTCTGTCCCATATTTTTGAAATAAGCGTGGAAGTTGAAGGCAGATGGTCAGAACAGAGGTTCAGATGAAAATCTCTCTGTGTTTCTTCTCTCTACTCATTGCTGCAAACCTTTAAATTATGAAATAAACTTACTCTACCTACTACTTCTCTCCAATGCACTTGGAAAAGAGAAAAATAAAACAGAAAGCAATATTCATTGGTGACAACTCTGCAGGAGAACCTGCACTTTCATATATGGCCACTTCGATGATGAATGAGTACATTTGGGGGAAAGTATTTTGACATTAATGTATCAAGATTTTTGTAATTGCTCAAGCCCTTTGACCCTCTTCTAAATAATTCCTCTTCTGAGTTTGTATCCTAAGGATATAATTAGAGATATGCACAAAAGTTAATGTTACAAGAATGTTTATATCAGCATTATTTATAGTAGCAAAAAAGGGGGGAAGGGAAGGAAAAGAAAAGAGAGAGAGGAGGAAAAAAACTTAAATTATGGTCACACATCAAATTTACTAGAAGACAACCATTAAAAACCATGCCTTCAAAGAAAATGTAATGACATGGGGAAATGTTTATGATATAACAGTATATGCAGAGTAGGCCATAAAACTTTATATACAATGTGAAATGCATTATGTTGAATCATATATAAAATTTTCCTTTTTTATAGGTCAAAACGGTTGAATGTCATCAATTTTATATGATGCAAGTCAAAGGAAAAAAAATTCTATAAATGAAAAAATTTACATTGTAAGTTTTGGTTTACTCCATTGAGTTTTTAAAAATCTCTCTTTATTCTAACGTCTTACAAAAGAACTTTTGTAATTGGGGGGAGGGGGGAGTGTAATTTAAAAAGAAGAAAAAGTGCAATTTCAGGAAGCCACCCTCAGCAGAGTCTACCCCAGCTCAGTCGAGGGGAGCCATGTGCTAGAACCAGCTTCTGCTGGCTCATGAGAGTATAGTGGTGGGTTCAACGTATCACTTCAAGTTGATAGCTTGAAAGTAGCTGTGATGGCAGGATTTACACCATGGAAATTGGCAAATGTCACAAATCAGGGCCTTCCTTTCTAAACTCGTTACCAGCACACCATTGGTCCAGGGTTTTTTTCTTTGGTCAGGTACAGGACCAATCCAGGCTCAGGATACCCCTGAATCCCTACTGTCAGACTGGAAAGGCCATACTTAAATTCCAGGCTCTGAGTTCATGCTCACCACACAAACTTCTGATTCAGATGGCTTCACGTGGACCTTTCCCAAAGGGATAAGTCCATGTGATGAACTGGTCCATGAGAGGAGAGACAATAAATTAAAATTACTAAATGGGGGATTAGTGGGGTGCTCCCGAGTCAGCATTCAAAGCCTACAATACAAAGGTCAGGTCATGGGCTGTGCTGGATTCATAGCTCCTTGGTCGACTGCTCTGCTTCTGCTCTTAAAGCCACACTGACTACAGTGCTTCTTCTCCTCGCCACTTCCACACTTGCCATTAATAATCAGTAATACTGGTACGGTCAGCCGGGTGGCTCCAGCGGTTAAGCATCCGACTTCGGCTCAAGTCATGATCTCATAGCTGTTGAGTCCGAGCCCCACGTCAGGCTCTGTGCTGACAGCTCAGATCCTGGAGCCTGCTCTGGATTCTGTGTCTCCCTCTCTCTCTGCCCCTCCCCTGCTCATGCTCTGTCTGTCTCTCTCTCTCTCAAAAATAAATAAACATTAAAAAAAAAATCAGTAACACTGGTAGTTAGCATTTACTGCTTGCTTACTGTGCACGCACCTTGCTAAGTGCTTGACATACACTGAATCATTTCATCTCCACGGGATCCTGGTGAGCTCCCTTGCTGGGTACAAGGTCCTGCTTCTGACTCCCAACACCTTTGAGCACATTTCCTTTCTTTATTCGGGGACTTCCTCACCTTTTGAGAACTCTCCTCCCCAAGCTGGAGCACGGGAACTCACCTTCCCAGCCTCCAGTGCAACCAGATCACAGGCATATGACACGGTCTCTACCAGTCAGAGGCACCCAGAAGGTTTCCTTTGGGAAGTCAGTGGCCCAAAGCAGCAGGTACAACATGGAAGTCACTGTGGCCAGGATGGCAGAGGGGAACATGCACATCCAGGGGCAGGGATGCAGGTGACCGGTGTCCAGGACCAGCCCAGCATGGCATGCTGCAGTGCCCAGCCCAGCAGCAATGGTGGGGGTGTCTGCCTTGGAGCAGGCCTGCAGGGTACGGCAGGCCTCATTGTAGGCTGCGTGTCCTTCCAGACCTGGCTCTCTGGTCCTCCTGAGAACGCTGTAACAAACTCCTTTTAGACTTAACCCCCAGAATATGTCTCTGTCATTTTCAAAGACTTTCAGAACCCTGACGGATGTGCAGGTGAAATTACTGCAGTGTAGAAACATGCTATTAATATATCCCCATTTTATAGATGAGGACACAAAGCCTCAGAGAAATTGGGTTATCTGTCCAAAGAAGGCCACAAAATTATCAGGATTAAACCTTGATCTCTTTGACCCCAGAACACCAGCACTTATTTTAAAGCACTGCTGCAATTGACCATGCCACACTACCCTCTAGGTCAGTCTTACTGCTTCCATTCTACGGATACTTCTGAGCTTCTGAGAAGGTCAACTATTCTGTCAAGGACACACAAGTGGTTGGTGGAGCCAGGATTCAGTGCCAGGGCCATCCCTTCACCAGGTTCCTCTTTCCTTCAAGAGCTGACTCGATGCTCCACCCCCACATCATTTCATCCATCCTTCCCCAACACTGGGCTGGCCCGGTCCCTCTCGCTCTCCGATGTGGGGGATGGCCCTGCCCTGCATCACCTCCTTCCTCAGCCTCTTCCCTGCCCCAGAAGGCTCCCCTTTGCCCTACTTTTCATCTACATTCTACCATCTTTTCAAGATCCACAAATTAAATGTCACCTCCTCCAGGAGGTTTTTCTTACTGTGCCAACTGACACGGTGACCCTATTTTCTGAACTCCCTTACGTGTACATCCTGTCAGAACCACCCATTTGGGGACATCATCCTGTGCTGTGCAGAGTGCTCACTAATTCTGTCTTGTCTTCCCTTTCAGAATGATAGCCCTTGGCAGGCAGAGACCTGCCTCAATGGTACCTCTTTGGCACCAAGCCCTGTGCCAAGCATCTAGTAGGCATTTGGGAAGCATTGCTAAACAAATAACTGAATGAACCAGCAGTCAGCTTGCCCTTATTAATAACATGATGTGTATGAGTAATTCTCTTAATACTGTTTGTTCAGCTCTGCCCCATTTCTCTAGTAATGTAGATATGTAAGATGGAAGTTGATGGGAACTTTACCTCTCTACTCAGTGTGGCAGTCCTGTGGGAACCCAGCTAGCATGCACACAGGAGAGGTGATCCCCATCCATCTTGTAAAACAAAGGGATTTTAGATCTCCAGCCCTGCCTGTGGTGGGGTCATGTCAGGCTGTGTCAGAGCACTCTGACCAGCTCCACAACCCATCTGCACACATCTCCTCTCCCCTTGCCAACACACATTGCTTCCTTTTCTTCCCCAAAGACACTGCAGAGTCACCTGGCTCCTGCTCTGCTGTCTGTTCCACACCCGGCTCTCCCAGTTTCTTTATTAATTATCCATCATGTTGTCCTATCTTCCCCCATGCTAATCCCTCCCCCCACACACATACGCATCTGTCAAAGTCCCTACCTGTACCAGAACATCACTGTCTTCTCCATCATACTTGTGGTAGACACCACTGTTCGTCCCAGCCCTCATCCACAATCCTCTCCTCCTTGGGTGCCTTCCAACTGGGGCTGGCCTGTGACCGTTCTGGCCAATAAGATATAGTTATAAGTGTGCTGAGAAAGGCTTCTCTTCCAGGACTTCTAGAAGGAGGAGGAAGAGGAGGAAGAGGAGGAAGAGGAGGAAGAGGAGGAAGAGGAGGAAGAGGAGGAGGAGGAGGAAGAGGAGGAGGAGGAGGAAGAGGAGAAACATTAGAAGGAGAGGAGGAAGGGGGCGGGGGGGGGAGGAGGGGAAGGACAAATGCTTCTTGAAGGTAAGGTCTTTTTCCCTTTACCTCTCCCACTTCCTTCTTTACTGCCTAGGATACAGACCTAAGGCCTAGGAGATGAAGCAGCCATCTTGAAACCAAGAAGCAACAAGCATAATACCTCCACACTAAGCATAAAGGCCTCCACACTAAGAGTGGTGAAGCAGAAAAGCTAGAAAGAGCCTGAGTTCCTGAGGCCCTGCTGAGTCACTATGTCTGCCTTGGATTGCCTACTCAAGACTTCTCATGGCATGAGTTCACTCCAGCTTGTCTATTCAGTTCACAGCCATAGTGCTCACTGGGTTTTGGAGATAATCACATGCCTAATTAACACAATACCTTTTCAGATGTCCCCTACCCCAACTCCAAATGAGAGGATGGCAACAAAGTGTTGCTTGTGTTTCTACCTTATGATTTATCCTATCATGTTGTGAAAAGTACAGACTTGTGCACCTTTTGTATTCCACCTCATAACAGCTTCAAGTATTCTGGGGGCAAAACATATTTTCCCCCTCCTGGTCTCCCTTAGCACTTTGCCAAGTATGTCAACAGAGTGGGAACTCTCTTCATAGCTGCTGATTTGAGGTAAAGTGTGTTTCTTTCCGGCTCAATCCTTTGGCCCATGTCTCACAATTGTAGGGAGGAACCTATGATTCCTTCAGTCTCTGTGTACGGAAGGAAGCTGCATCTTTCAAGCAATCATCAGAATATCACATATATTTTTCCTTGCTGCAAATCACTTATTTACATATTAAAGTGGTTATTTGAGGAGAGAATTCACTGATGCAAATTTGACATTCAGATGTCAGCCACTCCATAAATAAGGTCAACTGTGATGAGGACACATGTTAGTCTCCAATTAGAATCTCTTAATGTCTAAATAATGCTAATGTGAGGCATCTGCCAGCCCAACTAGGCTCATAAACAAAGACGCTGACGAGAGTCAACCTAGTCCACAGTTTCTCCTGTTACCATTTCACGCTTCTCAACTCCCAGGAAATGAGCTATCTCCATCTGGGAAGAGTTCCGGTCAGTTAGTGGACACAATGGCCAAGTCCTGGCAACATAAAATCCCCCAGCTCTGTGGACCTCCGGAGTCAACAGCTGTTCAGAGTCATTCTTGCTGCTCACCTCACCTCTTCCCATGGAACATGGACTCATACAAAGCCTCCATGCACACAGAGCACATTTTCTGGAGACATCCATTTTATTCAGTGATTTGGTTAGAAAAAAAAAAAAAGATAATTATAACATTTTTTGCATGATGATAATTTAAAGCATTCTTCAATACTGGACATGAATATAAAATGCAAAATTCACATAAATAGTTTTCAAATAAAACATAGGGGCGCCTGGTGACTCAGCTGGTTGAGTGTCTGACTCTTGATATGGGCTCAGGTCATGATCTCAAGGCCATGGGATCAAGCCCTGCATCGGGCTCCATGCTGAGTGTGGAGCCTGCTTGGGATTCTCTCTCTCCCTCTGCCCCTCCCGTGCATGCAAGTGCACTCTCTCTCTCTCTCTCGCTGTCTCTCAAAAAAAAAAAAAAATCAAATACAACATTAAAATATTCACAGAAATTTCATGCTTGGGGAGAACTGCATTGGGTTCTTCCCAGGGGGTGGCAACTTTGATGGAAATGTCTGAGAAACACTGATTTAGGGAAAATAATTCCAAGTCCAGGACCACCATCTTTCTGCAGCAGCCTGGAGAACTTGTATGCACATCAGGGCAGGAGAAAAGACTCTTTCTGGAAGTGGTGTCAGCTGCACTCCCACCAAAGTCCTCTCCCCTCCCTGGGATCTGAGGCACCTTCTCTCACACAACTGGCATGTGTCCCAGAGTCCATAAAATCTCCCTGTTGTGCCATGACCCATGGGACTCATCCTAGTCTCTTCCTCATGGCAGATCTTGGCTTCGATTCCCATCAATTAGACTCTAGAGTCCCATCCCTGGTTTGGACCACCAGGTCAAAGTTGGGTGCCTTCTCTGAAGGATGGCATTCCATACGTGAATTCTGGCCAATGCACCATGGCCAGTTGGGACCAGCAGCATATTGTCCCATCACACATGGTCTGTCCTGTGGGACCACACAATCCTGGCTTTCCCTTCACCCTGCCTCTTCCATCAAGAGAAGGGGGTTGCTCACGATCCATGAAAATGTCTAAAAAAGCAAAATGGCCTTTCCATTCAAGATTCATAAGATATTTTTTAAATGCTAGGAGCAATTACCCCCATGCCAAAATGATATAAACCTCATACTCACAGGCTAATTCCCTTGCCAAAACGGCACTTTAGCAAATCAAGTTTAAACTTTTTAACCTGACGTTTGAGGCACAGGCTCACAGAGAAGTAGAGGTGGCCCCCTATTCCAAATGTACCTTCCAAGTTCTGTCACTAGCATATCCATCTTGTACCCCAGTCAGATTTAATCTTCCCTATGAATTCTTTTTCTCTCTTTCTCTGTGTCTCCTGGTTTCTGCCTCTCTGCCTCTGTCCATTCTATACGTGGGGCAGTCATCCTACCAGAGGTAGTAAGAGAAAAGTATCCAGAGATGATGTGGGCTGGGAAGAAAATAGAATATGGTCTAGACGAAAGAGTGCAACAAGGAAGCTCAGGTGGTCCACAAAGGCCTCTCTGAGAGGGGGCTTTAAGCTGAGACCTACAAGAAGGAAATGCATTTCAAGGAAAGGAAACACAGGGAGCAAAGGCTTAGGGCACAGACATGCTCGAGGGTCTCAGAAACTGTAGGAATATGAGGGTGGCTGGAGTACATGAGGTTTGAGACAGTCCTGGCCAGGTAGGCCCTTGCAGATCAGGGAGAAGAATTTGACTTCTATTTAGAGTGTGAAGGGACACCATTAGAGGATTTTTAGGAGAGAAGTGACATGACCATGAGTGAGAATCCCCCCGCCCCCCCGAGCCCCTTGGAAGTGACATGTCCTTGGGCAAGTCCTTAATCTCACAAAGCCTTACATTTAGGTCCAAGGTACGTCCTTGGACTCTGTGATAAATAAAGAGATAATATACAGTAAACAAAGGCAAGAACCCAATCTCCAGGCCAACAAGCATATGGCAGGTATTATTATAGTCATAGCTCCTGAATTCTACTTAGGTGGAAGGATTGTTTCTGTCTCTGGCATATCTTAGCAACATATTTGTATATCTCATAGCCTTTCTATCTATCTATCCATCAATCTGTCATCATCATCTATCATCACTTTCTCTCTTTCTGTATATTTTTTATCTTCCCCTAGTAATCAGTGACTACCTTGACAGTGAAGATCACATCTTACTCATTTCAGGGTCTCACACAAAACTAATTTCAGTGTGTTTCATTGGGCAAAAAATCAGCATTTATTAAATGAATACATGGAATTAAGAGAAGGAAGGAAGGAAGGAGGAAAGGAGGAAGGAAGGATAGGAGAAAGGAAAGGCAGGAAGTCAGGAAGACAGGACAGAAGGAGGAAGGAAGGTAACAGTGGTAGCTGACATCCTTCATGTGTGCATGGGGAAAAGACAAGCACATTGACATGTCCTTTGTGAGCTTGGATTTATTTTCTTTAAAAGGAGAGATGACAAAACAGTGGTTTGGAAAACCCTACAGGGAGCAAACTTAAGAGATGATGATGACCAGTGTTGTGATTTCAAAATAAGAGACAAAAAAGAAAAGAGTGGGGATTTTAGCTTTTCTGTCTGCTCGAAGGCACAGCACAATGCATCTTCAGAGCAATGTGCCACTGTCAGACTCTGCCAACACCCCACTCCATCCCACACCACAGACATCACTAAACCTCAGACCAGCCTGATTCAGCCCAACCTGGACAGAGGAAGGGGCCTTCCCAGCCCACCAGCCAAGATCTAGAAATAGCCAAGTCACTATATACTAATAATAAGGCAATACCACTTACTGAGTTCTTGCTCTGCACCTGTAACTGCACCAACACTGTGATTTGTTTTTATATTTTATTTATTCAAGAGTCTTTTTACCCTCACAACAATTCTTGGAGAGTGTCAGCACTTGCCCAGTATCATCATATCACGCAGGCTTGCCTGACCCCCAAGGCCCTGACCCAGACTTGCATAAACTTTGGTAATTACTTTGCCAACAGAACTGTGGTCTTTTCCACCCCTGCTTTTTTACCCTTTTTACCCCATCCTTGTGCCTGGGTTGTGCCTGTTTCCTGACTAGCTCATACATACAGCAGGAACTGTGTTATACCTTGGAGGCTAGAAACCTAACCATTCCTGTTTTGCTTTTTCCTAGGAGGCTGAACCCCATCTCTCAGCCCTCGACTTTGAGAGTGAAGCCTGAGGGTGACGTTGTATCTCATAGCAATGTTCACCCCTGAGTCAGTCTTGAGTAGACCAGGGAATGGTACATTGGTTTCCCCAGCTCCGCTCTGCTCTATAGGACTTTCTTCTCTTCCATCACCATCCTGACCCTAAGATTCTAACCAAGCCTCAGTACTTCCCAAACCAAAGCTGAGACTCCCCTTAGGCCACTGCAAAAGCAGGAGACCACTGGCCACATCTGTAGTGCACATGGTTCTGTATACAGCCCAACACGCCTCTTGGAACATTGTAAATTGAATTTTAGGGTGTCTTAGTTCTCCAGTCTTATGCATCAATTGTTTGGATGGCCAGATGTTAAGACAGATAGAAATATGAATAAAACATCATCCCAACTATCAAGAACTTGCAAACATGTCAGGGAAACAAGGAAAGTTAAATAACAACAAATGGCTTAGCAAACCAATCAATAGAGAAATTGAAAATGTATGAGAAAAGAGTCCTCTGGCTGAATGCTTATGTCTGTTAGCTTGTGGGATTTTCTTTATCCCTGAAGTTTACCAGGAATTTTCCCAGATTATGCAGGGGTCTGTCTCAATTCCACATAATCTTGTCTGGAGCTCAGTGTAATCTCTCAATTTGAAGATTCAAAGAATTTGTTTCCACTTAAGAAATGTTTTATTTTTCTGTTATTTGTTTCATTTCTAACTCATCTTCTTTTCTGTTCCTTTCTCACTGTGTGGAACTAACATTGGGCTCCTTCAAGCTGCTTATCTTGTCTCATGAGAATTTCTTCTCTGCTTTTTTGCTCTGCTCGAGTTATTTCTTCCTCTTGGTCTCCCTGGCCACTAATTCAGGTCCACATCTTCCTGTTCCATTTATCTATTGAATTTCTTAGCTGGAAAACTCTACTTTTTAGGTACCAAAAAGTATTTTTCTGTTATACCTAAATCTCTTTGTATAGGATAGTGGGTCGAGTAGCATCTCTCTAAAACTTACGCCCACCCAGAACCTCAGAATGTGACCTGGTTTGAAAATAGAGTCTTTGCAGATATAATTAGGTGAGTTCATGCTGGATTAGGATGTGCCCTAATTCAAGGGCTGATGTCCTTTAAAAAATAAAGAGAGAGAACATAAGAGAAGAAGGCCATGTGACAATGGAGAAGGGGATTGGAACTACACATCCAGAAGCCAAGCAACACCAGAGAGTGGCAGGAGCCACCAGAAGCAGAAATGGATTCCACCCCCCCCCCCCCAAAGATCCTTCTGAGAGAGCATGGCCCAGCCAATATCTTGCTTTTGAACTTCTGGCCTCCAGAACCATGAGAGAATACATTTCTGTTACTTTAAGCCACCGAATTTGTGATTTGTTAGTTCAGCCATGGAAAACTTATATACGTGGTCATAATTTTTGCTGAAATCTTTTCCAGCCTATCTATTTCAGGCACCTCTTTTGGATGTTTTACAAATGCCTTCTTGGCACGTGCTTTTACCTTCCCCTCCTCTGCTCACAGGGGCTAAGTCGGGGCTGCCATGGTGCCCTGAGAGTGACAGAAGGCATAGCCTACCCTCCGGTGTGCATGGCTGGTGTGTGGACCGGCAGGTGTCAGACAAAGCAGACAGAGGCTAGCACTCACTTCCTGTGTGAGGGCAGAGAGGCCTCGATTCCTGTAACCTGACCAGGAGTGAGAAGACAAGCCAGGCCTCCATGCAAGCAGGCGTCATTCTAGTCTCCAAGGTTAGACTCTTCAGACCAGCTTCCCTCCAGAATCCACCACACTCACGTGGTTCTCACAGCATGGTCCTCACTTATCATTCCTAGTCAATCCACCAACCTGGAAAGTAAAATCCTATAAAGAAAAATCTCAAAATAGCTGGGGTTCCTCCTTCCTGGACTTTCTGGGGGTCTCAAAGAGGTCAGAAGAGCCATTAGCCCCCATCTACCTCTCCATACACATGCCCTGGGGTTCTTCATCAGGGTCTTGCTTCCTGGAGGTGGGGAAAACCCAGCCTTTAAGAGGAAAGAGGAAGCTTTTCTAATGCACTTATTCTGATACTATAGGATTAAGTGTTAGAAATTTCTAGGGAATATCCTTATTTCTCTGGGATAACATGGAGCCAACATGAGCCTTCAAACCAGCCCCAGAAGGGTGACTATGATAAAAGCATAAGCCTGTGCCCTATAAACCCTTCTGGTTCTCATGATGTGTGTTTCCCTTTTATTGTCCTCTAAACACTGTCTTTAAGGTCCAAGCTCCATGGGGCACCTGGGTGGCTCAGTTGGTTGAGTGTCCAACTCTTGATTTTGACTTAGGTCATGAACCCTTAGGTCATGGGTTCGAAACCCATGTCGGGCTCTATGCTGAGCATGGAACCTACTTGAGATTCTCTCTCTTTCTCCTTCTGCCCCTCCCCTGCTCACACTCTCTCTCTAAAAAAAAAAACAAGAAAGAAAGAAAAAAAATTCCAAGCTCCTATGCTGGGCTATGGGAAGCCAGAGGGGAACTTTGTCCATGCTGGGGCCCACGTAAAAGGAGGCTCAAGGCCCCTCAGGACCCAGGATACAGATTACAGCAGCTGTCAGGGAGGGAACCCCAAAGGAGAAGGGCATCACCACACGGCCTTTGACCCCTATTAGCAGATTCCACTTTAAAATCTTTGAAAAGTCTTGGGTTTGACTTCATTATGGAAGAAGCATTCTCATCTTCTCTTAACCTCTTCTGTAAGAGATAGGCATAGAACCATCCCAGTTTGGTTTTGTACTTTTTGTTTGTTTTCTAAGATGAAATTCACATAACATAAGATTAAACATTTTACAGTGAATACTGCAGTGGCCTGGAGTATATTCACAATGCTGTGCAACCACCTCCATCCAGTTCTGGAATATTCTCACCACCTCAAAAGGAAACCCAATACCCATTAAGTCACTGCTCTCCATTTGCCTCCCTCCAGACCCCCACAATTACCAATGACGTGTGTTCTGTCTCTGTATGTTTGCCAGTTCTGGACATTCCATATAAATGGAATCATATAAACGGTGACATTTTATGTATGGCCTCTTTGACTTAGCATAACATTTTTGAGGTTCATCCACACTGCAGCAAGTATCAGTACTTTGTTCCTTTTCATAGCTGAATAATAGTCCATTGAATGGCTATTCCACATTATATTCAGCCATTCATCAGTTGATAGGCATTTGGCTGTTTCCAACTTTTGGCTGTTATGAACAATGCCACTACAAACACAGGTGTACATGTATTTTTGAGTACCATTTTCTTATTTTTTTAGGTATATACCCAGCAATGCAATGGTGAGATTTTCCATTTTATTTTTTTATTTGTTTTTAATGTTTATTTATTCTGAGAGAGAGAGAGAGAGAGAGAGAGAAAGCATGAACAGGGGAGGGGCAAAGAGAGGGAGACACAGAATCTGAAGCAGGTTCCAGGCTCTGAGCTGTCAGCACAGAGCCTAACGCAGGACTCGAACTCACAAACCATGAGATCATGACCTGAGCTGATGTCGGATGCTTAACCAACTGAGTCACCCAGGCGCCCCTATTTATTTACTTACTTACTTACTTATTTATTAAGTTTACTTATTTTTGAAAGAGAGACAGACAGAGCATGAGTGGGGGAGGGCAGAGAGAGAGGGAGACACAGAATCTGAAGCAGGCTCCAGGCCCTGAGTTGTCAGCACAGAGCCCGACACAGGACTTGAACCCATGAACCACGATATCATGACCTGAGCCAAAGTCAGACGCTCAACTGACTGAGCCACCCAGGCGCAGGTGTCTGTCTGTCTTTCTTTCTTTCTTTCTTTCTTTCTTTCTTTCTTTTAAAATTTGTTAATTTGGGGGACAGTGCAAGTCAGAGAGGGGCAGAGAGAGGAGGACAGAGGATCCAAAGTGAGCTCTGCACTGACAGGCCGACAGCAGTGAGCCTGATGTGGGGCTCGAACTCACAAACCACAAGATCATGACCTGAGTCAAAGTTGGACAGTCAACCAACTTAGCCACCCAGTTGCCCCAGATCTTGCATTTTAGAACCCAGAAAGTCTCAGGCCAATCACCCACCTTCATTCTGTCAAGCGTTAGGACACAAGGTGATCAGATACAAAGAGGAGCATGAAAGCTGCCTCTAGATGAAGACTTAAAAAGATGATTCTGATCAGGGTCAGTAGAATTGAGGGAAGAAAGAAAAGAGCCATCTGACCTAGGCAGGGGTAGGTGGGGAAGGGTGGGTGGATCTGGAGGAAACTCCTTCATGAAATGACAAGACAAAGTCCTGCCCTCAGGGGCTGACAGGTGGGTTGGGGAGGCACTTAGACAATTATAGATTAATAAATGCAAAAATAGAGAAAAGCAGTTGGTTCCAGAGGAACATGGGAGTGGAAAAGGGGAGCACTGGAGCGTCAGGAAGATTTGTAGACCAGGGGGCACCAAGGCTGACTTTTGAAGGACAAAAAGAAGCCATCCTGATGCAGAACAGAGGAGGAAACTGTAAAGAGAGTGAGTAACATTGCTTGCTTGGAGACACAGAAGCTGGATGGTAAAAGTCCTCCCTTACACATTTCAGCGTAATAAATGCCCCACTCCCGTGGATTTAAGCAAAAGACCTTGCAGCTATAATATGAAGCCAGAAACCACCACTTCACCCACAAATTACAAAATGCCATCGAAACACACAGGTTCATGAAAAATATACTAATAAAGGGATGGGATGTGAAGCTGGATCGTAGCCTGACTCAGGTGCCAAAGGACCATTGGCTTGAGCCTAGATATACTTTTCTACTGGCAAAATCCTATTTGAAGAGAGTTTGTCTAATCTCTAAAATAAGATAGGCCATTGCTTATTCTATTATTATGGTTACTTTGGACACTAGCTTCTAAGGTAGAGCCCTGTAAGTATCATGAAGGAGTCTCCAGCTGTAATAATAAATATGGTTCTTGATGTGCATGGGCTGCTGTGACTTGCTTGTCATGGGACAGTCCTGCATGAAAGAAAACCCAGTGCTTACCTCCACCTGTGGCATCTCCAAAGACTATGCCTTGGGTTTCTGAGTGTACAATCACCTTTGGGAGCCTGACGCAGCACACTGAAACATAGAGCACAACTTTCATGAACACCGCAGCCGGGAATATTGCTTATTCCAGTGCGCAGGAGAGTAAATCTCCAGATCAACCGCTCATGGCTCCAAGGAGGCCAATCAGAAAAAGGAGCTCCTCTCTTTCAACTTGCTGACAGAGAAGAGCACAGGGCATGGGGGAGGGGCATGGCAGAAGGGTCATTCTCTGGGCCCTTTGCAACATTCAAGAGAAGAATCGTGTTTCCCTTGAAACTGGTAAATCCACATCATCTCTTCCTAACCAGACACCCCGTCTCTAGCTCTGAATGAATGTCTCCAGTTCAAATCTGCCCTCAGGGTCAGACTTCTCATTCACCACCCCATCCGAAGACAGCTCAGGGCAAAATCCCCCTCCTTGATCTAAAGCAGAGTAAGTTTCAAGTTTTCCTCACTTCACCCCCCACCCCCGTCCTGCCTCAACTACCCCACATCCTCACCAACATTCCATGCTCCCTGTTAGAGACTGAATGCTCGTGCTGTCCCAAAATTCCTATACTGAAACCCTTATCCCCAGCATGATGGTAGCAGGAGGTGGGGCCTTTGGGATAAAGTGATGAATGTGGAGCCCTCATGAATAAGATTAGTGCCCTTGGAAGAGTCATGAGAGAGCTCACTTTCCGGTTTTGCTCTCTGTCATACAGGAGTATAACAAGAAGTCACAGCCTACAGCTCAGAAGCAGACTTTCACCAGAACCCTGATCTTAAACTTCCAGCCTCCAGAACCATGAGAAATAAATTCCCGCTGTTTCTAAGCCACCCAGTCTATGTTATTTTTGGTATAGTAGCCCAAGCTGACAAAGAGAGCCTACCTTCCCATATCCAACCTTATTTGGGGGATGAGGGGCTCATTAACTTCCAAACAAGTTCCTAATTCCTATCCTTAAAATACTGCTTAAAACAAAAGTTAGAAATACAAATACCCATAAGGGTCAGGCCACTGCCATAAACAAATGACACAGACCAGATGTAAGAGGACAGCGGGCTTGGCAGGGACTGCGAGAAAGCAGAGGCCACAGGTCCCACCCAACAGAATTGCCTCCATTCATCTTCAGACAGAGGGTTAGATTCATTCACTGACACAGACCCCAACTGCCAGCCCTTGTGATTTTTCAAAAGGAGGTGGAAATCCGGATTTTAATGTGAAATTCCCAATGTATACAACACTATTCAAGCCACACAAAATAAATCTAAGGGTCAGACTCAACCCCTGGCTTACTTGTTTAGCATCAAAACTTTTCTTTTTATTTAACCATCATCGAAATGTTGTACTGGAAAAAGTGATTTTAGAGAGGGTTGAGGTCCTAAATTCATCAGTAAAGGCCCCAATCACTGCTGCAGAGATAGGAACATTCCCCAAAGGAAAGACTATTTCAAACTAACAGGAGGGAGAAACAGAACAATATCAGGCATGACCCCTGCTTCTCACATCTCACACACATCCATTTCAAATGATTATCAATACGATAACTTTTGATCCCAAAACACACATTGCGACACTTGGAAAGATGCATTTCTATGCAGCTCAGGATGTACACCATAATAAAATGATCGGTGCGAATGGAAACATACCCTCCTGGTGTAGTGAGAAGAACATTGAATGTCAGATGACCTTTTGGCACTCAGCCCTGTTGGCTGCCATCACATCATATATCAGTCAGAATCACCCTGCATATTTCATCAAAGCCATCCTGTACTCATGTAATAGGTTCCCAAAGTCTGCCCAGACCAGCACAGATGCTATAAAAGACTGAAAAACAGGAGATGAAACAGCAATGAAATGCCACTGTATTCCCATCATACTGGCCAAATTTAGAAAGGCGGATCACATCGAGTGTTGGTGAAGATACGGTGCTGATGAGATCACCCATTCTGGAAAAACAGACTAGGAGGGTTTTATACACCTCTGAATAAGCATGACCCACAGAGCGAGTGCCACTTTCAATTGGATGCCCTTGGGTACCTCACCTTAGTCCCAGCCCTGCTTGGTATGTTCCTACCCTACAACCTGGCAATTCAATTCCTAAATCTATATCTCAGAGAAAGAATCACACAGACACTGAGGGAGGGACATACCTCAACCTTAAGATCCTCACAGATCCTTGTCTATTGGGACAAGGAACTCATCATGGCATTGTAGAAGCAAGGAGCTAGAAGCAAGATCTGTGTCCATCACCAAGGGATTCAATACACAAAATGTGGCTAATGCATATTTAGGAATTTCATGTGGCATTTAGAAATACCTAGATAGATGTATATATAGCAACATGGATAGAGCTTTAAAACAGTGCTTTGTGAGAGGAAAATATAAGAAAGGAAATAAGACATTTTAGCATAATACTATTTCATGTGAATCAACAATATTAATAAATTAGGTAAATTAACAAAGCACCACTACATATTTGACAAGGAGAAAAGCATGTTTAGGCATATTGCAAACACATAGAAGTGAACCGTGTAGGAGATGATAGGAGTGGGGAACAGGAATAAGGGGAAAGTGAAAGAATACAAACCAAGGACCTCATAAGGGCCAGAGGAGGTAAAGGGCTGCTCACTGGGGAAAAGGATTAACCCAACCCTCTGCACCTGAGAACCATCAACAATCCCACAGACCAGGCATAAGATGGGGCCCAGTCCCTGAAATAGTGGGTAATGATGCCAACAAATTGCAAATCTGATTAATAACAAAGCAACATCCAAGTAAAGTGCCGAGTTTGTTCTACAGACAAGTGCTCTCCAAGTTGGGAGAAGGGGGTCTAGAACAGAGAGAACACAAGTCAGGAGAGTATCTCACAGTATCCTTGAAGATCCTTCAGGTGTCTTTGAAGATCAGGTAGAATCCTCAACCATTAAATAATCAGATAATCATGGTGATAGTAGTAATAATACTTCTTGAGCCCCTACTTGAAAACATCAAACACTTTATACACATTGTGTCCTTTAAGCATCCTACCAACATTACAAAGGTAAAAATTATTATTCTCATTTTTCAAAGGAGAAACTGAGGCTCATAGATATGAACAGGAAACTTTCCATAGGTCCCACAGCTTGTACGCCGCAGAGGCAAGAGTTGCACTTTTAAATCTCTGCAACCAAAGCCAGGCTTTGTGTTATGCACATATATGTACAGCATTGAGGGCAAATGGATGATCCATGATTCAAAACCCAAAGGCTAAGTCTCAGAGTCATGCACAGAGAACTTGAACTTGTGGCAAAGGTAGGGGGAGGAGGGAGGAGGTACCCTGACCATTAGCCATTATCTTCTAAAACCATGTCTTCACGTGTAAAAACTGAGAATAAACTAAGAGTTGATGGGGGGTGAGAGGGAGGGGAAAGTGGGTGATGGGCATTGAGGAGGGCACCTGTTGGGATGAGCACTGGGTGTTGTATGGAAACCAATTTGACAATAAATTTCATCTTGACTATGACCTCCCATATAGCACTTATCGGGTTATTTTCTACACTGTCTGAATTTATTAATATATTATGAATTTTATAAAGCAAATACAAAAAGTAAAAAATTTAAAGAGATGAGACACAAATGGAAGTCCAAGTTTTATTACTGTCTTCTTGCGCTCCAGTAGTCTTACAGACGCTATTCCAGATGACTCCGGCCCAGATCCTGCCCTCTTAGACTCGCCGTGTTCTCTTCTTCCAAAGCTGGGGGCCAATCTCTCATATGTCAGGAAGCTCCATGCCAGCTGAAATCAGGGGCTAGGACTTCAGAAGTCAGTGTCTCTGGTCCTGCCCTTCCATCCTCGGGGACCCCCTCTGGGGCTGAGTCCCACCTCTGCCCAGCAAAGGTCCTATATGGTTCCCACAGCCCAGGGACAGCAGCATGCCATGGCAGAAGTCAGGCCACTTCCTCCCGTTGCCACAGAAACGTGGAAGTCAGGGTGTTGTTTTCTTCCACTGGCAACACTGTAAACAGTAACAAAACAGCCTTGCCAGTCCTGAGCCCCATCTGTAAAGGGCATAGCCTAACCTTGATGGACAGGCAGTAGGAATTGGGGCCTGTTCGTTCCTCTCGTATCACATTAGCAATGCCTGGATTAAGTTTGATAATCCTGACGCCATCCCACAGCAGGTGGATTTGTTTATTGGGAGCCCTGTCCTGACCATAAGGGAATTTGAAACAGAGTTGCTTCCCACTGTTCTGGAGCCCGCATGAAATATGCCTGCCATGAGACTGAGGAGCCACCAAATGGCCAGAATGGGACCTTGTCTTCAAATCACTTCTCCCACTTGTGAGTCATGGAGGATGAAGAGCAAGCTGTAAGGAAGAACTAGACCTCCAAGCCCGTTGATGTTTCCTGGGCAAGAATCATGCTGTGACAGAGTTGAGCGAGCTTGGGATTTACATTTTGACGGTCTTGGGTTGGATTTCTGGTTTTTCCAGTTACTATTGTATTCATTTGCTAGGGCTGTCCTAACAAAGTCCCACAGACTGGGTGGCTTAAACAACAGAAACTCATTCTCTCACAGTTCTGGAGGCTGCGGTGCTGAAATCAAGGTATTGCCAGAGCCGTGATCCCTCCAAAGGCTGCAGGGGAGGATCCTTCCATGCCTCCTCAAAGCTGCTCCACTATGACCTCAGCTTAACTAATTATATCTGCAGCAACCCTATTTTTAAATAGGGTCACATTCTGAGATACTGGAGAGATGGAGGTTAGGGCTTCGATGTAAGTTTTCAAGGGGACACAATTCAACCCATAACACTAGTTGAGTTACTTTAGTAAACTTCATCGACCGCTCTGAGCCTCAGTTTCCCCAGCTGAAGGAAACAGAGCTATGACCTACTTGATGTGGCTGCTGTGAACTCAGATGGGTTCTGTGCAGGAAAGCTCCTGGTGGATGTTCGGTGCACATTAGCTCCCTCTTCCTTCTCCCCGCCATGACTTCCCACCTTCCCTCTTGACCTCTTTTCCACTCTGGGAAAACCTTTGCCCCTTATTCAGATACCAGTTGTCTGCCTGCTGAACCACAGATTTAGCCATAAGCATAATGCAATCGGAGCCCAAATGGAAAAGAGGCAGGGAATGGGTTGGGGAAATGACCTGGAGGTGAAGCTCGCCTGGGAACGGATGGGCTTGGTGTGCGCAGCATTTAAAACCATAGGGTACAGATGATAATTTGGCAGTATTTCAATTAAAATTTAAAAATGTCTATGCTCTTTGGAAAATAACTCTCCTTCCAGATATTTATCCTAAACATCTGGTCTATGTACCTAATGATTCATGAAAAGGATATTCATTCCAGCATCGTTTATCAAAGCAACAGATTGAAAACAGCCTACACTTTATGGTACATCCATGTCATGAAATACTATGCAGTCATTAAAAATAATGAGGCAGCTTGGGGCACCTGGGTGGCACAGTTGGTTAAGTGTCTGACTCTTGATCTCGGCTCAGGTCATGATCTCACAGTTTGTGAGTTGAAGCCCCACATTGGGCTCTGCACTGACGTTACAGAGCTTGCTTGGGATTCTGTCTCTCCTTTTCTGTGACCCTCCCTCATTTGTGTGCGCTCTCTCTCTCTCTCTCTCTCTCTCTCTAAGTAAATAAATAAACTTAAAAAAAATAATGAGCCAGTTCTTTGTATGCTGATATGGAATGATCTCCAAGATACAATTTTAAGTTAAAAAGCAAAGGTCAGGAAAGGAAGAATGACCAGGTGGGACACAGGATTTTTAGGGCAAGGAAAATACTCTGTGTGATCCTATAATGATGGATACCTGTCATCACACATTTGTTCAAACCCACAGAATGTACAATACCAAGAGTGAACTATGTGAACTTTGGACTTGGGTGACCATAACATGTCATTGTAGACTCAATTGTAACAAGCATACCCCTCAGGTGGGAGGTGCTGGTCATGGGAGAGGCTGTGTATGTGTGGGTGGTTGGTATAGGGTATATATGGGAAATATCTGTACCTTCCTCTCAAATTTTTTGTGAACCTAAAACTGCTCTAAATCATAAAGTCTATTTAAAAATTAATAAATAAATGAGTCTTAAAAAGGTAAGGTCAGAATAATGTTCTTTTATCACTCTCATGGTGGAAAGGAGAGAAACTACATATTTGTACACACACACACACACACACACACACATATATATACGCATGTAATATCTCCAGAAAGATATACTGAAATGTAATAATAGTTGCCTCAAAAACAGAAATTGGGCAACTGGGGCAGAAGACAAAAGGAGACATACTTTCCACTGTGTATCTCTCTGTGCCTTTTGGATCAAGTTATGCTATAAACAATTTACCTACTCAAAAACAAATCAAAATTTTAAACAACAATAATAGGTTTCAAAGGCCTGTGACCAGTTTGGCTCCACGTAAACCAATGAGGAGCTCAAGGGAAGGTTGCTATCTGATGCAGGGCAGGAAGCATGTCAGGAGCTGATGGTGTGCAGCCAGGCAGAGATCTCTTCATTTGGGGTTCAGATGCTAACCGTAGCTGGGAATACAAGGAACAGGGGCTGGCCATCAAAAAAAAGAAAATGGTATAAGCTACTGAGGTAGTTGTTGGGGCTGCCATATGCACTGAGAGCAGAAGTGAAGCTCTAGGAAGGAATCAGGAAGACAAATAAGACCACAAGCCTAGCTTGCATGGGGGTCACATGAGACTGGGCGGGGGGTGGGGGGGTGGGCAGATGCTAAGGAAGATGGTTAAGGCTCCCAGGAATGAAGGCCCAGCCAGGCTCCATATGCACACACACCTTAGCACCTGCTGGAGGTAGCAAGGCTGTAGACAGAGCGCATCCCCTAGCAAGGCCAGGAAGATAGGAAGGCCAGGGAGTGGGCAATGGAGAAACCATGCAGTCCATACTCACGGAATGTCTCATTCCCTCAGCTTCTTGCTAGGTGACTGGCTAATTTGATAAACTAATTCAAGACACATTATCAGGCATTATTTCATGAACACCTCATGGCGGCACAGAGGATATTTCCTCCTGAATCGACTTGACATTGCAGTATTAATAGCTGTCAATTGTTTGATTTGTTCATCCTTCCCAGGGGCAATTGCATTGAAATTGACACTTCAGACACTCAGAAGAATGTGTCTATGGGAAGTTATTTTGAGACTATGACAGGATGATAGAAGAGAGCTATTTGGGACAAGAGACCTTCTCTGTACCCTTCAAGCCGCACGACAAAAGGGGATTATCTGATTCACCCACCTTTCATCCCAGGGCATCCCTGAAATAAGACTGACGACCACTTTTAGAGAACAAAGGCAACTTGGAATGGAGCCTGCCAGTGCCTGCTCCAGGGCTAAACAAAGGGCCAGCATCACCTGAACGGCTCAGCAGAGCACAACTGACTTGGGGCCTGTCAATCAGACATATTCCACTGGCATAATTTAGCTGCCACAATATGTCCAGTCTGTAAAGAAATAATTGCTGGATCCCGAAACAATCAACACTCAACACAAGGCATCACAAAGGCTCTGGGAATGTCCCTTTCTTCCCCCAACTATGAACTGCAAGAACTTGTCCAACCCTACTCACAAAAAGAACTATTAATTACTCCTCAAGGACAAAGCCCCTTCCTTTGCGTTGCCACTGACAGTGAAAAACTCAGCCTGTCTAGTCCACTCTCAAAGAAAAAGCCAATCAGTGCAATTTACCATGATCACCCACCATTCACTAGGACTTACCAACTCCCCTAGTGACTGGCTTCTTTTAGTATGCAAGGTGTGCACACTCCATGAGCCTCTCAATTGCCCTGGTGCAATTATTGTATTGATTTGATGCAGCATTAGCTCCATGTTTAAGGTGGTTTATGTTTTTTAATTTGCAATTAAATCAAATGATGCCTCTTTGCTAAGATGGCTGACACTTGTTTATATACTGCAGCAAGCAATGAAGGCAACTTTTATTTAGCATCATAAAACATGCAGGATGGAGAGCTTGAAATCTCAAGCAACTCAATTTCTTGCCTGGCTCTTCAGCCTAGTAAAAAATCAAAGGACATACCCATCCATTGTAAAAAATGGTCTGAATAATTATGGGTGCTTTACAGTGATAATCTAATGATGTCACCAAGAAAACAACATTGGAAGGATAATGTTATGGAATGAATGGTTGAGCCCCGCCCAAAATTCTTATGTTGAAGTCCTACCCCCCAATGTGATGGTATTTGGAGATGGGGCCTTTGGGAGGTAATTAGGATTCAATGAGATCATAAGGATGGGACAATCATGATGGAATTAGTGACCTTTTAAAAATAGGAAGAGAGATTTCTCTGTCCAAATATACACACCAAGGAAAGGCCATGGGAGCACGCAGTAAGAAGGTGGTTATCTACAAGCCCGGAAGAGATCCCTCTCCAGAACTGAATCTGCCAACACCTTGAACTTGGACGTCCCAGCCTCCAGGATGGCAAGAAAATAAATATTGAAGCCACCCAGTCTTTAGTATGTTGTTATATCAGCCCAAACAGACTAACACAGATAATAACTGGAAGAGTAATAAAAATAATTGGTGATTTTGTTGCATCTTCCTTTCTGGATGATCTCCAAGCACTTGGCCCACTCAATGTCTTTCCAGTCTCTGATATGAATGCACTATTTCTCCTTTCTCTGTTGCATTTCTGGCTCAACATCACTCTCAGGACTCTTCTTCCTCCAGGAACAGGCAAGATGGTAGTTGACAAGAGTTTCAGTCTCAGGAGGGCATCCCAGAATCAGAGCCGTATCCACAGTCACTGAGCACTTCCTCTGAAAACTCAGAAATATCTCAGGCTGCCCCATCCCCAGCTCTTTAAATACAGCGTACCCAGCAACTCACCACATGACAACTGGCACATAAATAGCAGCTGCAGAAAATAGTGCCTGTTTTTTTGAATTATCCCAACATTTAACAACCCAGGAAAGGAGCATGAGCCTGCAACAGACGTGGACGGGTGAGGGGTAGAAGAAGGTAAAGGAAGAGGAGCTTTCAAGGGCATCCATTGCTGCTAGGAGGTAATGAAAGAGGAGGACTACAAGGAGGGTAGAAAGAATGATTTCCAACAGCAGGTGGCACCCAGGTGACCTCAGAGATAACTGTCTTGGTGGAGTGATAGAGGTGGAAGCCAGCATGAGGTGTCCAGAGGCATGAAGAGTTATCAGGGTGCAAGGTGGATGCTCCCCTGCTCTGCACACCCCAGAGACCAAGGTTGTGCCTAAAAAGGGAGATCCCTCACTGTAAGCACTTCCTCTTAGCAGTATTCAAAAGGACACTCTCGTGATATAATGCTCATCTCTTTACAATTAATAGTATACAATTTACTAAACTAACAACTTATACATTGGTTTACATAAAAATGAACATTACTTCGTGGGTGTGGGTTTGGTGTTAACTGCCCCTTCCCGTCTCTCAGATACTGATGAAATTCCACCAGCAGTGGCTTGAGGAGCATCTCTATGCTGGCCCTCTGGTCTGGCTTTACTACTGCTTTGTAGCTCTTGGCTTCATCATCCCTACTCCATTTCTATGCCCTATGCCAGTCCAAGATCATTGCTGACCCATGACCATCTATGATGGACCAGACACTTACTCATACCAGAGCCAGACCAACATTTACTGAGGGTTCTGTTTCTACACTGCTCCTAACTTCTCAGTGACAGTAAGGCTTTGCTCTGTCTCGTCCCATGCAAATGCTGACGCAACCAAAGGTGAAAGCTCTTGCCAACACCCTCCAGAAAAGCCTATGAAAGAATCCTACAGGTACCCTGTCTAGCTGTGGTGGGCAGGTAGCTCAGACTTCCCTGGCGTTAGTGAGGAAAAGAAGTCTTGAGTACTATGGTTACTGGGAAACTCTTCCCCCCATTACTCCAAGACCCTTGAGACACTGGGTGGTGGAACCTTGCTTGTTAAAAAGTTTTCTTACTATAGTCTCCATTGGTCTAGGGCACTGCAGAAGGGGTTTGGGTTTGTGGGGAAAATATGGGAGAGATTACACAGTAATAGAGTCATACTATAGTGATTCAATCCCTTCCTCCAGAAATAAAAATTACCCCTGCAGATAACAGGGAGACAGGAAAGGGATGGCTCTTGTCATTGGGGGGCAGGGGGGGCACTAAGGTTCATGAATTGATCTAATATTAATGGCAGAGTTAAAGAGTATTATGGACAATTATTAACTAATTATTCAGGTTATTGGTACCAGGAAAAGTGAGGACAATTAAACTCATTTAGGGAAAAAAAAATGATATTGACACTCAATAGTCTCTCCTTATCAAGTGACCATTAGGAAAACGTTCAACAAAAGATTAAGGAAAAAGCTATGAAGAAGAAAGGCAATACTGTTATGGGTTAAATTGTGTCCCTTCAAAAAAGACATGCTGAAGTCCTATTCCTCAGTATCTCAGAATGTGACCTGATTGGGAAAAAGAATCTTTACAGCAGTAATCAAATTGAGGCCATCAGGGTAGCCTCTAATCCAATATGACTGGTGTACTTCTTAAAAAGGCGGGGGGGGGGGGATTTAAACACAAAGATAGATACACACTAAGAAAGACAATGTGAAGACACAGGGAGAAGACAGCCATGGGACTGGAGGGATACATCTATCTATAAGCCAGGAAATGCTGAGAATTTTCAGCAAATGGCCATACACTAGCGACAAGGAAGGATTTTCCCCAGAGCCATCAGAGAGAGCTTGGTCCCACAAACACCATGATTTCAGACTTCTAGGCTCCAAAACTGTGAGGCAATAAATTTCTGTTGTTTTAAGCCTCCCAGTTTCGGGTCCTTTTTAATGGCAGCTGTAGGAAACTAATACACTATCACATCTGATGCATACATTAACCATAGGTCTCATCCCAATTTCTGAAAAATTAAAGTGAGGAAGAAATCTCCAGTTTATGACTGAATAACCACGTGATACCAATTTTTTTAATGGTATGTTTGGTAAGGCAATCGTGACAATGTTAAGAACAGAAGGAAAGACAGAAAAAGAAAAATTCACAAAACATAATAAGATTCTTCATAGTTTGCTACAGAGATATAAATTTTGTTCTGGGCTTCCTAATGACCAATTTAAAGAAAGAAAACAAAGGTGTGAGGGCCATCTGGCTCCTACATCTGTCACCCCTCTTTATCACTAGAGTTGATTTGGCTGATCTGGTTGGGTAGGCAACGCCCTCTTCTCCCCCACCACTCCATATGCGTCCCTCCTGAAGCTGAATGATACTCAGTAGAAAAGGATGACGTGCTGCAGTAGACGAGGACCACTGTCTGGTCAAGGGGAGCTGTGCTCCCCTACTGGAACCTCCACACAAGCTCTCAAGGTCCATTAGTAGGAGCATGCATGTTGGTCAGGCTCCCAAGACTTCAGACACATCCAAATGAGGCAATGCATGTGGCAGTCTGCATTTCTTTAAAGAGGGAGGGAGGGAGGGAAGGAAGGAAGGAAGGAAGGAAGGAAGGAAGGAAGGAAGGAAGGAAGGAAGAGGGGGAAGAGGGAAGGAAGAAGGGTGGAGGGAGGAAGGAAGATGAGGGAGGAAGGGACAGAGGGTGACAGAAGGAGGGAAAGAGAGGAAGGAAGGAAGGAAGGAAGGAAGGAAGGAAGGAAGGAAGAGGGGAAGGAGGGAAGGAAGGAAGGGAGAGAGAAAGAAAATCAGTTACATAACACAATTTCCACATGGAGGAAGAAAAAAACGTTATCAGGAGAAGCAAAGCTATTTCTGGTACTGAAGCCTAAGAGAGAGTTAATTAAGAGACTTGTCTGATTACTGAATTATATCCTCAGCAATATCTTTCATCCCATAAACACACTGTTTAGTTCTGACTCACATAGGGCTGTATCTTATAATATCCTTCATTTTTAGCCAATGACCATGCAGCCTGATAAAAGCTGTGATTTTCAAAGCTAAAAGGACATCAACTCGTTTATAACTCTCTAATGGTGAGGCTTAATCCAGAGACAAAATCTACAACATGTTAAGCTGTGTTTCCCAAATGCTAGCCCACATATTAGATGCATCTATATGCATTTAAAGGGCTCACCTTTAAAAAGATACAGATGTCTGGGCCCCACCCCTGGGAATCTGACGCATTGGACAATTCTGGTGCCCAGTCAAGTTATCTGGAGAATGATAAAGTGCACATTCGCAGACAAGCCCCCTGATATACAGTTATACTCCTCTCCAACCAGATTTTGATAACTCAAACAAAAGGGGAGTGAAGATGAGACTCCCAGCCAATTATTGGTTTCCTCAGTGTGCTGATGTAGAGAAACACTTAACACATCACTCCAAAACGGTTGTGTTCTGGAGCTGAAGTGACTCATCATCTACCCCTCCATGTGCCCAGCTGGTCTCAGGGCTTGGTCTGAATCCCAACCCCTCCATTTATAATCTACATGGCCCTTTGCTGGGTTTGGGGACCTGTCTAGGCTTCATGTGGCCTAGACAAATGGGGATGACAAGGCCAGTTTCATAAATGTATTGTAATCATTGAATAAAAAAAGTATGCGTGAGGGGTGCTTGGGTGGTTCAGTTGGTTAAGCATCCAACTTTGGTGCAGGTAATAATCTCACGGTGCATGGGTTTGAGTCCTGCGTTGGGCTCTACGCTGACAGTGTGCTTGAGGTTCTCTCTCTCTCTCTCTCTCTCTCTCTCTCTCCAAGTAAATAAATAAAGTTTTAAAAAAAGTGGACGTGAGGGGCGCCTGGGTGGCGCAGTCGGTTAAGCGTCCGACTTCAGCCAGGTCACGATCTCGCGGTCTGTGAGTTCGAGCCCCGCGTCAGGCTCTGGGCTGATGGCTCGGAGCCTGGAGCCTGTTTCCGATTCTGTGTCTCCCTCTCTCTCTGCCCCTCCCCCGTTCATGCTCTGTCTCTCTCTGTCCCAAAAATAAATAAAAAACGTTGAAAAAAAAAATTAAAAAAAAAAAAAGTGGACGTGAAACTCTTAGTAAAGTGTATGCGTGGTAGAAAAACCCAATAAAGGAAGATTTTTGCTGTTTAACCTTCTTTTAGGAAATACCCTTTTTCTGAGACTACACTCCAAGGTACGCTCCCTAATTGCAAGGCAAACATTGAGATGCTGGATCAAAGTGGGCGCCCCCCTGGCTACCACCAGCCCTTGGTAATGGCATCTTTCCCACGGTCCACTCACGAGATGGAGCAGCGAGTGTGCAGGAAGCAACGTGGAATGGAGCAGACCATATTCTTACAAGAATGAGGACAGATATGGGAGCAAATGACTCAAAACCTATAAAAATAAACCCAACTCTGCTTGCAGCACTTAAATGCAATGAGGACTCAGGAGGCCTCTTGGAGAATGGTTCGTGTTATTTTTATTTAGTGAGGGTCTTTTAAATCCTTTATTGGTTAATCCTCCTATTGGCTGGATAGCTCCTTCTTGTAAGATCATAAAGCTAGGTGCAATCTCGGACGGGCTATTTTGGGGCCGTAGTCTCCGCCTCCAAGCATTTGCTTGTCTAAACCTGAGTGCCCAAGGTACCCAAAGTATGTATGCAGGGTAGCCAATTTCTTTGCCTCCCCAAACCCATCAGCTCATGGCAGGGGGCAGGGGGAGAAGGTACCAAAGGGGGAGAGGAGGGGCAGCTGGTGAAACTCCGAGGTGGAGGGTGGAGTGTGCAATTAGAGGCAAGCTCATTCAGGGTCCATGGGGAGGCAACATGATCACCAACATCAGTTTTGTCTCTGCCACATCTATTTGATGGTCTGTGATGCAGCCATTTACAAATGTCTATGGAGAGAGCACAATAATATGAACGATGCTTATTTCACACTGGTCTGTACACTCCGTATAGAAATAATAGCTACACTTGACTGAGCACAAACTCTCCACTCTTTACATATATTATCTCATTAAACCGACGCCCTACAGCGTAAGTTTTATTATTGTTCCAGCTGGGAGGTGGGAAAACTGAAAAGCAGAGAAGTTAAGTCACTGGTTCAAGACTAAGCATAGAACCAGGGTTTAAAGCCCTTACCTGCCTGACTCCAAAGCCTGCATTTTCATCTTTGCTGTGGTGCTGAGAGACCAGCAATGACCAACACAGATGTTGAAAGGAAATAGATCAGTGTGATTACATACGAGTTCTGGGAGTTGGGGTACTTTTAAACAGTGCTTGGTATTCGTCCGGATGGGTCATAAATTTCTTCTATAATGAAGAACATACATCAAACCTGTTTTTGTAAATTCCCTTCCCACATGACATCCCAGCTAACAGGAGGCCCCTGATGGCCCACGTGACCAGCCCTGATTCCTGCCTGGGGTCTTGGACTGAGAACCCAATAGTCCCCACTCATGGTCTGCATGAGGACAGCTGCTTCTTCAACACATGAGATGAGACTCAAGTTGTTCAGATGTCTTTTCTTTCCCCTGTGGCTGTTTGCCAACTCCAACCAACCTAGCTCCAGGGGCAAAGAACTGATGGTGGCCAGGCCTCAAAGCCTCTTGTCAATTCTGTTCATTTCTTGCTATGAGAAATTAATGCAGGGGCACCTGCTGACAGCTCAGAGCCTGGAGCCTGCTTCGGATTCTGTGTCTCCATCTCTCTCTGCCCCTCCCCAGCTCATGCTCTGTCTCACAAAAATAAATAAATGTTAAAAAAAAATTAACAAAAGAAATTAATGCAAACTGGGTGGCTTAAAACAACAGAGATGTATCCTTTCCGAAATCAAGGTGTCAGTGGGGCCATGCTCCCTCCAGAGGCTCTAGGGGACATTCCAGTCTTTTCCTCTTCCAGACCCTGATGGCACCAGGTATCACATGTGTCCAGTCTCCTCCTCTGTCTTCTCTTATCTGTGTCTCCTCCATATGTCTCTTTGAAGGACATCTGCCATTGGATTTAGGCCCCACCTGGATAATCAAGGATGATCTCATCTTCGGATCTTTAATTTAATTACATCTACAAAGACCCTTTTTCCAAATAAGGTTATATGCACAGGTTCCAAGAATTAAGATGTGCACATACCTTTGGGGAGAGTTAACTGTTTAGCCTTCCACAGAGACATCCCTCTTTCTAGTCCAGAGCTCATGACAAGAGGCAATGGAGGCAGACATTAGATTCACATCTTGTGGCACCATTGGTCCTGAGTTTCAGCAACAAGTGTTGAATCGCCCACATCAAATGAAGAAAAGTCAGCTGCCAGTTGGAGAAGGATGTACCAGGAAGACCCTCTCTCCATGTCTCCCAAACTAGCAACATCACTCTCACAGCAGGTAGGGACAGACTATAAATGAAGCAGTGTCCCTTTAAGTTCCTGAGGCCCCATACCTTGAAATCTCTCTTTAATTGTATGGTAATCATTAGGGGCTTTGTCAGGGAAGGATGACAGGAGTAATCACCCGAAAACAGATTTCTACGTAATTTATACTTAGTCAATCCAAACCTAATTCCTGAGTGACCTATACTGTGCCTAAGGAGCCTGAAATAATCATGTATTTACCCTTTACCCTGAAATTAGATGGTACTTACTATGCAATTACCCAGCCACTAAGTGACAATTACCGTGTAATTAAATGGTCAGTGGTTACCATATTATTAAATAGCACGGACATGATATTCGTTCCAGAGAAGCCTGCACTGTCGCCACAGAATTAAACTCCCCATCAAGAAATTACAGCCATTCTTGGGAAGTTCTGATTTTTACTTGGATGGCTTTCAAGTTGGCAGAAATTTCCAGTGCCATGTGCCTCCGAGGGAGCCAGGATACTGCAAAAGCTGGGCACAGAACATAGGTTCCTGAGCATGGGTCTTCTGCCATACTGGGACAGCACCTCTCTAGCCCGACTCCAATTCAGCACTAGGATATCCGGGCAGGTTCCTCCATTCTTCTCCAAAACCATGATGCAGGGGAGTGGTAGACATCATGCTCTCTCTCTCCTGGGTGTGAGTCCCTACTCAGGAGTGCAGCACACTGGGAGAGCTTGAAGCCCTGAGCAAGGCAAGAGCCTGTGAGAAAGTCACTAAATCATCATTATCAGCATAAACTGGCTCCTGAGTTACACGAAGAAAGGCTCTCTCTCTAGCTGTCGTGTTTATTGCCCTATTGACAACACCATCCTTGGCACATAGTAGATATTCAATAAATATTGGTTGGATTTATTTACTTCTATTCATTCATTCATTGGTATGTATCTACTAGGTGCCAGCCACTATGCACTAAAAACTCTTAAGGACACTGAGATCTGGTGGAATCTCAGAAAGACTGAGTCACTTGCTCAAGGTCATTATACAAGCAGTCAGTAGCAGATGCAAGACCAAACACAGGTCTGCCTGACTCCAAAGCTGTGCTCTTTCTAAGATACCACAACCTCTTGGCCACATATAGCCTCAAACCACCCTGATGACTAAGGAGAGCTTGGGAAGATAATGGCTTACCCAGGATAAATTGCTTTGGGGACTAAGCCTCATTTATGCAAAGCAGCCATGAAAGTTTATGTAAGCTGTTACTTGCATTTAGTGGAGAAAGAAAGTAAGGCTCAGAGAGATTAAGCAACTCATCCAAAGTCACACCGCTGGTAAGTTGCTTGGAGTTGAACTTGGACTCAGAAGCCATCTGTCTACCTGGTGCAACTGGAGAGATACAGACTGCTTCCCTGAGGCGCTCGCGTTCTTACCATTAAAATTCTATGTCTTTGGGTAGGCCTCGTTTCCAAGTGTTACTACTAAGATGTAATATCTCACTAGCACTCTCTAACACCCTAGATCAAATTACCTAGCCTCCAAAGACAGATTCGGGAGGAAAAATGAGACCAGACAGGAATGGATAGAATTTAAGGTTGTACAGAGGAAAAGATTCAGGCAATCAGCAACAAGTAAGTCTTATCTTGAAAGTCAACTCTGATCAATTGATCATAGCTTCCCGGAGCACTATGTTGCAAAGCCTTCTAAGATTGCATTAGGGCTCAGCAGGATAAAGTATCATGATCAATTAATGATGTCTGCCATGGACACTAACTGAGGAGCGGCTGCACAAGGGCCAAGTATTTACCATCTGTGATCTAAACTGTGGGATGCTACAAAATAAGGTCAGGCTTAGCAATTGTCAGGGCTAGAGAGAAGCCAGTGTGTGAGGCTGGAAGACAAACTAACCGAGTAAGCAACCAAAGACATTGTTTTCCTCAAATTCAGATACTCAAAAGAGAACGTGAAAATTCCCAGTAAAATGAAAACTAGTGAGGAAACCCAGTCTCAGTTCTGCGGTTAATTAACTGTAAGACTTTGACCCATCATTGCGCCTCTGGGTCTCTGAAGGTATTTGAGTAACAAATCTCCAACCATTTCTAATTTCAGGATTCTGTAGTCTGTAGTACATTGCACTGATTTGAATGAAAAGAAAGGAAGGCGATAAACAGGAGAGAAATGGGTAAAAGCTGATCAAACACTCTTCTAACTATTCGCAGGATATCAGATACAACGTGGAAATCGATATCTCCATTTTGGCCAAGTTGAGGGTTAGACATCAACTCAATATCCAAGTAGAAGTGTCTAGTAGGCAGTCAATATGTAAGTCCTGCAACAAGGGATGCGCCTGGGTAGAAGAAATACATTTGGGAGTCATCAGTAAACAGATGGGACTTGGTAAGATTCTCCGAGGAAATAATGTAGCCAGAGGGTTGTCTTACATTTAGACTTTAGGTGGAAAGAAAGGGAGGATTCAACAGAGACTGAGAAGGAATCCCCAGTGAGGTAGGGAGAGAACCATGTGACTGTCACAGAAGCACAGAAAGAACAGGTTTCAAGGAGGAAGTTGTCAGCTCGCCCAATGCTGCGAAGAAAGAGAGTCACACAAGGGAGGAGAGTTAGCCTTGGTAAGTTATGTCATTAATGACCTTGATAAAAACTGTTTAAGGGAGTAATAGGGACAAAACCTGATTGGCGTGAACAGACAAGATACTGGAAGGTGGGGAAGTGGAGACAGTAAGCATGGACACAATGCCTGGATTCAAAGGACGCATGGCCCAAAACTCACTGTTAGCTCATAATGTTTATGAGAGAATGTATGTGAAGGGTCTATCATAGCACTTGATCCAGTAGGTGCTCAAAAATACAAATTCCTGTCCCTTTAATCCTCCTGCATTTAATCAGTCTGCCATTTCCCACAAAGGTGCCTTTCCAACAACTTGTCAGGGCTCCCAATCAGATTCTAGTATTAAGGTCCTTTTGTCTTGACCTTGGCCCTGGGGGAATCTAATAGACCTGCAAGGCTTGCCTGTAGATCCTTTCACATCCCATAGTCCTGTCAGATGGACGTCTTATCAGGCAGGTCACTGCTAAGGCCAGATGATGTCTTATCCAAGGATAGGAAATTAGTTATGTACAAATGACTTGGAAAGAGGTCTGCCAGGGCAGTATGTGAGAAACCCATAAATACTGCAGTGATGGCTGTCACCGTCAGCCACAGATTCTACTGACCCTCCTGGAGGAACTTTACAGTCCATATCCTAGGGCTACCAAACAAATGTGGTTACGGATCATTCATCCTGCTTTCCTGGAGCAAAGACAGTAAACCATCTATGATAGCTGAGGACACTCATACTGGCCAATCCAGTGCATCCATTAATTTGTTCAACATGCATTTCCTGAGCACCCATCTGTAGGTCACTATGCTCCATGCTGAGGGATAGACAATGAAATGTATGACATTGATGCAAAATTCGTAAACATTCATTGAACATCTACTATGTGCCAGTATTCTAGGCTCTGAGGTTCATCAGTGAGCAAGACAAACCAAAATTCCAGCCTTTACAGAGTTTATATTCTAGTAGCTCTGGGCCCGAGGCTCAGCAGTCTCATAAAACAGGGAAAGAATAACAATTAATAGAGAGGATGAAATCCCCATATACCTCTACAAATGGTTAAATGTCTGCCCAAAGATTCAGGTGGTAAATGTGTTAGCACCCATCCAAGGGGCAATCATCCAAATGTGGAAGGCTTCCTACAGAGTCTTAGAGGACAGAAACTTTTTTTTTTAGTTGAGAGAGACAGAGAGAGAGAGAGCACATGTGCAAGTGAAGGAGGGGCAGAGGGAGAGCGAAAATCTCAGGTAGGCTCCATGCTCAGGGCAGAGCCCAATGCAGGACTCAGTCCCACAAGCCTGGGATCATGACCTGAGCTAAAATCGAGAATCAGATGCTCAACAGATTGAGCCACCCAGGTGCCCCAAGGATAGACATTTTTGACCAAGAAGGATGAATGGACAGGGCTTGCCAGGAGGGCAAATTGAGAATGCCGATTTCTAACCACTAGACCACCACAGAGCGTCAAGATGGAAAGGAGCAGTAGTAGTAAGACGGAGCTGACCAAGGATGTCCGTGACACACAGGTAAGAAAAGACAAGCAGAACAGAATGAGGAATGACTATAGAGCACCTTCAAAATCAGCCTGGGGAGTGTGGCCTTGATGCACATGGAGCCATGGTGGGAATCGCAGCAAGGAGGGGACATAATGAACACAGCACATGAGGAAGAGCTCTGAGTACAAGAGATAAAGGAAGATAACAACAAAGGGAGCCCTGTGTTCTCAGTCCCAATGCTGTGCCAGATGCCTTACATACAGGATCTAGTGTTTTCTTTTAAGTTTTTTAAATATGGTTTTATTTGGAAACAGCCACAAACTTACAGAGAAGTTACAAGTACAGTTTGTTTTTTTCCTGAACCACTGGATTGGAAGCCCCATCACCCCAAATTCTTTCGTGTTGCACTTCCTATACAAAAGGATATTCTCCCACATAGCCACAATATAATTATCAAAATCAGCAAGTTAAGATGATTACCATCATTTGATCTTGAGACCAAGAATGCACTGTGGGCTGTCATCAGGCATGATGAGTAAAACAGAAAAGCCAGACTGGCTTTGGCTCTAAAGTCCCTGATGAAGCACCCTGGGCTCCAGTCTTCACCTCTAGCATGCAGTGATGGTAGGGAACTAGCAAATAGCTCTATTTTAAGAATTAAATGAGATATGACCTATTAAGTGTTTAGGCCAGGCTGGTCCTAAATAAGTGCTCAATAAATGTTAGTTACTGCCAAATGAAAAACAACTCTAGACTTAGGTAAGGTGAGACTATTGCAATCCAGAGAACATTCCAGCCGTGAGATCTACAAATGCCTGAAGGGTCAGTGAGAAAGGAGCTTTTCTTTTATTGGATGGAGTGAACCAGGCTGGGAAAAACCAGGCATGGGGGAAGAGGATGAACAGGAGGAATGGGTAGAGGTGTCTGGTTCTAACAGTAAATTAGAGTGAACAAAGCAGGGGGGATTTCTTGACTCTTCACTATTTTCCGGGATCAACAGGGCACTAGTAAAATTCAACACTGTCATAACACTGAAAACATGTTTAATCTCTGTGAGCCTCTGCTTCCTCCTCTGTGGAATGGGGATAATAACAGTTACTTCTCAGGACTCCTGGGCCAATCATATGAGACAAGGGATGCCATATGCCAACCTCAGGTGCTGGTGCCTGGTGAGTGCTAAATATTGTTTATTTATTTTTAACATTGCACATCCACTAAGTATTAAACACTGTGCTCAGCACCATAGGATTGGAAAATAGCTTCTAGATTCTGAGGCACTGAGGCAGGAAAGGCATCTGAGATTAGGACCCAAAAAGTTGTAAAAGAGCCAAGAATCGATGCCAGGGTCTTGCCTGCAGAACTGATCATCCTCGCCAGTCCCACTGGCCATTCAGAGGACCCAGTCCCCGTGTCCCTTCCTCCACCCTGCCTGAACACCCCCGCAGACTTCAGAAGGACAGGGATAGCCTCTACCCATCATCGTTGCCCACTTGTAAGCAGTGAGAGGAGACAAGTTTGATCACCTCCTTCATCCCCAAGCTGTGCAATTCTAAGCCACAGGTGGTCTGAAATTAACACAGCATGGTGTTCGAGAAAATTCCAGTAGCTTCATCAATCTACCCAGACACAGAATCCTGGCCACCACACTCACTTCCATCCTTGTGCCTGGAGGCTGGGTATATGCTCCAAGCCCACCTTTCCTACAGGTGGTTGGTGGCTGGGCAGGGCGGCACACAAATGCTCCACCGTGCTAACCCAGCTAAGGACCAGCGACCTCAGACACTCCCCACAGGCCCGGCAGTCACCTTGTCCCATGACACTGCAGAGCTTGCCTTGTGAATGCTGGTATAAATATAGTTCCCTCCGGGCAGCCAGCTGGAACCATGCCCACCAGCACGGATGCTCTTCACACACTACTTGGCTTCACTGCTTGGAGCTGCTCTGTCACTCTGGCCTCAGGATTCGAAGGGCTCTGGGAAGCAGGGCCAACTTGCATTTCAATGGTTTTGTTCCTGCCATCCCAGCCCTACAGACCCCCATCCCTAAGGAGTTCCTCCTTGATAAGTGCAACAAAAATGCATTTGGATCTAACAGGGCCTTGTGGTGCACGCTTTGGATGTGTTTCATTGGGGGGGCAGCTCAGCTCCCAGTGGGCCTAACCTCAGATACATGAGCCAGAAGCGGAAACGGAAGCCATAGGAAAATATGCCTGTTGGATGCTTCTCTGGTGCCTTTACCATGGAAAACAGGACTTAAAGTCAAAACAAAAAAGGCAGGGGCACCTGGGTGACTCAGTTGGTTAAGTGTCTGACTCTTGGTTTCAGTTCACATCATGATCTCATAGTTCACGAGATCAAGCCCCACATCAGGCTCTGTGCTGTCAACATGGAGTCTGCTTGGGATTCTCTCTCTCCTTCTCTCTCTGCCCCTCCCCAACTCTCTCTCAAAATAAATAAGTAAACGTTAGAAACAAAGCAAACAAACAAAAAAGGCAAATAATACAAAAAGACCCATTTTCTTGTGGGTGGGTCTCTGTATTTGACCCAGGCTCCCAGATCTGACCTTGGTTTCTCTCAACCTCAGTCAGGGCTCCCCACCCCAGCCCAGGCTGGAGGCACACACTGCCCAGGTCAGTCTGTCACTGAATCTCACCTCTTTGGGTGGCACTTTAGTACAGAGGTGTCTCTACAAACCCTGAAAAACAACAGCCTTCAAGACACATGTAGCCTCCAGATACAATGCTTTGGCTGACCCACTGATGGCTTGCACATTTTAATTTTGTCAGTCTTCTTTAAACCTGGAGATATCACCTAATAATCAAGATTTCTGGATCTTGCTGGGGAAAATAAAATCAGAAGATCTGATCACACTAAGCCCACATTTCTATGTGACAAAATCAACCAGAGCTAAGTCACAGCTGCTCCCTTACAGGGTATATGCTGGCCCCAAGTCACCACTGTCCCCGGCACCCATTTATTCATCAACCAAAGTTACTGTGTGCCTGCACTGGGCCAGCCTGTCCCAGGTCCTGCTGATACAGTGGGGAACGGGGAGACCTGAGTTTCCCACTATTTCAGAAGGTACGTGCTCACACCCACCTCATCTTCTACTGCTGAGGGAGTGGGGGCAGGTGGCATTCATCATCAGACCTGTACCGTGATTTTCCTTTTAGCCGAGTTAAGGGGACAGTGTTGCTCACACCAGCCCAAAACACTCTTGCCTGTTGCTAACAGGCCCCTGTAAACATTTGAATTGGAACACCTACTCTAACCCTCCTGTATCTACCCAACCCGCTGAGTGGAGTCAGTGTTTATGTCGGAGTCTGTCATGAAGTGGATTCTTAGCAAATAGAAACACAGACATGGGAAGATGTACACCAAGCACTGGTGGAATCAAAAGAATTGAAAAGATAACTTGGAGACTGCATAGGGGATCTTGGTTCAGTTAGGGGAACGTGACCCCAGGTGAGCTTGAACTGCAATTACCTTGATATGTTCCCCTGTCTGACCAAAGACAGTTATTTCTTTGGTGTCTTCCTCAATTGTCAGGACATCCCCTGCTGTGCCACCTGGGATCAGGCTTACCCCAGGACTTATATCTGGAAAACAAGCCTTGAGGATACACTTGTTCTGAGCAGCAATCAGTAGGAGATGTGGAGTAAGAGACTTTCCATCAGACAAAGCCCACAATGCACACCAGGTGATCCCAAGATGCCAGGACAAGAGACCACTGTGGCACCAATTGGTATAGGTCTCTCTGACACCTACCAGACAAATGTCTAGCTATCCTCAATGGCAAATTTTTAATGGTAAGGACCAAGTGATGATGACTCACAGAAGAGAGGAGCATGAGGTTCCAACATTGTGCAGGGGCTGGGCCATTGCAGGGCTGCAGTCAGCACAGCAGCTCTACAACACTGGGTGAGGTGGAAAGCAGTGACGCCCTTCAGGGGGCTAGGGGTCCCCAAATGTTCTAGATAGAAGGACATCAGTTGGCTCCAGATGGATCTGGTTTTCTTCTTTGATAAGTCATTTACAGCTGGATCTGGGAACTCTTGGCTGAAAGAGTGGTAAAGGAGATCGAAGACCAATAAAAAACAGCCACTCCTAAAGCCATCTGGTCACCTGCATGAGTCACTGTTTCCCCTCTTCATTCCCTCTTATATCAAGATGTAAGTGGTGGCTTAACATCAAGTCCACACAAGGGAGGAACAAAGATAAAGGGGAGAAAACAAACCAACATTAACTCATTACTTGCTGAGTGCTAACCCCTTTGAATTCATTGCCTCATTATTCCTCCCTCCAAACCAATGAAGAAGGGCTTTTTTCACTCTCCATTGTAGACTTGAGGGAATTGGGACTTGAAGGACTTCAGAAATTCACCCCAGGTCACACAGCCAGTAACGGGGAGGAGCAGAGACTTGAATCCAAGTTGATTGAATTCCAGAGGTTAAGTTCTTCACTGCCAGACTAGCCTCAAACATGACAATGTCTAAACTCTCAACAGCTTCAGCAAACATTTTGGTGCGTGGAGTTTACCAACATAAGTCAAAATTAGATTGAAAGAGTCTCTGTGAATTGAGTCTCTTGGGATCTCACCACTCGAGATAACTCCCATCATACAGATGGGGAGGGGATAAGATCTGCATGGAGCTTTCCAAGGAAATCTGAAAGCTGCCTTCTCCTCCTCCACTCTAATTCCCCCTAATCCTGGAGATAATCAGAATGCCAGAGGATGAGGTTGAATTCCAAGGGGCAGTGCCAATTCCCAGGGCTGAGGAAGGCCTATGCAGGCTCTCAGAGTTAGAGGCAACCAGCCAATGCCCAATCAGCAAAGTCAAAGCATGAGGGAGGTTGCCCAACTGGGCCTTCCCCTCTCTCCACATTCTCATCCCCAGAGCTGGTTTCATGGCTTAAAATACTGGCTATATGTGGGAGATTCTAGGCTCCAGATGCATATATCCAACCTGGATGCCCCACCAGAGCACCCAAATGTAATGTGTCCTTAGCAGAATTATTATATGCCCCCATCCAAACCTGTCCCTGCTCCCCTAACCTTCCCCATCAGTAACAACACTCCTGTTCACCCGGATACTAAAGCTAGAGTCCTATAATTCAACTCATTTAAATTTCTTATTATGAAAAAGTTCAAACACATACCAAAGTGAACAGAATACCATAAGTAAACCCCTTGTCCCCATGACCCAACTTCAACAATTATCAACTCATGGCCACTCATTTCATCTATAGCCCCTTCCCCTTCCTCCCTCTCAAAGTGTGGTCCATGGACTCTCAGAAGTCTCTAAGACCATTTAAGAGAAACTTCAACATCAAATCTATTTTTACCATTACGCTGGGACATTATTTACCTTCTTCACTGTATTGACACTTGTGCTAATGGTGCAGAAGCAGTGGTAGGCAAACTGCTGGTCCCTAAATGTGGATCAAGGCAGCAGGAGAGCATTGCTTTGTTGACTGCCACTCACTCGCATTAAAACAAACACCAGCTTCTCTTAAGAGGTCCTTGACGAATTAGTAATAATTCTATGAAACCTCAACTTTTTAAAAAAAAATTATTATTTATTTATTTATTTATTTTTGAGAGAGAGCGGAAGCGAGTGTGTGCACAAGTGGGGGAGGGGCAGAGAGAGAAGGAGACACAGAATCTGAAGCAGGCTCCAGGCGCTGAGCTGTCAGCACAGAGCCCAACAAGGGGCTCAAACCCATGAACCATGAGATCATGACGTGAGCTGAAGCTGGACACTCAACCAATTGAGCCTCCCAAGTGCCTCTATAAAACCTCAACTTTTGATTACATGTGTGTTTCATATGCTGTGCTACACAATGTAAGTACATACCCATAAAAGGCTTATGCTACACACCAAAGTATAATAGTTGCCTCCAGGAAAAGCACTTGCACAAATGTTTGTGTGACCAGCTAAACTAGCTGCTTTTTTTTTTTTTTTTCCCCACGGAACACGATTTCTACTTGAATGTTTGACTAATAGACAAACTCTGGTTATACAGACTCAGGTATTTGACACAAATTTTCTCAGAAATGAATAAAGCAAGCTTGTTATTTCAAGGAAAGCAACTGACAGCACTTGTTGCCAATGATAAATTCAACCTATAAAGCAAAAATTAGAATTTTGAAAAATTGTATCTGCCACCATAAGTTTGACAGCTTCCAAATCAGTGATGATATTAATATATGTGATTTTTTTTAATATTGTATAATGAGGGGCGTCTGGGTGGCTCAGTCGGTTAAGCGTCTGACTTCAGCTCAGGTCATGATCTCATGGTTTGTGGGTTCAAGTCTGGGTTTGAGTCCCATGCTGGACTCTGTGCTGACAGCTCAGACCCTGCTTCAGATTCTGTGTCTCCCTCTCTCTCAGCCTCTCTCCTGCTCATGCTCTGTCTCACTCTCTCAAAAATAAACATTTTTTAAAAATTAACACTGTATAATGAAATGTACCAACATTTGAAGACCTCCACATCCAGTAAGCTGGTATTTGCAAATGACCAATTAACGATAATATAAAATCACACACGGGCAAAAGATCTATTTTAAAGTACAAGATAGACCAGTGGATTTGTAATATTAACAGAGCACAAAAAGTTCATTGACATGGTTACAAATAGAAGCTACCATTTTTGATATAATATCAAAGAAAAATATCCACAATAACCTGAAAAAGTCTGTTAAAATACTCCTGCCTTTACCAACTACATATTTGTGTAAGGTCAAGTTTTTTTCCACATGCTCCAACCAAAACAACATATCGCAACAGACTAAATTCAGAAGCAGAAATGAGAACCCAACCACTTTATATTAAGCCAGAATATCAAAGAGATTTGCAAAAATGTAAAACAATGGCACTCCTCTTGTTAACTTTTTAAATGTCATTATTGTTCATAAAAATGTCACTTGCATTATAAATACATATAAGTAAATGTTATTAATTAAATATTTAAAAAATGATTAAGGTTTAATTTCCAACCTAGTAAACATCAATGGCTAAATTCACATTAACAACGCCCTTTGGGGTCTTCAATAATTTTTAAATAGATATGTGTTCTGAGACCAAAACATTTGAAAAACTGCTGGTTTGTCCTGTCAATATTTCCATTTCAATCTCTTAAAGATCAGGAGTCTTTTTTTTTTTTTTAACATAATCACAATCTCACTTTTCAAATGAACAGCTGGCAGCAAAGCTGTTGAGGAGAATTTAGAATTAAAACAGAAACCGCAACTTGCAAAATACACCCTGACTCACCAACAGATAATCTGTGCTACACCAAGCCATGGTATGGGTCCTAAGACTATCTAAAGCACAAACCCTTTTAATACCAGTTCATTCAGACTCCTATCTTCCAGGTAAGACCAGGCACCTTGATCTTGGAGATAAACTAATCTGCATAGATTAGTCAGATTCCTGACTTCTAAAGATAAGACCTTTTGGGGTGCCTGGCTTGCTCAGTCAAGAGAGCATGCAACTCTTGATTTCAGGGTCATGAGTTCAAGCTCCATGTTGGGCACAGAGTTTACTTCAAAAAAATTAAAAATTAAAAAAATAAAATAAAGATAAGAATTCTCACTGTGACAGCAGCTTCCAAAGCAACAAAATTCTGGTCAATTCCTGTTAAGGGCATCTATGACTAACTCTAGCCCCCAAAACTTTGTAAGTACCACTTCCCTATGGGGTATTATTGAGTACTCTATGGTTCCCCATGGTGTGCAGCCTCCCTTGCTGCAGCAATAATAAATCTACCTTTTTTTTTTTTTAACACACAGCTGTGTTCCTTGTGTGATCTACAGATGATGGGATCTGAATTCAAGGCATTACCTTCTCCTGCCCACACCACTGCAACAGCCCCTACCTATATTCCCTGTTCTGCTGCATAACAAATTATCCCAACACTCAGTCACTTAAAACAACCACTTTAACTTGTTCAAGATTCTATTGATCAGGGATTTGGAAAGGGCAGAGCAGGAACACCTGTCTCTGTTCCCCAATGTATGGGGTTCAGCTGGGAAGATGCAAAGGCTGAGGGTGTCTTGACGGCTGGAAGCTAGAATCATCTAAAAGCCTGTTGGCTCCCATGTCTGGCACATGGACTGGGAGAACTGAGACACTGAGGCTGTGGACCGGAGCACCTCCATGGAGCCTCTCCACGTGTTCTGGATTCCCCACAGCATGGCAGCCTTGGGGAAATGAGAGTCAGACTTCTTCTACTGCATTCTATTAATTATGAGCAAGTCACAATCTGCTTGAGTTCCAGAGGAGTGCAATCAAACTTCTCTTCTTTCAGACTTACTCTTTTGATTGAATCTTGGAAGGTTCTAGAAGAACATGTGGGAGGGGAGTTATTGTTGGCAGCCATATTTGGAGAATATAATCTGTTCCTCTCCCTTTTAGTTTTGTTGCTCTATGGACCATGTTCCATTCAGTAGGTAAAGTTATATAATTCTAAAATTAACCAAGTTCTGTCACATACTTGATGGAAATCCTTCAATGATTTCTCATCACACTGGGGGAAGAGAAGAGGGGTTAATCCAGGCATTTTACTGCAGCCCAGAAGGCTCTGCATATTCTAGTTCTATGTATCCACCAGTCTTGCTCACTCCTTCCTTCTGGATGCAGTGCTCCTCCCTGAGTCTTCAGAAGTCTGGTTTCTTCTTAGGTCTCCTGGATGGCTCAGTCAGTTAAGGTCTGACTCTTGATTTCAGCCGAAGTCATAATCTTCACGGTTCATGGGATCAAGCCCCATGTTGGGCTTTGTGTTGATAGTGTGGAGCTTGCTTGGGATTCTCTCTCTCTACCCCTCCCCTACTCACATTTTCTCTCTCCTTCTCTCTCTCAAAATAAATAGATAAATTAAAAAAAAAAAAAAAAGAAGTCTGGTTTGTTGTTACCCTTCAAGGTTCACTTAAACTGTAACCTCCTCAGAGAAGCCCTCTGTCATGACGCCGTGCAAAGTAGCCCCAGAACCCAGAGTTCAATTAAATGATTAATTGACTGATTGATTGATTGATGGCAATATAAATAGCAGAAAGGCAGTGCTGCTGCAGAATCAGAATTCTCTGTGCAGGTCCCAAAATTTGTTCTGTGAAACATTTAGTTTAGATGTTCAATAGACATTATTTAAAATCTGAATTCAGGGGTGCCTGGGTGGCTCAGTGGGTTAAGGTCTGACTCTTGATTTTGGCTCAAGTCATGATCTCATGGCTCATGAGTTCGAGCCCCACATCAAGCTCTGTGCTGACAGCATGGAGCCTGCTTGGGATTCTCTCTCTCTCTCTCTCTCTCTCTCTCTCGGGATTCTCTCTCTCTCTCTCTCTCTCTCTCTCTCTCTCTTTGCCCTTCCCTGACTCACATGCACTCATGCTCACTCGCTCTCTCTCTCTCTCTCTCTCTCTTGCTCTCTCTCAAAATAAATAAATAAACATTTTTAAAAAATAAAAATCTGAACCCACAGCACGTATCCTTATAAAAACTTGAGTAAAACCAAGTAGCAGAATTTTCATGATGGCCTGATGGCTCCATGTCTATAATATGCTAAGCATGTTTCTACATGAGAAGAATGTCATAGGCAGCCGCCCTCAAACTTATGCAACCACAAAACATTTTTTTTTTCAAGTAGTATCTCCTGGCCTCACTTTGCAAACCCCTCCTCCAAACATTTATGTCCCTAAGTTTATAAAGTGAAGGAAACTAGAGTCTCCAGCAGCTTGTTCCGTCCCTGACCCATGTCTTCCAAGTGAGTTACAAATAACAGGAAACCTGTGGAAGGTCCAGCTCTTCCGGGAATAGCTTGATTGGGTGGAATTGAGGTCATACTTTAACTAATGATCCTGATTGGCTGTCAGTAACACTCCACCATTGCAATAGTGTCCAGCAAATATATGAGCCTCTCATCTAGATATATGAATTATATTCTTTAGAGCAGTGAGTCATTGAGGGCAGCCTCTGCTGAGGATTGCATTTTTTTATTGGGCCAAGAACCTCCAGGCTGGCTCCGGGCCGGCTCCCATACAGTAGAAGCATGTCTACAGCTTCCCAGAAGCAGACTGGCTGGCCCTGGGGAGAGGGGAATGGGTTCACCAAGGGGCTATAACCTGGACAGTTCAAAGGAGGTGATTTGTCTCTGATGTTCCAACACCCAATTCCCAGAATCTGAAACCATCCCTGAAACCATCAGGAAGGAAAAAGGATTGCATTTTTAGTAACCACTGGTCTTGGATAATGCTTGCTAGAAATTCTTTAGGGGGCGGGGGGGGGGGGGTGATTTTATCAGAAAATCAAAACAAAATATTTTATAGTTTAACTAAAATTGACCCTCTCTCCCATCCACTCACTGTATAAGGAACTTAAGTTTGATAATCCTTCAACCCTAATGATGAAATCAGCACATCTTCCCAGTGGCGGTGGCAGCTAACACACAGCCCTTGCTCTGGGCCAGGCACTGTGGAAAGCTCTTCACAGGTAGTTCCCTCCACAGCCATTCTGTGAGACAGGAATACATATTGTCCCCATTTTACAGATGAGAAAACCAAAGTACCAAGTGATTATTGCCTTGCCCAATACCTCACAACTAATAATCAGAAGAGCAAGGGTTTGAATTCAGGTATAGCTAACCTTAAAACCCAGGCTTTTAAACACCTCATGGCTTTTCTTTAATGTTTTATTTTATTTTGGGGAGAGAGAGAGACAGATTGTGAGCAGGGGAGGGGAAGAGAGAGAGGGAAACACAGAACTTGAAGCAGGTTCCGGGCTCTGCACTGTCAGCACAGAGCCTGACACAGGGCTCGAACCCACGAACTGTGAGACCATGACCTGAGCCAAAGTCAGACGTTTAACCAACTGAGCCACCCAGGGGACCCTCCATGGCTTTTAACTAATATAACAACTTGACAAAACTGTTGTGTAACTAGTACAATAGATCAGCAAAGCTGCTGGCCAGTCCCACCCGCCTAGGGGTATAGTATTTAGCAAAGCTTCTCAGTCTTTATTGTGCTCACAAACCACCTGGGGAATCTCAATAAAATGCAGATTCTGATTTGTCAGGGTTAAGGCCTGAGATTCTGCATTTCTAACAAGTTTCTTTTTTTTTTTTTTTTTCTTTCATTTTTTAATTTATTATTATTTTTTAATATGAAATTTATTGTCAAATTGGTTTCTGTACAACACCCAGTGCTCATCCCAACAGGTGCCCTCCTCAATGCCCATCACCCACTTTTTCCTCCCGCCCACCCCCCATCAACCCTCAGTGCATTCTAAGTTTTTAAGAGTCTCTTATGGTTTGGATACCTCCCCTTTTTTTTCCCCGTCCCCTCCCCTATGGTCTTCTGTTAAGTTTCTCAGGATCCACATAAGAGTGAAAACATATGATATCTGTCTTTCTCTGTATGACTTATTTCACTTATAACACTCTCCAGTTCCATCCACGTTGCTACAAAAGGCCATATTTCATTCTTTCTCATTGCCAAGTAGTATTCCATTGTGTATATAAACCACAACTTCTTTATCCATTCATCAGTTGATGGACATTTAGGCTCTTTCCATAATGTGGCTATTGTTAAAAGTGCTGCTATAAACATTGGGTACAAGTGCCCCTATGCATCAGCACTCCTGTATCCCTTGGATAAATTCCTAGCAGTGCTATTGCTGGGTCATAGGGTAGTTCTATTTTTAATTTTTTGAAGAACCTCCACACTGTTTTCCAGCATGGCCGCACCAGTTTGCATTCCCACCAACAGTGCAAGAAGTTTCCCTTTTGTCCACATCCTCTCCTGCATCTAGAGTCTCCTGATTTGCTCATTTTAGCCACTCTGACCTGTGTGAGGTGGTATCTCAGTATAGTTTTGTTTTTTGTTTTTTTTTTTTCTCTTTTTTTTTTTTTTATTTTATTTTTTAATATATGAAATTTACTGTCAAATTGGTTTCCATACAACACCAAGTGCTCATCCCAAAAGGTGCCCTCCTCAATACCCATCACCCACCCTGCCCTCCCTCCCACCCCCCATCAACCCTCAGTTTGTTCTCAGTTTTTAACAGTCTCTAATGCTTTGGCTCTCTCCCACTCTAAGTGTTGCTGGGTGCTGGCTCCCCAGACACACTTTGAGACAATAGTTCTCAAATTTTGCCACACATTGCAGTCACCTGGAGAGCTTTTAAATATCCTGATGTGCAAGCCTCAGCCCCTATCAAATAAATTAAAATCTCCAGGAGTGGGCCCAGGCATCATGAGTTGTTTGAGCTCCTGGGCAATTCCAATATGCAGCCACGACTGAAAACACTGCTCTGGGGTCATGAGATGCCCAAAGAACAGTTAGAGGGGGAAGCCAGGTCTCAATTTGCTGCTGAGGTGGGTGAATTTCAGAATTCACTTTATCCTTGTCGGAAGTTCCCCCCAAACCATCACCCTCCTTATTACCCATTACTACCTACAAAGTCATGGCAGCCCAGGCTCTCTTCAAGGTAGCCATCTGGCATAATGCGAGATATCAAATGATTTCAGTTGCCTGGTACCCCCATGCCTTCCCTTCCCTCACACATACACACACATACTCTGTTACTACTCACACCTCCCTAGGGCTCACCAATATGACCTTGAACTTGCACTTGGCCACTGCCACCATAGTCCATCCCTCATCCACCCGCAAAGGCTCAGAACACTGAGCTGCTTTCCTGCACACCCACTCCACTCATCAGATGGAAAGTGTGAGCATAAACACCCTGGTGTTACTGAAGCAATGAGGGCTGCACCAGCTGTCTGTTTCTCTCGAGTCAAAGCAAAATACTCACAACTGACAAATGGAAGGAAAGGAAGACAAAGGAAGTATGTTGAAGCTGAAATCTTTTGAAAGAAGAAGGAAGAGAAAAGAAAAGAGAAAAGGAGGAAAAAGAAGAGGAGAAAGAGAGGAAGAAGAAAGAGAGAGGGAGAAAGAGAAGAGAAGAGAAGAGAAGAGAAGAGAAGAGAAGAGAGAAAGAAAGACAAAGGAGGGAGGGAGGAAGGGAGGGAGGGAGCAATTAGGGCAAAGAAAGGATGTCAAAACAGCCTTATGATAAGAATTTGGGCTCTGTCTCCCAAAAGCCTACCCCTCCAGCCTGTGTGTGTTCCCCACCCCCTCACCCCACTGGTGGGTTCCCTGTGCACACTCCTTAGCAGACCTTGGTCTTGCTTTTCTCTCTCACCCCCTCCCCCAGTTGTTTTTCTCCCTACACTCCCTTTCCCTCTGGAAGGCAAGGGAAATAAATTAAGGAAATCTTTTTATCTTTAAGGCTTAAATAGATGTTCTTCTCAGGGGAGGCCTGGAGGTCACTGGAGATAAAGTCAGAAACATCCTGGCTTACAGAGAACAGGGCACAGAGGGCCACCATCTGTTCAAACAGGGAAAACGACAAGGAATCTTGTTTGGAAATGCCCAGTGATACATCTCGTCAATAGAAACAATACTACCAGAGGAAAAAAATCACAAAGAAGGCCAAGAGATGCATTCTGGAATATGGATGCCATCAACAAATCAAAACTATTATAAGGATGAGATATAAACAACTTTCTCTGGACAACTGGGCTGAGGCCACCATACTCCGCAGCAAAGCACTCCCCACACCTCAAAGGGAGGCTCTAAGTTCAGCTCTCAGGCAATGTGTCCCACCACCCTGGAGCTGAAGAAGCCATATGAGTCCCTTAGTCCCAAATTAGCCCAGTTTGCCTGGGACTTCCAGGGCTTTAACTGTCAAAATCTTGTCTACCTAGAACCACCCAGACCCCGCAAAGCAAGACGGTTACTCATTCTGCCCCTTCCTCAGCTGGGCATATGTCCTGGCCAACCGTGAGATGCCTCTCATCCGGAACTGGGCTCCTGGGTCCTCTTTCCCAGCCATGTCCCCCACAAATGGGTGAGTGAGAAGGCCCTTAGCTTTCTGGGTACCAAGACTGATGGTTTTAAAACCAGAGACTTGCATGCTGGGTTCAACAAAGTAAGACAATACTGCTTTTTCCTTCTGAGGCTGTTGAGTGGTTACCCTTGTACCCATTGCAAGTATGTAGGTTTAATCCATAAATAGTCAAGGCTAATCCCTGGCAATGTGCGGGGTCAGGAGATGCACTGATTTCTACTCTCAACATCTAGTGAGGGGCCAAATGCTCTGTTAGGCTTCAATAGATCTCCTCCAAGACCAGATACCCCAAGAATTGCCCTTCAGAAACAGCAGAGGCAGATAGCCATGATGGATGCCTGGGGCATCTTCAGGCAAAAACAAGCAGAAAAAAATTGGTCTGAGCAAGTTCATCCTCATTTCCTCTCCATCCCCATTGCTCTTCTTTTCTTCTTCACCCAACTTTCCAACCCTGACTTCAGGCTCCTTGGCATGTTTCACCTGTCTCCTGAGGTGATCACTCAGTTGGCTGTGCCTCGGACCCAGCAGATGCACCTGTGAGCCTGAAGAAAGCATGCAGGGAGACTTGGGCCACCTCCATGGGGAGGGGAGAAGGGGCAGAGCAAACCAACAAACACCGGGCCAACACTTTCATTATGCTTTAATAACAAAGAAATCATCATGAGTCCAGGCTCCTTTGGACAACATGTCAGAAGTCTAAACGTGAAACTCTTTGTGACATTCCCAGGGCCAGAGAGCCCCCTGCCTTCTCCATCCCCCACTCCCTCCCTGAACTCTCAAAGGACTCGTCTCAGCCCAAATGAACCCTCACTTGGGGTTTTACTACTCCTGGGCTGACAATGACACCCCAATGCCCCCACACCTCTCCCCAGGGAACAAATGGCCGCAACAGATTTCAGATGTGCAGACAAGAGGAGAGTCCTATGATCTGTGGGTTGGTGGCAGTGGCACTGGGCCCGGCCCTCTCAAAATTAATGTGGAACCAAAGCCAGGCGACAGCCAAGAGAGAACAGCTGAAAAGCAACACAGTGTCCTCAGGGTAACCCCCGAGTGTGGCCTGCACAGCCAGGCTTTGAAAGGGGATCATGGGATACTGAGGGCAGATCACTTCTGCCCCACACAACCGGGAACAAAGTAAGGTGTGTTTTCACAAATGTCTCTGTCAGGGTCTGGGAGGCGATTGCTCCTTGAGGTCACAGCTACTGGGAGCTCAGGCTCTCGGCGTGGGTGGGGTGGGGAGGGGGGTTCAGGTCTGGGCCCATAAGGGTGCATCTGCCCTGCCCAGCCATGCTGCCAACACTACAGAAAATGTGGCCGAAAACACTGTTACCGATGCCGTGAAATGTTAGAGAAGCTGAATGTTACATTGGCCGCTCTCAGTTTCTCCAGCCAGACTTCTGGGTCCAACCCTTCTGACTCTTCACCCTGACCACAGAGCTGAGCTCCCCAAATTGGCCCTGCTGGCTCATACTCCCCAGCACGCTGGGCTTGATCACAACTATGATCACAGCTAATGGTATTCATGGAGCTGGGATTTGGACCCAGGCCTATCTGACGGGTGAGCTGCATCTGTGTTTTCTGTCCCCATTAGTCAGGCTGCAGGCACCCTTGACGTTCAGCCCCGGGAGTGCCTGCCAATGCCTCAAAGTCTGGGAGTAGCACCCTGACCCTGTGCAATCTGCAGGCACTTCTACTCCTTGGCACCCTCCTTTAAACTGTGCTTATTAGTCTTCTCCCGGCCCTTACTGCACTGCTAAAATCATAGGTTAACTCATCTGCCTCTCCCCCTACACCCCCCGTGGTGAGGGCCCAAGGGGGCTGGAACTTGCCTTGACCAGCTTCATGTGCCCAATGACACAACAACCTAGTACATTTTAGATGCTGTTATATGTGCCCTGTGAGGTCAGTGTCTATGCCTACATGTCACCCCCGCACACCTTGTGTAGAGGGTACAGCACATAGTAGGTGCTCACCAAATATTTGTCCAATGCGTCCCCAGTGAATGAATCACGAGCATTCAATTCCATTTGGGACTTCACTGTTCACAACCCAAATAGTTACTAGCAGTCGAAACGTGTCTCAAAATTTCTTTTACATCCTTCTCTCTGCATTCTATTCTTTAAGGTTGGGATCAAAGCTTAACTGGGTGACAGTGACAAAACAGACTTACTTCATGACACCATCAGGAACTGCTCCCCGAGTCGGAGTCCCCACCCTAACTGGCCACTGCATAGGACAATGCAAATTCAGGCACATGGCTGAGCCTCCTTGTTCATTATTCAGTGGAGGTGCATGGCCTGGGGCAAACTAAGCCACCTATTTGGTGGTTTCGTTTTAAGTACCTACTGTGGGCAGTACAATGTACAAGGTATGTTGCAAAATATGAATACAGTCAGTAGTCCCTTTCAAGGACTTTACTACTAGAAGGTGAGACGTGATGTGACTGATAACTGTGACATAGGGGAAGCAGGCTCTCTGGCAAGGGGACGGGTGGCTATGGGAAGGCACAGACACACAAGGGGCTACTTTTGGCTGTGCAGAGACATGCTTTGATGGCAGACACTCTTCAGTTGGATGGCCCGTTGAATGAGTGTGATTTTGCCAGGAGTAGGAGAAAGGCATGCCTCTCACAAGGGGAGAACAACAGGGTGATTACAAAGGGACCCGAGCTGGGGGGGTGCAGGACACTTCTGTAGATACTGTGTGTGCAGTGTGCATGCAGAGAGGAAGGGAGAGGTGAACTGAACCAAATACAGCAGAATGGGAGGCCAGGCTGGGAAGGGTTCGCGATCATGCACGGGCAGCAGAGGGACACTGAGCAAGGGGAGAGCTTGTAGGGTGGTCTGTACAGAGGGGGATGTATCTCGCTCTTTTCCTGTAATGTAGTCACCAGGCTCAGCAACATCCCCAAGATGAGAAAGACCCTGTCTCCACCGTCCCAGGTCCCCGTGGGTCGGGCATAAGGGAACCGATGGATTTGGAAAGTTGGCGCTACTCAGCAGCAGGAATCCGATAAGCAAAGAGTGGCCTGGAAGGGCCTGCTAGTCTTTTAAATGTTATGTAAAAACTTTTCTCTCCTCCCCTTCTCCCTGCGATTTCCGTCCTCCTCTCTAGGGTCCACGCAGCATGGAGAGTCACAGGAGAGGAAGGTGGAAAACACACTGCAGGGTCCTGGGGTCCGTTTGCCCTTGGGATCTGCTTCAAAGTCAGCCTGGGAGCAGAGAAGCTCCAGCTAAGGGGAGGACAGCTGCCGTCGCCCGCTCCATACCTGCACTGCAGCTCTTTGCTCAGCAAAGCTTCCAGAGGCTTAGAAAGGATGAAATGGAAACCCAAGTGTCACTGGAAGAGGCCGCACAGCTCGAACTGATGCTGTGTTTACTTGGGCTTCAAATAGAAGCTGGCAGCTCTCAGAAGCAATGGAGGAAGCACCTCCAGACCTACCTCAGGGGCCAGAGAGCCTCTTAGGAGGACCTCACCCTCAGGGGAGGGAGGCAGCCAGCACATGGGCCACGAAAGCGGCCAAGAAAGAGAAATGAGGGGCGTTTGGGTGGCTCAGTGGGTTAAGCGTCCGACTCTTGGTTTCAGCTCAGGTCATAATCTCCCAGTTCATGAGTTCAAGCCCCACGTCAGGCTCCTCACAGTCAGCTCAGAGATTGGGATTCTCTCTCTCTCTCCCTCTCTCTCTGCCCCTACCCTGCTCATTCTCTCGGTCTCTCTTAAAATAAATAAAAAATAAGCTTAAAAAAAGAGAAAGAAAGAGAAATGATGTGAAATATTCTCATGGCCACTCACAAGGTACCAGGGGCCCAGCGCCATCATCAGGGCCTTGTCACAGCACACAAGGGATGCCAGCAGGGGGTGTGCAAAGTGTGAAGGGCGATGGCTTCTTTTCTGCCTCTGTGAGAATCAGCAGCGGAGAAGCTTCTTTTGATATAAGAGGTGACAACATCCTTCCCTTCAGAGTACATGCACAGGAGAGGAGGAAAATGCTAGAAGCCCCAGGGGGTCAAGCAAACAACTTCCCCGGGGCACATGTATATACCCATGTATTGCCTTTAGCCCCGTGACAGGAATCTGAGAAGGACTGAATTTTCCATTTAACAGAGAAAGGCGGATATGGGGGAATCCCGTTATATAACACAATTGTGCCCCCATTTTTTAACTCTAGGCTGGGGTTCTCTGGGAAAATGTTTGTGGCTGATATGTGATCCCATCTTTTTCCAGCAAGCACACCTCTCTCTCTCCCCCACTTTTCTCAACACCTCCTCTCCTTGACCCCTTTCATCCTGAATGGCACGTCCCCCAAAAAACTCGAAAAGGAAGCTTAGTTCTTATATAAACTTTGAAGAATGTACTTAACATCTTGCTTGAGCATGATAAGCTCTCGCAGAAATAAGAATATCTAAAGTAAAGGGTTCAATTAAAATCATTTGCTCTCACATTCAAAATTCTTTCCTCCCTGATTCCTAATTCTGGCTCTTAGAGACTTCTGAAGATTATCCTTCCATTTTCTCTAAGCAACGGTATCATTTGCTGTCGTTCCAGCTTTTCCTGTCTCTTGTCCCTAAAACTTTCCATCAGCTTTATGCGCCCTGTGATTAATGATGATTTAAGAAAGGTGCCGTAGCCTGGCCCACTTGCATTTGAGGCCCAGAATCCTGGGTAGGGTTTCCTACCTATTACCTCCAGGGATAATGTAGATGACCACTAATCTTTATGGCTTCTGCCAGTCCCAGGAGACCCCAAGGATCACCTTGGTAATTCACTACAATAGTAAGAGAGGGTTCTCTGTACACACAGTGGGGAGACAGGTGGCCAGGCTGGGGACACACAGATCTCATCAATATGGTGTCTGAGAACATCTGTAGCAACTGTGCAGGGAACACATCATCTTCTCAGACACTATTTTTCCAGGGAGGTCAACGAGATTAAAAAGTGCAGGCTGCTCCCCACTTGTACAGCTCATCCCTGCCTTGTGATTTGCTCAGTTCTGTAGGGTATTTGTTGTTATGTGTCTGCCATACAACTGGAGGTAGAGGCTGAGAAAGAGGAAGTGGTTTGTGCAAGATCACACAGCCCACCAGGACAGAGCCTTCCCCCCCAAAAAATACACTACCCACCCAATCCTCACATGTCCCAGGACTGCCCTATTATGGCAAGCTTCTTGGGGACAGGCTGTATGAGCAGACACGGTGTTGGATGCCAGGGACACACAGAGAAGCAGCACGGGATAAACCTGCTCTCACAGAGCTAACCTTACAGTGGAGGACTTGGATCCAAGGAAGCGGGAGAAGAATTACAAAATGTGGTGTTCTGATAGAAATAATCTAGGGGGTTACAGAAAGAGGAACGTGGGAGGGAGGGCTGTTTGTTTGTTTGTTTGTTTGTTTTCGACAGATAGGAGCAGAGATGAAAATTAAACTGAGATCTGCAGTATGAAGAGCCAACCATTTGAAGAATAGAAGATAGGACCTTCCAGAAAGAAGGGAGAAGGGAGAGCATGAGAAAATCTGAGCTAAGAAAGGGCTTGGATGTTGTATCCCCAAGCTGGAAACAAGGCCAGTGTGGTTGGAGCATAGGGAGAAAAGGCAAGGAGGACAGGGAGGAGCAGATTAGGACCAGCACGCAGGCTGACTTCAGCAATTTCAATTTCATCATGAATGAGATAAGAAGCCGCTGAAAAGTTTTAGCAGAAGAATGAACTGATCACACATAATCAAAACTATACTATTTCTGTGTTACACATGGACTTTTGCAGGGTAGGAAGGAGTAGATATGAGCAGAGCAGGGGCTTTGCCGGACTCCCAAGAAGGTTTTCTTAGACTAAGTCAGTGGGAAATAGAAATAGCGATATCCACCAATCCAAAAAACAAAACAGGGGTGCCTGGGTGGCTCAATTGATTAAGCATCCAGCTTTGACTCAGGTCATGGTCTCACAGTCTGTGTGTTTGAGCCCCACGTGGAGCTCTGCACTAACAGCTCAGAGCCTGGAGCCTGGTTTGGATTCTGTCTCCCTCTCTCTCTGCTCCTCCCCTGCTCATGCTCTGTCTCTGTCTCTCTCTCTCTCTCAAAAATAAATAAAACATTAAAAAATTAGTAAAAATTTAAAAAAAAGAAATAGCAAGCCTCTGGAAAACTGTTTGATAGTTGGTCAAAAAATTTAAACATATTATTAAACCATATAAAACAAGGAAACCTTATCATTTGTGACAACCTGGATGGACCTTGAAAGCATTATACAAAGTAAAATCAGAGACAAATACTGCACAATCTAAAAAAAAAAAAAAAGAAATAGGGGTGAAATACTACATGATATAAAAATATATAGAGAAATAGGGGTGAAATGGATGGAATTGAGCCATGTGACAAAATTGGGGTTGGACTGTAATGAGGAAAAAAATGAATCTCAGCATCCCACATATCTGTGACTCAGATTACTGGGTGGCTGGTAATGCCATTGACAGGTTAGGGCCAGAGGGCATGGGGACGGGATTCACAAAAACCAAGACGTAGACGTGGCAGGTCTGTGATATGAGATACAATCCTTTCAAGTGAAAATATCAAGGGGTCAGTTTGGGGTGTGGGTCTGGAGGTCAGGGGAGAGGTCTGGCTAGAGATGTACTTTTGGGAATCTTGTTTTGAAAGTTGATATTTAAGTCTGGAGGGAGATGATACCTCCTAAGGAAAGAATGAAGAGAGGAAATATGAGAATGTGGCTTCTAGCCTTAAGAATTCCCCAAACTTTGGGGGTCAGGTAGAAAAGACAGTAAGGATGATGGAGGAGAAGCAGCCAATGAAGTAGGAAGAAAACTAAAATAGTCCAAAATCTAGGAGAACAGATTGCTTTAAGGAGAGAGTGAGTATAAGCCATGCAGGATGCTGAGGGAGGTATCTCCCATGGAAACGGGGTGACTGGAGACCCTGATGGGAGAAGTCTTGGGGGCAAAGGCAGAAACCAGGGTGGAGCCGTTGATGAGTGAGGACAGCATGAGTGGAGAAGCTTCTCAAGAAGTTTGGCGATGCCAGGAGCAGAGAAACGGGGGACAGCTGAAGAACAAGTGTCCAGTGAGGTTGTTGTAAAAGGGGGAATCCTTAGGCAAGAATGACTGTACAAAGAGGGGTTCATGATGGAGGCGACAGAGGAGCTGACACAAAGAGTGATGGTCAGTCCAAATACAGGAGGGTACTTAGATGGGTGCAGTTCACATCTGAGCCTCTGTGACCTCAGTGACATGCAAGGTGGGCACATCATGGGAGAATGGCAATGGAAGAGGGAGCATGGATAGCCGAAGAAGAGAGTCTGCCTTCTTCTCAAGACACAGACCAGTTTAAGAGTTTGTATATAAAGTGAATCCAGGCAGCACTGTGGTGTGATCTCTCTGGCCATGTCCAGCAGCTCAGTGTGGGGACTATGATGGTTAATCATATGAATCATCCTGGCTGGGCCATGGTGCCCAGATATTTGGTCAAATATTATTCTGGATGTTTCTATGAGGATCTTTTTTTTTTTTTTTTTTTGTATGAGATTAACATTTAAATCAATAAGTAAAGCAGATTGCCCTCCAGAATATGTGTGGGCATGATCCAATCAGTTGAAGGCCTGAACAAAAGCCTGACCTCCCCTGAACAAGAAGGAATTCTGCAGCAGACTGGCTCTGGATTGAACTGCAACATTGGCTCTTCCACAGGTTTCCAGCATGATGGAATAGCTTGTAGATTTTGGAGTTGACAGCCTCTGTAATCATGGCAACCAGTTCCTTAGAATCTCCCTCTCCCTGCCCCCTCTCCCTCTCTCTCTCTCTCCCTCTCTCCTCCTTGTGTGTATGTATGTGTGTATATGTGTATATGTACATATATATTCCTAATACAGGAACCAAGAGGCTCATGGAAGCCAATCCAGAACTGGAAGCGAGAAGCACAGAGATGAGGAGAATTTCAAGCAGGTGGTTAGAGTATACACTCTCTTATTCAAGGGACATACTCTCTGGATTCACAAGGTCCATGATTTGCTAAGGAGACCACTCAACTGGAAGAAGCAAAGCCAGGTTAGAATCATATCCTGGTACTGAGTGAAGAACAGACTGATTTCTCTCCACCTGTGATGTTCCTTTCACCATGAAGACCTTTCTCCTCTTCCTTCAGGAGAGATCTTCCCAGCCTCTGGCTAAAACCTGGGCCAAAGGTATTGTGGATCTCAGGAAAAGGCAGGGATACAAAATGGTTCAAAACAACCCCTTCTCAGGATCATTTCTATGGGTCCCCTATCCAAGAAGTCCACAAAGTAAGCCCTTTTAACCTTCTCTGCAAGTGGGGCCATGCACAGCCTAACAGAGCCACAGCAAAAGGTTGAAGAAAAGTGACCAGTGAGGATGTTAACTTTATAGTCCTATCACCAAATCCCGAAATCTGCTATGCATTCTTATTCACCTCACTGGTAAAAGAGGGATTCCCCAGGACTAAATAATACAAGATGGCCAGACCCACCACACCCAACACTGGAGATTGGCAGCTGCCTACCAGTCACACATACTCACAGCCCAGCAGCAGGCTTTGAGGTGGAAAGAGGGTAAGGTGACCACCGGTTCTCGTGATGGTTTATTTGAACAACTCGTTGGGTTGGCAGGGATGTGACACCCTCAGGCTGAGCAACCTGCAGGGAGCAAGCCAACCTGGCTTAGAGGAGCAGGAACTGAGCAGGAGCCTTTCCCCCTTGTGCAAAGGGTGGATCTGTGGAGGCCTTGGGGGTCCCGGGAGGCTCACAGATGTCAAGGCAGGACCAGCACTTGAAATGTTATGTCCTACAGCACAGAGCTCCAAATTCCTCTTTTCAAATGCTGTGATTATCTTGTGAACAGCACATTTATAATAAAATATTTTGGTACGTGTTAAAGGAATTAATGGGAAATGTAAATATTTGAAATATGCCATGATTTATTTTTTTAAAATGTCTATCCATATGTCTTAGCCAGGCTGCCATAGCAAAATACCACAGACCGGATGGCTTAAACAACAGAAATTTGTTTTCTCACAGTTCTGGAAGCTGGAAAGCCAAGATCAGGGTGCCGGCATACTCAGGTTCTGGCGAGAGTTCCCTTCCTGTCTTGCAGATGGCTGCCTTCTCACTACGTCCACATGTGGCCCAGGTAGAGAGAGGCTGCTCTCTGGGGATCTATCAAAACCTATCCAGGTGTATACTTTTAAAAAGGTGAATTCATCTTATGTGGATCCTGAGAAACTTGACAGAAACCCATGGGGGAGGGGAAGGAAAAAAAATATGAGGTTAGAGTGGGAGAGAGCCAAAGCATAAGAGACTCTTGAAAACTGAGAACAAACTGAGGGTTGATGGGGGGGGGGGGGGGGGGGTGGGAGGGAGGGAGGGAAGGATAGGTGATGAGCATTGAGGAGGACATCTTTTGGGCTGAGCGCTGGGTGTTGTATGGAAACCAATTGGACAATAAATTTCATATATTAAAAAAAATAAAAATAAAAAGGTGAATCCTACTGCATGTGAATTATTCATTAATACACCTTAACCCCACCCCAAATATCATCTTCCACTTGGATAATGCTTTATATTTAACCATTTATCCATTACTTTGTTGATTCACAACAACCTGGCAAAGTTGTATTATTACCTTTATAAGACACAGGGCACTGGGAGGTAGGTGAGTTTTGAGCTCTTTTAACTTGAAGGAGACCCTGTCTTCTGAGTCCTAAAGGAGAGCTCTTCCCTCTCTGCCCAGAAACTCTGCTTGGGCCGTAATGTCAATGACAGCCCCCTCTCCTACACTGGGATGTGTTCTGTAACACATGTTCTCCATCCATTCTTTTATTTTCTTCTCACTAATAAGCTCTAAGGGAAGGATCACTTCCCACTTTACAGATGAGAACAGAGAAGTGTTAACTAATTGGTCCAAGGTCAAATGGCAAGAATAAGGGCGTCACGATTTGAACCTACATCTAAATGGCTGAATAAAACTGTGCTTTCTAACACCAAGCCCCACACTTCTCAAATACAAGTCTAGTTCCAAATAAGAACCTAAAAAACAAAAGTCTAAAAGAATCACAGGAAACAAGATAATGAGGAGGTTCTTCAAGTAGGGAAGGCTAACAAGACAGTGCTAACCAGTCTTCTAGGTATTTTATTTTTGTTTTTAGTCCATCGGTCCTTAAAATTTCTCAACCTCTCCAGACACTTCCCAATTAGTCACCTTTCTCGATGCCCCATCCACCTCTCCTAGACTTTCCGTTCTGCCCAAAGTGCAATCCCGCACTGACTACAACTTGATCAGCAAAAGGCGAAAATGCTGGGCAGGACCAAGAGGTCTTAGCGATGGCACAGCGGCAGACTCCAACAGTGGACACCTGCCACCATCTCACATAAGTGCCACGGCGGGGGCACAGCCTCCCACCGCCCCTATGAAGGGCACCGTCTGTAAATGTCTTTTCACTGGAAGAAGAAGGTCATGACTTAAGAAAAGAACAGATCTTTTCTTTGCCCTTGTCATCTGGGCAACAGCAAGCTTCACGGATGTCTCCATGGCACCCCCCCCTCCCGCATACCTGAACATGATGCCGGCAGATTCTTCTTTGCAGACAGAGGATCTGGGACAGAAGATGGAGAATGTCTTGCCTGCCTCCTTGCAGCAGGAGGAAAGGAAAAAATTTTGAGAACCTCCCATGAGTTTTATGTGTCATGCTATTAATAGTTAACATCTAAGGAACACTTCATGTCGGGAACACTTCCTTTTTCTTAATGTTTTATTTATTTCTGAGAGAGATAGAGCATGAGCGGGGGAGGGGCAGAGGATCAGAGGCAGGTTCCTTGCCAACAACAGGGAGCCCAATGTGGAGCTCAAACCCACAAACCGGGAGATCATGACCTGAGCGGGAGTAAGACGCTCAACTGACTGGGCCACCCAGGCGCCCTGGGAACACTTTCTGTATGACAATACATTTATGAGATACTTCCATTATGTCATTTTCACATACATTCCTTCATTTAATCCACTCAACAAACCTGTTTGATAAGTACCATTACGACTTCCACTTCACAGATGCCAAAATCGAGGTTTATAAGGATTGAACACCTTGCTTCAGCCACCATATCATAGAGAGAGATTTCAAATCCAGAGATGCTGACCCTGAAGTCTCAATTCTTTACATTATACCACCTCACCTACAGTGTTGGATTATCCACCACCCGCTCCAGTGTTTCTATTTCCCAAATCAGCTCTGAACCCCATCTAATGCAAGAGAAAAAGTGGGTATTTTAGAGGAATCAGCATTTTTCACCACTCTTCTCCCTAGGGGGAAAAAAATCCTATGTATCAACTAATATTTCATAAACATTTTCTGAGCTTCTACTACATCCCAGGCACAGTACTAGATGCTTCCACATTATGTTACCTAACAGAGGATTTAGATATTCAAGAATAGCCCAGGCATGCCCCCCCGTAACTTAGCACACATCCCTAATCAATCATGACGCTCACTCCACTTGGGTCTAAATGCAGCCTCAGAGCCCTTCTCAACACAGAGCTCCAACAAACTGCTAAAATCTGCCAGCATCACACTAGATGAAGCCTACTGGAACTCCCTGCTGCAGAATTCCACAGGGAGAAACGACAGTGACACGGCACCAAGGAATAAAAGAATGCAATATTTTCAGCAGAAGTTCTGAGATCAAATCCTTGTTCTACTTCTCACTAACTGGGCATGAGCAAGTAAGTTAAACTCTACCAGCCTAATGGAGATGATAGTAAGATCTCATCTATGTCACAGGACTGCTGGACCCAGAATTGTTGGAAGGAGGGAGAAGAGAAAGCTGTAAAACCAGGAGCCTGGGGCAAGAGTACCAACAAGAGTTAAGACAGTGAGAGAGTACAGAAGACAGATTTTTGCCTGGGACACAGCCCAAGATTTTCTACAAAGGAACCATGCTGGGTGGGGGGTCGAAATGTCCTGTGCTACACCGCAGGGTTTATTATGCACAAATGGTGGGAGCCTCTCAGTAAACAGTGGGCTTGAGCCAAGCCCCCCACCGCACCCTGAGCAGAAACACGCTGGCCAGGGAGGAGCCTGGCTGTCTGGTTTGACTCCCAGTGCAGCCACACACCAGCTGTGTGATGTTGGGCAAGTTCTCTGACAATTAGAAGGTGGAGAAATGGAGAAGCCAGGATGTGGACATGTTAGCCTTCACAGGTGGTGTCTTATTTCCCTCTTGAAGCAAAGCTGCTGCACTGGCATGATTGTCGTCCTTTAAGAGATGATGAAGAGTCCCAGAGGTTACATGACAGGTCAAGGACAGGGGAGTCACAGAGCTGGGCTTCAACCAAGGGAGTCTGACTTTAGCAATGACCATGGCCCAGAGCACCTGGGTGACTCAGTTGGCTGGGCATCTGACTTCAGCTCAGTTCATGATCTCATGGTCTGTGGGTTTGAGCCCCGTTTCGGGCTCTGTGCTGACAGCTCAGAGCCTGGAGCCTGCTTCGGATCCTGTGTCTCCCTCTCCCTCTGCCCCTTCCTCGCTCATGCTCTGTCTCTCTGTGTCTCCCAAAAATGAATAAATGTTTAAAAACAAAAAAACAAAAAACAATGACCGTGGCCTTCCTTCCGCTGCCCATTGCCTGAGCTGTGATCTGGCAACTTCACTAAGCCCACATCACACCTCATGCCTTGCCCTTCCTCTGAATTTTTGCTGCAGTGGCTGCCCCAAGGATGCCTCATGAGCTGAAAGGAAAAGAGAAGCAGCAGAATTATGAAGACACAAGGTCACAAGAAGGACAAGTGAGGGCTACAGCCCGGCAAGCATTTGCCCTTGGCCACTCTGAGGGAAGAGCTACCCTGCCCCTCCCAAGTGCAAGGCTGTGCCTTTTCCACCTGTCACCAGCTCCTCCAAGGCGAAGCACTGGATATTGCTAAAGCATCCATCAATTTCCAAATACAGTGCTAAATGATGTATCTGGGTCATAAATACTGTATAAGCACTTTGCAAACGGGTTCGTTTTTGTCACCATTTCAACCCTTTTATACATCATTACCTATTCTGACCATTTAGAACAAACTGTTTGAGAAACAGGAGACAGCCCACAGCTAGCAGTAGCCCCTCTTAGATTATTCTCGGAAGATTTGGCAGGGTGACAGTGGAAAGATGGGGGCAGATATCTGTCATCCTCAGATCCACTCACAGTCCAGCCCACCTGATCAACCTGTGCCCAAGTGCAACCTAACAGGCTTTATTTGAGCCCCGCTGTGGTCATTGGGCACCTTGCTTTGAGCCAGGGATCAAAAGCATCACAATAGAAGGAGACGCAATCGCTCTCCTAGATAGCCCACTCTGCCCAGACACCACATTGTAAAACTCACCCAGCTTTGCCGAGTTGTTGGGCCCAACACCAGAGCAATGGGGCCATTGTCCTTCGGGTAAAAATGCTGGCTGTCCCTAGCTCCATCTCCAAACTGCCAGTGTGACCTAGCTGAAGGGTGGAGAAGCTTCAGAGGCATAGCCTAGTTCAGAGAAGAGCCTCTGGGAGGAGGCTGATTTCTCAAATAACTCAATTAGCATTGAACTTGCAGGTTAGGTTTGGTTTATTTACATCCTAAGGTAGGGAGGCTCTTCTTATGCTAAGGGTGGATTCGCATGTGGCAAACAGCCCCTCTTGCTGAAGCAACTAGAAGAATGAGGCATACTTAAAATATCTGTGTGAAGGCATCAGAGATCTCCTGAGCTAACGAGGACTTGATGACACAAGAGCACACAGTGAAGTGCAGGCAGGGGGGCGCCATCACTTCACCAGACCGTCTCCCCTTGTGGCATCTGCCCTTTCCAATATAGTGACTGCTGGCCGAAAACTTGGACAAAACGTAGGTGTCTCGAGAGCTTCAAAGTAGTAACATTGAAGTCTGGAGCCCATCCAGCAGCAAAGGCTCCAGAAAACAGTCCAGACTCTCCATCGAGAACTCTAAAGGGCTCCCCTCTAGGAGCTGGGTGCCAGCATGCACACCAGGGCCACAGAAACTGAAGCCCACCTTCGAATCAGCCCAGACCCCGAGCACTCCATGCAGCCGCTATCAGGCAATTGGAACTGACACACCAGGTAGAGGCTTGTGTGTCCGGGAAGAGTTCTGATTCTGGAATTAGAAAGGCCTGGAAGGTCCTGTTGTGTGTCTGGGTCCCTTAACCATTCTGCCCCTCAATCTCCTACCCTTAAGACAGAGGCTGGTGGAAACAGCACAGAGATGCCTACGGCCTCCCCAAGCACATACTGGGCACCTGGGAAACAGAATCAGGGGTGAGTAGGGAGGAGCAGTGCACTTTAAGGAGGCAGGAGACTAGACCAGCCCCAGCTCCACTGCCTGGCTGTGTGATGTTGGGCAAATCACTTGGCATCTCTGGGTCTCAATTTTCTAAGTTATTAATAGAGAGGTTGGCTTACAACCTCTAGGGTCACCAATAAGTTTAAATTCTCTGTTTCTTGCTAGGCGTCTTGCAAAGTCTAAGCTAGATAGATAGATGATTGATAGATAGATGACAGATACATGCATAGGTATATACACATATATAGACATACAGACACATATACACATAAATACAAATTTTTATAGAATTGTCGAGTATTTGTGCATATACGTATATATGTGTATGTGAAAAATATATATACTTTTTTTTAAAGTTTTGTGTCTTCTCAAGAATATTTTCATCTAGGGCTTTGTCAAAGGGTCTCTAGCAGGCATCACATAGCAGTGGGAGCTGCAGGGAGACATTTCTGCCTGGACCTTACCAGTTTGTTCTCCCAGGTACAGAGCTCAGGATGCCCCCAGATCACACTAGTCCAGGTACAGCTTTCCCCCTATTCCAGAGCCATCTCCTATTTCAGGCTACAGAGGACTGGAAGCCGGTGGAAGAAGAGAAAGCATTTATAAATAAATCCTAAGAGCCTCCCCAGCTGACTTTGGCAACAAAAAGCACTACACCTGAACCTGTAGCTTCTCCCTTAGGACACTACAGAATTCCTTGAGGCTCTGAGACTGGACTTACAGAGATGCTCCCATACCCAGTGGGTGGTATGGGCCTACAAAAGGCATCTGGCGCTAATGCCAGCTTCCGCACACACCAGAGTTTCAAGTTGGCCAGGGGGAGGGATGCCAGCATCCCCAGAGCATGCCCTTGGGGAAAACGCGCTGAGAGAACACGGGAGCTGCTGTCAAGAGAAGACAAGTCAGGGGCTCAGGGCACTGCCTGTGAGAGAGACAAGTGGGGCCGGGATCCCAGCATTCTCCATGGGGTTCTGGGAGAGAAACTGAACATTTTCCTCCACAGAACTATGTAGCTGCTTCCTTGCCGCTAGAAGATTCAGCACAGGTGAACTGATCACAAGTGTGAACGCCTGAGCCAGACCTCCTGGCTTTGAAACCCAGCTCTGCCACGCTCTACCTGTGCAACCTTGGGCAAGTCACTTGACCTCTCTGTTCCCTCATCTATAAAACGGAGATCATTGTATCTGTTTCAAAGAGTTATTGAGAGTTACATGAGGGCTTGAACCCTTGGCCCTGGATAAACTCGATCCAAGTATGAATTATCATTATAAAAGTCCTATTTAAAGGTGTTTCAGTAGCCTTCATGTGGGCAAATGCATCTCTCCCAGCATTTCTCTGTTGACTCCTGGGCATGCATGTACAGCTTCAGCCTTCTCTTCCAAGGTACCTTTTCCCATCTGGGCAACAACCCCTTGTCGGTTTTCTCGCTTTCTCTGGCCCACAGGAAATACTCGCATTTGACCTCAGTCAGTGGGGGTGGAATGACTTTCCAAAGGCATCCTTCTGTTCACTGAGTCACCTGCAGACAGCTTCAGCCACAGGCTCTTGCTCTGTAAATTCCCCAATTTGAGATAGATATCAGACCACTGTGGCTTTCAAGCACCAGGGGACGCATGCCAAGAGCTTTGAGAATTCCCATTAACATTCTTCTCAATAGGTTTGGGTCAGAAAGAAAGAATCCCCTGGTCCTCTGCTGCCAAGGGTAAAAACCATTGCACAGCTCTCTCCAAATTCTAATCACCCCTCTCCTCCTTTCCAACTTTTTATGTCCTGTCTTTCTACCCCTTTTCACACCCTCCAGCGGGTAAGTATTTGAGGTTCCAAAACCAGTTTGCAACTATCTCTTCTGTAAATCCTCTAGCAGCAGACTTTGTGATATGGGAACAGTTGGCCTTCGCTGTCTTAGAACAGCGATGGAGGTGCGAGTCCCATTTTAATATCCTTTCGACAGAAAGAGTTCATAAGCGACAAGCACCTGCTTAGTATAAATACTTTAAGGAAAATAGGCTGGGAACCTCACCGATGGCCATAATTACTCCCAGGGTTCAAGGCTGAAGGAAGACAGATATCCTTGCCTTGGTGTGAGGCCATTTCCTCACCAGCGGAAACGGGCTGCCAGGGGCACTGAAGATGTGATAAATCTGTACAGGAACATTTTCCACCAGCTGCCTGCTAACTTCCCTTAGGGGCCAAGTTCATTATCCTCTTAAAAGCTTGCTTTCTCATGCAGAGGAGCTTGGCAGGCCAGAGAATCTGTGGGTCCTTAGTCTTGGTCTGTGGCTTCCACAAGAACTTATTTCCACGGAACACTGCTCAAGCCCAGGGGCAGCTCCCACTCCCGCACGTGGTCAGCACGTGGCTGTTGTTACTCCTTCTGGGGCCCAGCTGCCTTTCCAGAGGGACCTGAATGTCAGCCGTCCTAGGTTCAAATTTTGGCTCTCCCACTCCCCAGCACTGAGACTTCCAGTGAGTTATGTAATTTCAGCAGACCTCAGTTTTATGCCCTGTAAAATGGAAGTCTTAGCTCCTTGCTTTGAGGCTCTGGTGTGTATGTGATAGGATATTGTGCACAAAGCATAGACCAAGGTGCATGAAACAGAGCAGAGTCTCAGGCACTTTGTTCCTTTTCTTCTAGAGCATGCTATAATCTGTGATTTTTTTTTTTAATGTTTATTTTTGAAGGAGAGAGAGAGAGACAGAGGTTGAGTTGGGGAGGGGCAGAGAAATAGGAAGACACAGAATCTGAAGCAGGCTCCAGGCTCTGAGCTGTCAGCACAGAGCCCGACACAGGGCTCAAACTCACAAACCATGAGATCATGACCTGAGCTGAAGTCAGACGCTTAAACGACTGAGCCACCCAGGTGCACCTATAATCCGTGATTTCTTTTTTTTTTTTTTAATGTTTATTTATTTTTGAGAGAGAGACAGAGTGTGAGCAGGTAAGGAGCAGAGAGAGAAAGACACAGAATCCAAAGCAGGCTCTAGGCTCTGAGCTGGCAGCACAGCGCCTGATATGGGGCTCGAACTCACAAACTGTTAGATCATGACCTGAGCCAAAGTCGAATGCTTAACCGACCGAGCTACCCAGGTGCCCCTATAATCTGTGATTTCTTATATTGCTCTTCATTCCATGGGTCTTAACACCACGTCAGCACCAATACGACACAAAATAAAAACACTGTCCTACACTAGAATAATAGTCTAATAATTTTTACCATCTGCTTTCACAGGGACACAAAATGTAGGTACTGACAGGACATATAGAGGACCAGCCCAACAACCTCTTTATTTCACAAATGAGGACACTCAGGGGACAAGGTAGATGCATGGTTTAGTCCACAGAGCCACTTAATTGAAGATCTGACCCAGAAGCAAGGTCTCCTGCCTAACTTGGGGCTCTGTATCTGATTACCCTATTTCTAGGAGTGGCTGGAAGAGCATGATAAACTACGGATCGAAGAAAGGGGAAGTGTAGGAGGAACTACAACCAGAGTAACAAGCGAGGGTAGGGAAGCCACAGGAAAGACAGAGCCAGAGATGGCAACTTCAAACCACTTATCGTTATTGGGCATGTACTCTCTACCTGCTCAAAGCTACCTGCATTATGGACATTACCATACTTATGCTTACCAGTTCTTTTTTTTTTTAAGTTTTATTTATTTATTTAGAGAGAGAGAGTGCACGAGCAGGAAAGGGCAGAGAGAGAGAGAGGGAGAGAGAATCACAAGCAGGCCTCACAGCAGCACAGAGCCTGTTGCGGGGCTCAATGTCATGAACAGTGAGATTATGATCTGAGCCGAAGCCAGGAGTCAGATGCTTAGAAGACTGAGCCACCCAGATGCCCCCTATGCTTAACAATTCTATAAGATGATTCTTACTATTCTCATTCCAACATGGGAAATCCAAGATTCTTGGAGTTGAGTAAACTTGACCTACATCCTATAGTGAGAAAATAGTGGAGCCAGGTCTGTCTGGCTCCCAGTTTGTAGACATCAGGAGAGTTCAATCTGTCAGCGACATAGTCAAAGCATCCAGAAACGATCTGTCCAGGCAAGTTCATATGCCTGCATGTCCAAGATGAAGCCACAAGGATGGCTCCACAAGATGATGGAGATTTGCTCTGCAGAATGTATTCACTCATTCATTCATTCATTCTCTCTCTTTTTATTTTTCCCCTTCATTGAATAAGCACTAACCCCTGTCCCAGATAATGCTGAGAAACTCCTCCCAGGATTTTTGTGCTGCTGCCCATGTGAACATCCCATCCTCACTCCATTCCATGAAAACCATGGGAATGTCCAAAACATCCAGGTAATAGTTCCAAACCCAAATCCATTATGGACTGAAAAAAAAAAAAAAAAAAAAAAAAAAGGTGCATTGAAATCCTAACCCCCAGTAACTCAAGATATCACCTTAATTGGTGACAAGTTCTTTGCAGATTAGCCAAGCTAAGCTGAGGTCCTTAGAGTGGGTCCTAACCCATTATGAGTGAAGTCCTTATAGAAAGAGGAAATTGGGACACAGACACACACAGAGGGAAGTAATGTGAAGAAGCACAGGGAGAATGCCATGTCAGACAGAGGGTGGGTATGAATCAATTATAAGCCAAGGAACACCAAAGATGGCCAGAAAAACACCAGAAGTAGGAAGAAGCAAGGAAGGGTTTCCTGTAGGTTTCAGAGGGAGCACGGCCCTGCTGATATCTTGATTTCAGACCTCCAGCTTCCAGATCTGTGAAACAATAGTTTTCTATTATGTAAGCCACCAGTGTGAGGCACTTCCTTATGGCAGTCCCCAGCAGGATAATATGGAGGTGCTCCACACACCCTACCCTCAGCCCCTCAAATCCCTCTCTGTCAAGCCTAGAAGCATCTATGCCTATTGCTCAGAGGGCTCCCAGATGCCTTCTGGCAATCAAGCAAGCCCAGCCCTCTATGACTCATCCATGCCTCCATTCTTCTAAATTTCCCAAGTACCATTTCTTTTTTTTTTTTTTAATGTTTATTTATTTTTTGAGAGAGACAGACAGTGCTTGAGCAGGGGAGGGGCAGAGAGAGAGGGAGACACAGAATCAGAAGCATGCTCCAGGTTCTGAGCTGTCAGCACAGAGCCCGACCTGGGGCTGGAACTCACAGACCGTGAGATCATAACCTGAGCTGAATTCGAACGCTTAACCCACAAAGCCACCCAGATGCCCCATTCCAAGTACCATTTCTATGCCAGATACTACCTTGGTTGATGGGGTCACAAACATGGGGGCATAAAATACACACCTCTTATACCAGGGAGCTCATATTTGAGAGGGAGAAGTATGCTCAGAAATTCAGGCAGGTAGCTCAGAGTGCCCTCCACAAAGACGTCGTCAGAGAGGGGATCAGGGAGAGGGCCAGACAGGGCCTGCCTTCTAGGGCTGGGATATGAGGCACCATATCCAAGTCAAACAGAGGCCCAGCCAGCTGAACCGTAGTTCCAGAACCCAAATGAGAGCCAGTGCTTTGGGAAGACAGGACTGGGAAAACTCCTCCTACCTAAGGATTGGTGTGGAAGCCAGGGCAGGAATGGCCCTCTAGTAGGATGACAGACAGCATCACTACTCTAGTGAGAAGCAGACAGGATGTGAGTAGCTTCTCTACCCGCCACACGCCAGGCTGCTCAGAAATCTCACTTGCAGGGGGGATCTTCTCTCCCCAGCGAGCCTGTCCCCATGGTTAAACAAAGGTGCATATTTGCAAGAAACTTGGCAGAGCTATCTCAAATTTGTCAACAATCTTAACAATTTGCATGATGTTACCAATAAAGAGTTGCGACATTGAAAGGAACATTTCTAAGCTCTCAATAATGAAAAGCCAATTTGATCCATCTTGCTGCAGGGAAGACTGAATCATCGTCCTATATGATTTTATGGCCTCTCTCTAAAAATATTACAAAATCATTGTCATGCGAAAAGGAAATTAAAGAATGCACAGCCACAACAGGTAGAGAAGAAAAACATAATGGAGGTGTGCAGGTAGGTAATTAATTAAAAAATAAATAAATACCATGTTCCCTTTCTAGATTGTGTGATATCTAAGCTATTCAGTAGCTTGTTTTGTTTTGTTTTTTTAATTAACACACTGTTTCCAATTTTAGGTCCACAGAAAAATTGAACAGAAAATACACAAAGTTCCCATAAACCCCCTCACGCACATACTCCAGTTGACTTGGCAGCTTTTTTTTACGTTTATTTATTTTGAGAGAGAGAGAGAGAGTGAGTGGGAGAGGGGAAGAGAGAAAGGGAGAGACAGTATCCTGAGCAGCGCACTGTCAGCATGGAGCCCACCACGGGGCACAAACCATGAGATCATGACCTGAGCCAGGATTAAGAGTCAGATGCTTAACCAGACTGAGCCACCCAGGCGCCCAATTTAACAGCGTTTTTTAAAAAAATTTTTTTAATGTTTATTTATTTTTGAGAGAGAGGAGAGAGGGAGAAGGAGAGGGAGAGGGAGAGGGAGAGGGAGAGGGAGAGGGAGAGGGAGAGGGAGAGAGAGAGAGAGAGAAAGCATGAGCAGGGGAGGGGTCTCAGAGAGAGAGGGAGACACAGAATCCAAAGCAGCCTCCAGGCCCAAGCTGTCAGCACAGAGCCCTATGCGGGTCTTGAACTCACAAACTGTGAGATCACGACCTGAGCTGAAGTCGGATGCTTAACCGACTAAGCCACCCAGGCACCCACTCTTTAAAAAAATTTTTTAACGAAAAAATTCATTTTGCACCTAACTTTATGTTTGTAATTTTGTACCCCTCTTCTCAAGAGCACCTCCCACGTCTCACAAGCTTCAAGCCCCACAAAGCCCAGACCAACCTCCCTGGCCGGCCACCCCTTTGGCTGGTTCCATTCTCACTGCACAGGCAGCACACATCACAACCAAGCACCAGCCTACACTGAGAGGGGAACAGCGAGGCAGGAGGCCTGGAACTGGTGCCCCGCTGCCCATGTCCTTCAGACAGCGCTCTGCCACAGGCCTTCAGGCTTCCTCCCCAAGGCCCGGCTGACTCATCTCCACAAGAGAGGTCGTGACTTCACCTGCTCATCTGGCAAAGGGATCATAATGGCAACAGGCCTGTGATCCCCTAGCCACATGCCTGAAATTCACTCACATTCATGAAGCTCTGAAAACGGAAGTTTTTTCAAAACTGGTCAACAGTGGAACCTGATTCAAATGGGTAAGAGACTCTTGGTTATCACTCCTGATACAATTTGGTGTGAAGTTTTATGTATTTTGCTGTTTGATTTCAAGTGCTGCCCCTGACCACACGAAGGCTGTTCTGTCATAAACAGGACGTGTGCCGTGGTTGCTTTTCTTAAGTCTGCAGAACTCAGAATTTCCAGAATACCTCTGGCCCCAGGAGCTTTGATGAGGGTTTATAAACCTGAGCCTATCCCATGGGGTTGCTGTAAGGATGAAAAGTGGTAATGCGTACAAAGAGCCTTGGAGAAGCACAAACCACCAGCCAGATGTAGGCGATGGTGGTGGTTGTAACCGTGACCATCGGCATCATCATCACCCTGAAAGTGGATAAGTAAGAAGAAGGGAAAAGCCTCATTGCATTTCTGAATAACATGTCCACTTGGCCTGAAATCCAAACACACTTCCTGGGCGGGATAAATACTCACACCAACTCCATGCCTATTTGGAGGACCCTAACCCCAAGGCCTCAGAGCTCCTTGATATGCCCCAGTTTTGCTGGAGCCCACTGACCTACAAGTGTAGCGGGAATCTGAGGTCCATTGCTAGGCCATCCCAAAGCTCCCTGGGCCCCCATTCCCCTTCTCTAGAGGATGGGAAATAATAATAATCACAGTCTGTATTATGGGCTGAAATGTGTCCCCCAATCCTCCAAAATTCATATATTGAAATCCAGATCGAGAGGCCAAGATGGCAGAACACATGGAAGTTTTTTGTGTGTCTCGCGTCCCTGAAATGCAGCCAGACCAACACTAAACCATCCTGCACACCTAGAAAACTGATCTGAGGGTTAACACAACAGTCTGCACAACCCGAACCACACAACTCAGCAGGTATGCGGTGCAAAAAGATGAACTTGGGGAGAGAGAAGCCTCGGAAGGCAGGGAGCTGTTTTTGCTTGTGGAGAGAGGACGGAGACGGCGTGGGGCGGGGGGTATAATAGGGGAAAAGCAACCTCCCCCAAAAGCAGCTGGAGAGAACGTGGAAAAGTGGAAACAGCCGCAGAGACTTAACTAAAAAAGGAGAAGGGAGAAAGGAGAGGGGTGGATTCCATTAAGACTGTATAAACGGGGAGCTCAGAGTCTGCAACTCCGCAGCTTGTTACCTGGCGGAGCTCTGGTGGGAAGGGCAGATCCTCAGGAGCAGAGTGGGGTCCGGGAGGTTCTGGGGCCACACGGGGAGAAGCGGTTCCCCTGCTGGAAGGACATTCAGTAGAGGCTGTGCAGCCACCCGGTCCCAGCAGACCCCAGAGAACAACCACATTGGCTGGTGCTGGAACAAGGTCGCTGGGGTGAAGTCCGGTGCCAGGTGTGTGTTGTGATTTCCGCAGTCCCTGAAACGCTGCTGCTACACAAACGCGGGAACTTTTTCTGGGGCGGCTGGCACCCAGCCGCGGTCTCTGGGCATCCACGGCAGCAGGGTCCCACAAACATTCCTGGGGGCGGCCGGCGCCCGGCTGGTGCTCGGGGAGACCCTCCCGCAGAGGGGCGGAGCGGGTCAAAGCCGCGGTCGCTCAGAAGTGAGGGGTCGCGAAACACAGCCACATCGGAGGTAAAACTCAGGAAGGAGGTGCCGCCTGGCAACCTGACGGCTTGGTCACGGAGAGTGTAAAAGCGGGCAGTGCAGGGAAGCCGGGGACAAAGGACATTGCGCGACTGCTGATCCGAGAGAACAGAGTTCCAATAACAGAGACTGGGTAGATGGGTGACGCCATTGCCGTTGCTACCGCGCACGCACATACGTACCTACAAGCACCACAACAATCTACCCCGTAAGCTAAGCAGCGCCATCTAGTGGAGAATGGAGCTGTTACACTAAGCCCCGCCCAACTGGGCCAACCTCACTCTTCAGGAACGCAAGTCTCTCCCCCTCCTTAGTTTATGGACTATAAAGTGCTTCATAGTTTGACTTCTAAGGGAAAACGATGCAATTTCAATCGTATTTCAGTCTGTTCACTGGTCCATCTATTCCATTTTTTTCTTCTTTTTTCATTTGTTTTCTTTTTCTTGAAAACAAAGAGAAAAAAATTATTTTTATTTTCACTTTTTATTAAAAATATTTTTCTTTAATTTTTTTTCTACTATATCTTTCACATTTTGTAAATTTTCCAAATTCTATTTTACTTCCATCATTTCATTTTATTCTATTTCATTGTATCCATTTTTTCAAATTTTCAAATGTTTCTTTTTTACCTCTTTTCTCTAATCTATCAAGCTCCTTTCAACAACCAGACCAAAATACACCTAGGATCTAGCATCATTTATTTGACTTTTTGTGTGTGTTGTTTTAATTTTTTAATTTTAATTTTTTTTTACCTCTTTAATTCCTTTTCTTCCTTCAAAATGACAAAATGAAGTAATTCACCCCAAAAGAAAGAACAAGAAGAAATGACAGCCAGGGACTTAATCAACACAGATACAAGCAAGATGTCTGAAACAGAATTTAGAATTGTAATAATAAGAATACTAACTGGGGTTGAAAATAGATTAGAATCCCTTTCTGCAGAGATAAAAGGAGTAAAAGCTAGTCAGGATGAAATAAAAACTGCTATAACTGAGCTGCAATCTTGAATGAATGCCACGGTGGAAAGAATGAATGAGGCAGAGAAGTGAATCAGCGATATAGAGGACAAACTTATGGAGAATAATGAAGCAGAAAAAGAGGGAGACTAAGGCAAAAGAGCACAATTTAAGAATTAGAAAAATCAGTGACTCATTAAAAAGTAACAACATCAGAATCATAGGGGTCCCATAAGATGAAGAGAGAAAAAAGTGGTAGAAGGGTTGTGTGAGCAAATCAGAGTGGAAAATGTTCCTAACATGGGGAAAGACACACACATCAAAATCTGGGAAGCACAGAGGACTCCCATTTGATTCAACAAAAACTGACCATCAACAAGGCATATCATCAAATTCACAAAATACTCAGACAAGGAAAGAATCATGAAAGTAGCAAGGGAAAAAATGTCCCTAACCTACAAGAGAAGACAGATCAGGTTCACAGCAGTCCTATCCCCAGAAACTTGGCAGGCCAGAAAAGAGTGGCAGGATATATTCAATGTGCTAAATTGGAAAAATATGCAGCTAAGAATTCTTTATCCAGCAAGGCTGTCATTCAAAATAGAAGGAGAGATAAAGAGTTTCCCAGAAAAACAAAAATTAAAGGAATTCATGACCACTAAAAAGCACTGCAAGAAATTTTGAGGGGGACTCTCTGAAGGGGAGAAAAGATGAAAAAAAAAAAAAAAGATCAAAAGCAACAAAGACTAGAAAGGACCAGAGAATACCACCAGAAACTTCAACTCTACAAGCAACATAATGGCAATAAATTCCTTTCAGTACTCACTCTAAATGTCAATGGACTAAATGCTCCAATCAAAACACATAGGGTAACAGAATGGATAAGAAAACAAGATCCATCTATATGCTGTTTACAAGAGACCCACTTTAGACCTAAACACACCTTCAGATTGAAAGTAAGGGGATGGCGAACCATCTATCATGCTAATGGTCGACAAAAGAAAGCCAGAGTAGCCATACTTATATCAGACAATCTAGACTTCAAAATAAAGACTGTAACAAGAGATGAAGAAGTGCATTATATCATAATTAAAGGGTCTATCCAACAAGAAAACCTAACAGTTGTAAACATTTATGCTCTAAATGTGAAAGCACCCAAATATATAAATCAATCAATCACAAACATAAAGAAACTCATCGATAGTAATACCATAATACTAAGAGACTTCAACACCCCACTCACAGCAATGGACAGATCATCCAAACAGAAAATCAACAAGCAAACAATGGCTGTGAATGATGCACTGGACCTAACAGACTTAACTGATATATCCAGAACATTTCATCCTAAAGCAGTGGAATACACATTCTTCTCCAGTGCACATGGAACATTCTCCAGAATAGACCATATACTGGGACACAAATCAGCCCTCAACAAATACAAAAAGATCAAGATCATAGCATGCATATTTTCAGACCACAACACTATGAAACTCAAAATCAACCACAAGAAAATTTGGAAAGATAACAAATACTTGAAGACTAAAGTACATCCTACTAAGGAATAAATGGGCTAATCAAGAAGTTAAAGAGGAAATTAAAAAGTACATGTAAGACAATGAAAGTGATAACACCACAGCCCAAAACCTCTGGGATGCAGCAAAGGTGGTCATAGGAGGGAAACACATAGCAATCCAGGCCTTCCTAAATAAGGAAGAAAGGTTTCAGATACACAACCTAACCTTACACAATAAAGAGCTGGAAAAAGAACAGCAAATAAAACCCAAACCAGCAGAAGACAGGGAATAATAAAGATTAGAGCAGAAATCAATGCTATCGAAACCAAAAACAACATTAGAACAGATCAATGAAACCAGAAGCAGGTTCTTTGAAAGAATTAACAAAATTGATAAACCCCTAGTTTGATCAAAAAGAAAAAGGAAAGGACCCAAATAAATAAAATCAAGAATAAAAGAGAAGAGATCACAACCAACACAGTAGAAATACAAACAATAATACGCGAATATTATGAGAAGTTATACTCCCCAAAAATGGGCAATCTGGAAGAAATGGACAAATTCCTAGAAACATATAAACTACCAAAACTGAAACAGGAAGCAATAGAAAATTTGAACAGACCCATAACCAGTAAAGAAATCAAATTAGTAATCAAAACTCTCCCAAAGAACAAGAGTCCAGAGCCAGATGGCTTTCCAGGGGAATGCTACCAAATATTTAAAGAAGAGTTAACACCTATTCTCCTGAAGGTGTTCCAAAAAATAGAAATGGAAGGAAAACTTCCAAACTCTTTTCATGAAGCCAGCATTACCTTGATTCCAAAACCAGACAAAGACCCCACTAAAAAGGAGAACTCTAGACCAATTTCCCTGATGGACATGGATGCAAAAATCCTCAACAAGATGTTAGCCAACCGGATCCAACTATACATTAAAAAAATTATTCACCACGACCAAGTGGGATTTATACCTGGAATGCAGGGCTGGTTCAATATCAGCAAAACAATGAACATGATTCATCACATCAATAAAAGAAAGGACAAGAACCTTATGATCCTCTCAATGAATGCAGAGAAAGCATTTGACAAAATACAGCGTCCTTTCTTGATAAAAACCCTCAAGAAAGTAGGGATAGAAGAAGCATACCTTGAGATTATAAAAGCCATATATGAAAGACCCAGTGCTAATATCATCCTAAATGGGGAAAAACTGAGAGCTTTCCCCCTAAGGTCAGGAACAAGACAGGGCTTCCACTCTCGCCACTGTTATTCAACATAGTATTGGAAGTCTTAGCCTCGGCAATCAGACAACACAAAGAAATAAAAGGTATCCAAATTGGCCAGGAGGAGGTCAAACTTTCACTCTTCGCAGATGACATGATACTCTATATGGAAAACCCAAAAGATTCCACCAAGAAACTGCTAGAACTGATCCATGAATTCAGCAAAGTTGCAGGATATAAAGTCAATGCAGAGAAATTGGTTGCATTCCTCTACACCAACAATGAAACAACAGAAAGAGAAACCAAGGAATTGATCCCATTTACAATTGCACCAAGAACCATAAAATACCTAGGAATAAATCTAACCAAAGAGGTGAAAAATCTATACACTGAAAACTATAGAAAACTTATGAAAGAAGACACACAAAAAAATGGAAAAAGATTCCATGCTCCTGGATAGGAAGAACAAATATTGTTAAAATGTCAATACTACCCAAAGCAATCTACATATTCAATGCAATCCCTATCAACAACAGCAGCGTTCTTCACAAAGCGAGAACAAACAATCCTAAAATTTGTATGGAACCAAAAAAGACCCCAAATTGCCAAAGCAATCTTGAAAACAAACAAACAAAAGAAAAAGCAGGAGGCATCACAATCCCGGACTTCAAACTGTATTACAAAGCTGTAATCATTAAGACAGTATGGTACTGGGACAAGAACAGACACTCATATCAATGGAACAGAATAAAGAACCCAGAAATGGACCCACAAACGTATGGCCAACTAATCTTTGACAAAGCAGGAAAGAATATCCAGTGGAATAAAGACAGTCTCTTCAGCAAGTGGTGCTGGGAAAACTGGACAGCAACATGTAGAAAAATGAACCTGGACCACTTTATTACACCATACACAAAAATAAAATGGATGAAAGACCTAAATGTAAGGAATCCTCAAGGAGAAAGCAGGCAAAAACCTCTTTGACCTTTGCCGCAGCAACTTCTTACTCAACATGTCTCCAGAGGCAAGGGAAACAAAAGCAAAAATGAACTATTGGGACCTCATCAAGATAAAAAAATTTCTGCACAGCGAAGGAAACAATCAGCAAAACTAAAAGGCAGCCGATAGAATGGGAGAAGATATTTGCAAATGACATATCAGATAAAGGGTTAGTATCCAAAATCTATAAAGAACTTATCAAACTCAACACCCAAGAAACAAATAACCTAGTGAATAAATGGGCAAAAGACATGAATAGACACTTCTGCAAAGAAGACATCCAGGTGGCCAACTGACACATGAAAAAATGCTCAACATGACTCATCATCAGGGAAATACAAATCAAAACCACAACAAGATACCACCTCACACCTGTCAGGATGGCTAACATTAACAACTCAGGCAACAACAGATGTTGGGGAGGATGTGGAGAAAAAGGATATCTTTTGCACTGCTGGTGGGAATGCAAACTGGTGCAGCCACTCTGGAAAACAGTATGGAGGTTCCTCAAAAAATTAAAAATAGAACTACCCTATGACCCAGCAATTGACTACTAGGCATTTATCCAAAGGATACAGGTGTGTTGTTTCGAAGGGACACATGCACCCCCATGTTTATAGCAGCACTATCAACAATAGCCAAAGTATGGAAAAAGCCCAAATGTCCATCGATGGATGAACTGATAAAGAAGATGTGGTGTATATATATAAACAATGGAGTATTACCTGGCACTCAAAAAGAAAGAAATCTTGCCATTTGCAACTACGTGGATGGAACTAGAGGGTATTATGCCAAGTGAAATTAGTCAGAGAAAGACAAATATCATATGACTTCACTCATATGAGGACTTTAAGATACAAAACAGATGAACATAAGGGAAGAGAAGCAAAAATAATATAAAAACAGGGAGGTAGACAAAACCTAAGAGACTGATAAATATGGAAAACAAACAGAGGGTTACTGGAGGGGTTGTGGGAGGGGGGATGGGCTAAATAGGTAAGGGGCATTAAGGAATCTACTCCTGAAATCATTGTTGCACTATTAGCTAACTTGGATGTAAATTAAATAAATTAATTGAAAACAAAAAATAAATCCAAACCTTCATTATCTCAGAATATCGAGTTATTTGGACATAGGAACTTGACAGAGGTGATCGTGTGGAAATAAGGTCATGAGGGTACAATCCAACCCAGTATGACTGGTGTCCTTATAACAAAGGGAAATCTGGACACAGAGACATGCATAGAGGAAGACGACAGCAAGAAACAACGGGAGAACATGGCCATCGATAGGCCAAGAAGAGAGCCCCAGAACAGATCCTTCCCCCACAGTGTTGTAAGGATCCAATCCTGATGACACCTTGGCTTTGGACTTTCAACCCTCAGATACAGACATATCTATTGTCTAAGCCACCTCATCCATGGTACCTTGTTAGGGCAGCTCTGGAAAACTAATGCAGTCTGTACGAAAGTGAGGTCTAATTCTCATAAGTGTTCCTCCAGCATTGCTCTTGCTCCCGTGGTAATGCAGGTCATACGTGCATCATCATGTATACAATCAACTCAGCAAATCCAGAGTCAGATTGATCCTGCTGTTGACAGTGAATTTCGTAGTTCCACATGCTCTCCTGAGAAGTCAACTTTGCGTATGTGCTTCAACTTGTAGCAGAACAAAGGCAGCATTAGGATATCTCTGCTCTGTCTGGTATCCAATTTTGGAGCTACTCTACTAACAAGTCAGTGGGCTTGAATTTCACCTCCTGTCTCTGCCCATCTGTCAAGTCAACCCATTTCCAATGAGTTGCAGGAGTATTTACCGAGCTGCTCTAACCACAGACCATAATAGCTATCACTTATCAAGACCTGCTCTGGGCCAGGCATGGGGCTGTTCACTTAGAGACATCATGGAACTTCAAGTTCACCACAGGACCAGGAATTAGCTCATTTTATTTCCATTTTATAGATGCGGAAGCTCATCTGTACCACTGAGACAGGCACTGGGAACCATGCAAAATCATAGTCTCTGTTCATGGGGATTTAGCAGTCTTGTTGCTGACACAGTTTAAATGTACAAAGCAAGTAGAGAATCACATGACTGGATGCATAGAACAAGCTGTTAAACTGAATATAAATGAATGTCAACCCTAGAACATTAGGAGCTCCTCAAAGTACAGACCACATTATATGTGACTTTGAATCCTCATGGTTGGCACAGTTCTTAGTATTCAGAAGAGGTTTAGGGGAGGGAGGGAAGGAGGGAGGGAGGGAGGGAGGAAGGAAGGAAGGAAGGAAGGAATAGAAGGGAAGGAAAGAAAGCAGGAAGAGAGGAAGGAAGGAGAACAAGAGGAAGAAAGAGAAGAAGGGAAGGAGGGGAAGGAAAGAAAAAAGGGAGGGAGGGAAGGAAGGAAGAGGAAGGAAGGAAGAAAGAAGGAAGGAGGGAGGGAATTGGTTCCCCCAAAACAAGGGCTACTGTTTTCTTTTGGTCTCAAAGAAAAATGATAGGACCCAGAATCATCAGGGCATAGACAGGAGTAGCAAATAGAAATGGGGGAAAGGCACAGGACAGGTGTCAGAAAGAGCAGATCAAGTCTAAACCACTCATGAAGATAGAGTGAAGGACACACAGTCTATTTTAAGGAGCAGGTGGGGAATGCACTCCTGACCTAGAGTCAAAGGTTCTTCTGTCAAAGCCCTCTGCTGGAGTGGACTGATAAAACACATTCTGAAAGCACATTCCCTATCAGAATCTTCAGGGCTGGCAGGACAAAAAGGCAAATGCACCTAGATGTGTCTCCCTGAGCACATTCTATGTGGCATATTCTACATGACACACACCCAGGTCCTAACATCCCTGCTTAGCAGGGAAATGAAAGACACATACACACACACACACACACACACACACACACACACACACGCACACTTTTTTAGAGTAGATCTGATTCATTGGATCTTGATGGGTTGGAATGTCTTTGAGTGGTAGGGAGGTAGGATTGCTCATAACCAGTAAAGGGTCTTAAAAGTCCAGGAAATCCTCAAGCTGGATCTTCTGTCTTTGACTTCGCACAAGCTGACTGCCATGAACTGGAAGAAGTTCACCACCGAAATGATCCAAAAAGAACTCATTCTCTCAGATGTCCCCACTGGTTCTCAGTGCAATTCCAGAGGCCCAGGGACACAACTGACTAGTTCAGCGATAATGCACAGAATAACTTACTAAATCCTCTCAGAAAAGGAAATCAATTTTTTTTAAAGATCAGACCTTTGCCCTGCCAAGAACCACATTGGTGTCTGGAGCTTCCTCCTCCTGGGCCCCAAGGCTCAGCCTACTTGTCAGGGGCTGAACCACGTATCTGAACTTCTGAAAGTCACCCCTACCTTCCTCTGTGACAGAGACATTAGATAAAATTATCTAGATTGATTTATAGAAAAAGCCTAAAAAGTCATCACCTGCCCTTGGCTAGAGAAGAAAGCCTGCCGGCAAAGGGGCATATACTAATTTGCAGCCCTAGACAGGTTCTGCTCTGCCTTTCTGGTCTGCCTGCCTGAGCTCCACTTCCTAGTCTGGGAGTCCAGCCTCTCCAGTTGGAACACACAAAGCTTTTTTATTTCCCCCATTAAGCAAAGATCAAAGAACAGAGACTAAAAATGGCAAGAAATTCCCAGGCAACACATCGATATCAGAGCTCCATGAAGAGGACTTTGGCAGGGCCTGTACTCTTGTTCCAGGGTTCAGACCTGCCATTGGCCCAGTGGATTTGATTCCTGGACCAAGTAATAGGTTCTGCTGATCCAAACGTCCCCACGCTCATCCTCAGGAATTGTCACCCACCAGGACATTTAGTCTCTATTCCTAATTTCAAAAGTGGCTCCATGCTGCCTATCCCAGCTCGGACAGATGACCGTACTGTCAGTAAGTGTGCATTCCACCTATTCTGGACGAGCCAAGACAGAGGTCCTTCCCCTCACCCTGCAGGGTGCATAGTGATAGATTCCCAAAGAGCACATTGCTCGAGGTACACATTGTTGGGGTTTGAGTCTAAATAGGTAAGGGTTGGGCTGACCCAGTTATGTCCTTTACCTGAGACCAAATTTGCTAAGGAAGACGTTTTCCGCATGTCAGGGAACATGCCCCAAGTGGCCAGGTGCCCACCTGGTTGAGGCAAGCAGTCTGCCAGGCACAGGCTTGCTGGGATAAGGAGTATGTGACAATTAGCTGCTTCCAACTGGGATGCCAAAGGATTCAGCTGTTCCCCCATGTGATGCTGGAATGTCCCTTGTGAAACAAAACAACAGAACCACACCACCACACAGCCAACAAATAAATGCCAAGTGAATAAATGACCCATCAGCTTAAGTAAGACAGCACTCCATGTTTCCCTGCTAATTGTTCAAGGTCAAGACATGCTGCCCCATTTCATTGAAAATTTAGCAGAATGCATCAGCAAAGTGAGCCCTACCTAAGACATGAAGTTCCTGTCTTGCATGGTCACTAAGGTCTAGTTGACCCTATGTTCTCTCTGCATGCTGCAGACCAGCCCTCCCTTCTGCAGGTCAAGCCCCACTCCCTGCCCTAATACCGGAAACAAACCCGCTTTACATAGAACAGGTGTGCCGGCTCTGTACCCAGTTGGTTAGGCTGAACTACATTTCCCAGAATTCCCTTCATCTGTGTGTTTCTTGTTAGCATCGGCCCCAAGAAAGATTCTCCAGGAGTTGGGATTCTGTAACACTTGTGTTTCGTAGCTATTTTGCAGTACTTATGTTGTTGCTGATCTGCTGACTTGGCCTCTTTAGCTGGTCTTATAGTTGCTCTCTTCTTCCCCCTGGATTTCTCTTCCTTTTCTCTGACCCTTGGGCCAGGTATGTGTATGTTCAGTTCCATGAAGAAACACTCTGGCCCCTGTAGGATACCCTCATCATCAAGGTCAGAGACAACAAGAACAGATGCAGGGTTCAGTTGGTCTTTCTGGGATTCCAGCTTATGCATATGGAGGTCCAGTGGGCTTGTGATTTCTTTCCTTTCTGACCACCTACCTGCGGGCTTCAAGCTCTAGCATTAGACTAATTAGCAGCATGTGGGGGCTGCTTAGCCTATGCCTGCAAATACACAAGTCAGTTCCTTGTAGAAAATAAATTATATATTTATTCTGATTCTTTGGGTGAATCCCGTTCAATGCAACAAGTAAGGGATTTTAGAGACACAATCCTTAAAGAAGGGATCTGGAGTGGACCACACCAGATATAAAAGCACCCAGCACAGATTATGGTATATAGTAAGAGCTCAGTAAACATCAGCCAAGTTTGAATGGACAGAGTTTTTGTGAAGATGAAGGACATAATGCTTGTTAAAATGCGTCAAGCTCTATGAAATACAACCCAAATGTCCATTTTCATTATTTCTACACCTAGTGATATTATTTATACCATCAGTAATATGGACAAAGAATGTCAATGAATCTGAGGAGACAAGACCTAATTATTTCAGATCAGGAACATATCGTTTGGGATGCTTGCTTCGGTACTAAATAACACCTTATATCAACCCCACCTGAGTGCTCTCCTCTGCCTGTGCGGCTCAGTCAGAGCCCTTCCCCCAAAACCTTCCAGGACAATCTCAGCATGGGCAGGTGATGCACGGGTTACCTCTTTCCTACTTCCCCCATCCAGTGGGACTTGAAAGGAAGTTATGTTTCCAGGACTAGGATCTAATGACCAGATCCTACTATTGGTCTCCTACCAACATGAGCCAAATAATCTTGTTTTCCAAACACACTTGATACCTATTGTCCTAGAAGAGTCATAGAACCAGTCGTACACATTCTTGCTTCTCTCCAACATGGGTAATAAATCCACCATCTCTGTTTCAGTTCCTTCTGTTTTATTCTCTGCCTTCTATCCTACTGCCTCCAAATACTAATTGGCTGAGGTGCAGGGACCATCCTCCCCAACTCACAAGACCCGGTGTTTTGCTACCTTCTTAAGCTGAATCTCCTGGAATGACTGGTATTTCCCACCAGGCTCCAAAGGATTCCACTGCTGACTTTGCGGCCACAGGGTAAAATGACCTGGCATAGACCACTTCTAGAATTAGGAATGGGAGTGCTCTGCCCCTTTAAAGTTGTAGCTTGTCCATTTGGGTGCCCTCTCCCACCCAATCCAGCCCAAGAGGCCACGTTAGTCCTCCCTTGCAACCTCCCCCTCCCTTCAGCCCTGACTAGCAAATGGAGCCCTAATGCCTTAGAGGCCAAGTTTCCCTTAATATCTTAATTCTAAAGATACCTGAGGTAGCCCCAGGGAAGTATCTATGCTTTAGGAGAAACATTCAGTAATTGTATCCTGATTCAAACAAACCAACCACAAAGGACACCTTTAAAACAATCAGAGAAATTTTAACATGAGCAGAGTAGTAGATGATATTAAGGAAACCACGGTTAACTGCTTTGGGTGTGATAATCACAAGGCGGTTTTTAAAAAGTCCTTAACAGAGATTTATACTGAACTATTTACAGGTGAAATGATATGGGATTTGTCTTAAAAATAATGCAAAATAAATAAATAGGAGAAAGGTAAAACAAGATGAGGAAAATGATAATAATTGGTGAATTGGGATTGGAGGGGGAGGTCCATAAATCTGTTCTCTCTACATTTTGTATTGAGCAAAACTTACCGTGATAAAGTTTCGTTTGTTCGTTCATTTGTTTTTAACCTGTGAAAAACATACAGAGACTTTTTACCTACAGGTAAATTCAACCCTATCAAAGCTAGTGAGGATCCCAACTCTAGTCAGCAAATGGGAGCTCAACACAGACTAAGAAAATCTAGGTATTCTCCACCTGGAGAAAGATGGCACCAGGAGAGAATGAACACAAAGTCGTGGCATTCTCTTTTAAAGCTTACTCTTCCTGAGAGCTGCAATTCATTGACCAACTTTTAGTGGCTACGTCCAATACTCTCAGACTCTAAGTGGAAGTAAGGGCTAGAAATAAGAATGCATAAAGCTGTTTGGAATTTTTTCATATAAATTTACTTTTATTATGCCTCAAAATATATGTGTAATATCGTAAATGTATTTAAAGTGAAAGAGTAGTTACTGTTGGAGGAAGCAATAAAACATGCGATCAAGTTCAAATCGCACTCAAACGTTAATAAACATATAGGCAACAAAAACTACTATCCACATTAGATTCGACTATTAATATGAAATAGAACCGCCATCTGCACTGTCAAACACAAAATATTTCACTCTTTCAGATTATATTGTTACCCAATAAAAATACTGGTACATTTTGAGCCCTAATGGAGTTTTCAAGGGGTCTAAGCCAAAGTTAAGATTTCCAAGGGGAAAATAATTCTGAAAATGTTCACGTTGCCTCTTTTAATAAATAGCTAACTTCAACTTCCTTACACAGTATTGGAAACTCGCCATACACAGTGGGTTGTATATATGTGTGTAAATCCTCATCTCTCTTCCTGTGAGATAGCAATCCCATTAAGGTACCATCAGACCCTCCTGCCCAATGGTCAACGAGTCATTTAATCAACAAACAGGTATTGAATTGCTTCAATGCTCCAGCCACTTCCAGAAGTGAGGGCTTTAAGGAAATGGGTTTATTCATGGATACCATAATGGAAGCTAACATTTGAAGAGCGTTTTTGCAGTTTACAAAGTACAAACAGAACTCTCTTGCTATTCAAGTAGGTCTGTGTCCTGATTTGAAAAGGAAGGACAATATTACTATCCAGCTAAAGAACAGTGTTGGGTTTTTTCAGGTTTTTTTTTTTTTTTTTTTTGGTTTGGGGTTTACGTTTGGATTTTTTGGTTTTGTTTTTAGGGGTTTGGTTTGGCTTTGCTTTGCTTTTATCCAGAAAAAAAAATTGTGGGGCAACCACTCTGCAACAGGGCATTGTTTCTGCTGAAAGCACAGACAGTTGCTATGATGATCCAGTGAACTGTGACAGCACCCAGCTCCCAGCTTGGCAGAGTACAAGCTCCTTAAACATCTATTCCTTTCCCATTCGTTTATTTCATTGGATCTTTCCAGAGACCTCTCAGCCCACTTTCCCAGCCCGCCTCCTTGGCAGTGATTCAGTCTCCTTCCTGCCACTAGGGCCTCAGGCCTTGAAGGCCGGTCCACACTGGGAGCATCCAATGTCAGCACAGCATCAGTTGAGCCTGGCCCAGCCCAGCCAGCGAGACCCCGATGGAACTGTGGCCCTGGGGCACTAGAGACAGGGGAACCAGTCAGATCAGCTGATTTGAATCAGACAGACTAAAACTTTTAACAGCAGCTACTGCTGTGGAATTCTGGGGAACCGCTTGAATAAGCAACACTTTGTGTTTTCTTATTCCTGGCAAGGCTGCCCCACAAAGAGGGGTCCCCTCAAAGCCTATGTGGGGGGACCATGAGGGGCTCTGAATGGCTAGGCAGTTTCTCCCTTTGGAAACCAGGCTTCCCACCCCTCGCCAGCCCCTTTTTTCCCTCATCACATTGTCTTCCTTCTCACTTCTGACCAAGGAACCCCATTAATTTTCTGTGATGTACATTCCAAATGACATCACTTCAGTTCTTTGAATTTCAAAGAGCTGGATTAATGAACCACAAACTTCAAGCAAATTGGCTGCGTAATCCATCACATCTGACCGCAGTTTTGCCAGTGCCTTGAATTTCAAAGAATGGCAGAAATTTCCCAGGCTGCTTTTGAAAAGGAACACAGAAGCCTCAGACAGCAGCCGACGCTGCGTTCATCCTTTCTAGAACCGTTATGTGTCTTCTGTGCTGGAAATTAAACAGTCCCATTCTCCATCTGGTATTTTATTGATATAAATTTAACCTGTTCAAATGTTATATTAAATTCCAATCTTTTCCAGAATAATCTACATTTAATTCCTCATTCCACCAATCTATTGAAAATATCCCTCTTGGCAGCCTTTCAGAGAAGCTATATGAATTGCAAACTCTCTTAGATTTTGTTGAAGTATTAAGAACACTACTTATCCACATATTCAACTGAGGCCCTTCTATTCCATTCCATTTCCCCCAAACTCCTTTCATATAATGTCAGAGCCACAAAAACCAGGAGCAGTGACTGGGCACAGCCATTCACCTTTCCTTCTGCAGTGAAAATGGCATTAACATTCGCCAGTGAAAAAATATATATCAAACTAATTACCTCCTTTTCTTCCAGGGTAAAAGACAATCTAACACTATTCTTTTGGACATAATGCCATTTATGTCACATAAGAGGGGTTTTGTGTGCTCAAAAAAGATGGTGTTTAATACGTGTGAATCAAAACCCAGGTTAGCTAATTAACTGATGTCTGAGAAAGAAATGAAGAATCAATATGCTGTGAAATTGTTGAAGGCACAGGAGAAATGTCATGCCAGGTGAGACTAGTTCATGTGGTCCAGACTTTTCTCTGCTGGTGAAACAAAAGTTTTTTTCCAAAAGCTCAATAGAATAAAACCTGGGTTACCAGAATGGTCAGGAAATGAATAATTGCTGGATAGCTAAGTTTTCCAGAGTTGAAGGCAAGTTCTTTAAGCAGCAAAAGTTTTTCTTTATCTTAACCATGTCCATATTTAAAATCATTCACTCATTCGGAGTCCACGCTAGGAGAACCAGAAGTTACTTACCAAAGGCTTGAGGCCTTGACCAGTTGGGCAGGGTTATTTGTCCCTCCATCAGTTGCCCCAGATTGTATAGGATGTGCCTGACCGTGACTCCTAACTTGGATTCTCTATTTTCTGACTCTCAGGTGGGCCCCAGAAGATTGAGTCTCAGACAGGTAACATGATGCTAGGTGACTTTCAAGGTTTCATTTCTTTTTATTTTTTTAAGATTTTATTTTTAAGTAATGTCTACATCCAACGTAGGGCTCAAACTCAGAACCCTGAGATCAAGAGTCGCATGCTTTACTAACTGAGCCAGCCAGGTGCCCCCAAAGTGTCATTTCTAATGATGAAGCATTTACCTTCCCCAAATCCCTAACCTTCAATAAGAATTGGTTAAGACAGTCATCATGCAGAATTTATCCAGTCTAAGGGCTCCCATCAGGTTCGTTTTTCGCAGGAAGAGAGAAATACACACATCATTTCTTCGATAATCACTGCCACTTGTAGGATGTGATGGTGATCCAATCTTGAGTTACAGAGGAGGAAGGATAAAAAATTAGATTCTTGAGTAGAGCTTGCTGGCTCTGGCAGTCAATTGTCTCACTGAAAATTCTAGAAAACCACAGAAATACTCCAGGCTGATGGACAGAATAGGCAACATCAATGCCATTGAAAATTTACCACATAACACTTCAAGATAAGCCAATCCATTAATTTAACTACTGCTGTAACATCTCTGTGTTTCTGGTTTGTAAAATTTTGGAGAGTCCAACTCCTAAACATTTAAATCTGTACTTCGATGTATATAAATTTTCTAGAAACTTGAAGCTGTATAACGTGATTACAAACTTTTCATTTTTCCCGTTTTGTGTGAAAGTCAGTAGATTTCAAAAATGTACCATGTGGTGTCTTACCTGTTTGACCAAGAGATGCAGGGCCTCAATTATCCTGCTTTCTGTCTCATGAACGCATAGGCTCACCCAGTATCAGATCGTGGGGCAATAGGACAATGTTCTTAGGGATTTCCTTTCAGCTGGATGACTGTAGGAACATTTCTTAATGTTTTTTATCCATAAAATACAGAACAAGAGAGTACTTCCATCCTAAGGTTGATGTGAAAATAAATTAGATACTGTACGTAAACAGGCAGGCATGAGGTATCCTCCAACAGGAAGAGGAAGTTTCTCGGCCTTTCTGTCAGTGTATCCCGGACTCTGTGTCTTCTCTCATTCTTGTTTTCGCTTTTCATTTTTCCTCCATTTTCTTCAGATGACAGCCATCCCTCTCCCTGTTTCCAGACCACCCGCTCCCTCTAATTTTGTTTTCGTATTTCCTGTGGAGTACCAAAATAAAATGAAGCTTCTTAGAGTTGTGTGTAAAGCAAGAAAACATAGGCCCTGAATTGGGGCCTTGCTCTGCCCTAAAATCCTTCCTAAAAGGGAGTATGTGACAGTTATGTCAGGCATTCGGAAGCCTATGGTCATTACCCAGCAGCAGTGTCCTAGATGGCCACGATTTGCAAGAGTCTGATTTCTGATGTGTGGGAAAGGACCATTCTGTATCATTTCCTCAAAACATTCGTCACCTTATGAGTTTTGTCTACGAATCAGGACCTGGAATAAATGCATACTTAAGAAACATAGAATTCTTTCTAAATATTGTAGGTTAAAGAAAGTGCACAATTTTGCCTATGAACTATTTTTCAAAAAGAAAAAAAAAAGACCTGAATCTGGTTTAGTCTCTTGACCTAACTTTTTTTCTTTACAGGGGAGGAAAAACTATCATACACTGAAGGAGATATAAAAGCTGAATCAACTAAATATAGTGTGGACATTGTCTGAAATGTAATTTGAAGAATCTAAAGAACAGAATGGCATTTTGAGACAATCATGGAACATTAAACATGAAAGAGGTATTCTATGATAATAAGAAATGATTGTGACTTTGTTGTGATAATGATATTGTAGTTGTATATACTTTTTTAAATCATTCTCTATTGCAGATATATACAGATGTATTCACAGGTGAATGATATGATATTTGGAAATTTTTTTATAGTATCTCAGCCAAAAAGAAACTCTCTCTCCCTCTCTCTCCCTTTCTCTCTCTCTCTTCTCCCACCCTGTGTGTGTGTGTGTATGTGTGTGTGTGTATGTGTGTGAGGGAAATCAATAAATGAAAACAGCAGAATATCGATAAGTATTGAATCTGGAAAACAAGACCTTGGAGTTTATGATACTATTCTCTTTACCTTTTGTAGGTTTGAAAAGTTTCCAAATGTGTCTTTAAATTTATAGGCTGTTCTGTTTGGAATGTCACTCTAGCTGACACAATGAAAGCACCACGATCCGTGGGATCGGAGGCTAACTGAACACTCAGTGCATCCAGCCAACCATCAGCACTCATTGAGCACCAACTGTGCACCAACTCTGCCCAGCCAGGCAGCTCTGAGAGGTCAAGCTCATTAGCAAATGTAGCCTTTGACACTTGAATGCATTTCTTCTCACCTAATCAAGTCTGCAAAATCATGGTCACAAGGGGATTCTCATTTGGGATGAGCACAATTTGAGAGACAATTCAATGTGTCATTTTCGACCCTGTATCAGATCTCAAGTATTTTTAATTAATATAGAAATGCACAAATGTGGCCTCAATTATTATGAACCAAGTTAATGGAAATTTATACAATGAAACAGCTCACCTGTCTCAATCTTCTTTGGCCTCAGTGCCTTTGGTCTTTCAAATTGTTAAGCACTGCTAAGGCTATTTCTGGAATCCCTCATTACTTCCAAAGAGTCTGGATTCTTTAATACTTTGAGTCTAGCAAAAACAGCATGTACCTGGGAATCAGGAGATAGGAACTCATGCCCCAGACCCCGCCGGCGATGAAATGTGTGACTTGAAAGACTGACTTTTCTCATCCGAGTCTCAGTCTCCCCATGTAGAAAGTAAGGCTAATTGTATCTGCCACACATTTTATAAAGAATATACAATTATACCTGCCCTTATATTACAGGGATTACACAAAAATGTATAAGACATGTGAAAAATAATGCTTAATATTTATGAAGCTGGAACAGACACCTCAAGACACCCGTGACCTCGGTTCAAGACTTGCTACTCTTCTCAGAGCAAAAGTATGTCCTGACAGAAATCTTCATCTGGGCCTTCCTGCTCATTTTGGGTGCTGGAGTCCAGGCACTCTTGAACCTCTAAAAACACAACGAGGTGAGGATACGGTGGCAGGATGTCATAGAGGACATCACTTCAAGTGATGCATGGATGACGACCTTAATCCCTGTTAACCCCAGAGGTGGCTAAAGGGCATTTCCCAGCTACATGCTTCAACTTGTCCACTGGTGACAGTGGCTCACTGCAGTTCTGTAACTCAGTGAGGAGACCACCCCCTTCATCAGGACATATCAGAATCCTCACAGGGGTTTCTTCTTATGAGTTCCCCTTGATAGCACTTCTGCAGAACTTCCTTTGCTCTGTGACACTAATAAAGCTCCTGCTAACAGGACAAAACCTGCCCCTCACATCCCTCCCCAAGTATATGATAGCAATGCATTCCAGCAACAGACGTAAACATTCATACCATGACCATTCTCCATGGACAAGCAAACCAGCGATCCTGATGAAAGGGGGTGGGGGGGTAGGGGGAAATGCATGTCTTATCCAATGGGGTCATTACAACCTTGAAAGTGGCACCTAGGAGAACTGAAGCGTTGTTGAGAATGAATAGAACACTGTACGAAGATGAATGGCACCTGTTCCACAGCCTTGAACTAATACAGTGGCCAGAAGCCACCTCTGATAACGTCCCTGGAAAACTCAGCCTTCAGAGCCAATCCCTAACAGTACATATGTAGGCAGGTGGCCTCAGACCTTCAAGAGGATGGGTCTAGAATTAGTGTCAGGGCCTTGGAGCCCACATCTGTCAGTGACACCAGTCTTGAGTCTGCTCTCGTTTGCCCACACACATGGTACCCTCTGCTCCCGCAACCCCTGGCCCCACACAGCCCTCTAGCTTCACCACCCCCTTCTCCAGCACGCCTGAGGGAGCACAGCCACTGTGACCTAAGAATATTCCTTTCCCTTCCACGACTCTGAATCTCCATTTCTAATAAACAGGAGCAAATTTCTACCTGGTTGGCCTGCCCCTTACCATTCTCATCCTGAATTAGAACTTAGAACATCACAAAACTGGAGGGGTCTCCAAGAGACCAAATGATCCACTCGTGTCCCTGGGTTCCTTTCCACTCAGATCCTGAGCAAAGATATCGCCACCCCCACCTCAAATGTTAATAATTCCATTTGGGTTCTGGTTCCTCCAAATGGTCCTGTGTTGCTTCCCCACCCCCACCCTGGATTTTGGGTACACACTGAGCTGGGCTGAAAATACTTTGGTGACAGCTGCAGGCATTTGGAGAATGCCAGGTTCCACACAGCAACATGGGGCGATGCACGGACCCTGCAAACAGAGCCCATCTGATGTGCTTGGAAGGAAAGGCCAGCAATCGCATGGCACATGCTGGCCTCCTGCGGGGAGCGGGACAGAACCGTGCTGTCAGAGAGCAAGATCAGAGCAAGAGACGGCCTTCTGCTTGGAGCAGCCTGGGGTCAACTTCTGCCCAGACACCCAAATACTCACCACCCAGAGGAGGTCCACAGTGAGATTTTGATCCTCAGGCAGGTGGCTAATGGGAGGTTTATCTGAAGTTCATAGGGAAAGATCTCCTCCCCACCCATCCTCCAGTACAACCATTATCACAACACTGGGGATGGTGAATGAAACACCTACCGTCATTCCCTCCAGTGGCCCATGGCAAGTGACGGACAGCTAACAAGCTCACAGACTTCACTCCAAAGTTACTTACCCTCCGTGCCTGACAGCAGCATCTCCACTCCTGAGCCTCTGGACGGCCATTCCCAAAGTCACCATGAGTTGGAAGGATGCAGACAGCACCTGGCTGGGAGGCAGAGAGCCCTGGGTGACTGAGACAGTGCAGACAGCCACTCTAAGAGGTCACCCAATCCCAAATCTCACGAGTCTCTGGGTGTCACAGAAGTGTCTGCATAGTGGCGGGCACAGAGGTATGACCCAGGAAGGACAATTTCACCAACTTTCGATGAGCTCTAGGATAAATTCCATAACATCTAATCAGTGTTAACACTTTAGTGTTCCAAAAAGATTATTGGCAAGGATTTTGTTTGGTTGTCCTGGAGAAAACTAAAGAAATAGAAGTGGGGTCCACGGCCAAAGGACTTCCCATTTGGCTGGCCGGGAGGGGGGCGGGGGGAAGGACTCAGGATTAGGTGAAAACTGAATGCAAACTAACAATTCTGTAAGGTCGCTGGAAGGTCAGTAAAGACCAGATTAGAAAAAGCTGCATAAAGAAGAGAAGGCTCGAGCTGGGCCTTATTCAAAGCAAACATTTATTTAGTTATTACTGTGCACCAGGCCATACAATAAATCCCTCACCAGGCTTTGAGACAGGTCCAATCATTAACTCCATTTTACAGACATTTAGAAACATTGCCATCAAGGTTCAGGCAGGCTACCCTGAAATTAGGCATCAGCTGCTCTGATTTCAATGCCAGTTTTTCTAACCACAGCTAATGCTAATTATTATTCAGCCTCCCATAATGTTACCATCCTCCATGGAGCAGAGAGAGACAGGCAAAGGAGACAGAGGCCACGCTAAATCAACACTCAAAGGAGGGACGCCTGGGTGGCTCAGTCAGTTAAGCATCCAACCCTTGGTTTCGACTCAGGTCATGATCTCCTGGTTCGTGAGTTCAAGCCCCACATCGGGCTCGCTGCTGATAGCACAGATTCTGCCTCTCTCCCTCTCTGCCCTTCCCCTGCTCATGCTGTCTCTGTCTCTCTCAAAATAAATAAATAAACTCTAAAAAAAAAAGAGTTAAAGGTAGAAGCAGAGAGAGACACACAAAGAGATGTGGTCCCATCCTCTCTCAAAAGCAAATTTCCTCCCTAACTGCAGTAACTTTCCAATTTTTTCCCTTGTGCTCCTCTGCACTTCCAAAATTTCTCCAGTGAATACATAAATGTGTGTAATAAATAGCAATCAGTATTGTATTAAAACTGTAGGGGGGGGGCATAGTTGGGGAGCTTTGAAGCAGAGGAATCGGAGTTCATGATATTCTGCTAATTGCATCGTTTCATGTTACCCAGGAGGAGACTGAGACATTGAAATTGTAAGCCACTTGCTCAGGGACCCAGGGAGAAGGAGCCAAGGGGGCGAGAAACTAGGTATGTGCCTTGGTGGACGCTGTGTCATCACACTGTGTTCTGCTCATGTTTTCCAACACAGGAAGCACAGGGCACCAGGGACAGTTTAGGAAGATTGGCGGACAGGCAGGGTGGAAGGCACAGAAGAACTGAGGGCAGCTGACAGGAGAGATGCTACCAGAGAAGCGGTGGCCAGACTCCTGGACACTGAGTAGCAAGGAGCAGCAGAGACCATGTTAGACCATAACGAGGGAAACAGTTAAAGCCTCAGAAATTTATGTTCTGGAAGAGAAGACAGTAGTGCAGCTGTTGGCCTTCCCGATTGGTCTATGACCCAGATGTTGGCCAGTGCTGAACTCCAAGATCATGAAACCCAAAAGCGGAAAGAATCACCTGTTCCCCACCCCCCTCCTGTTCTGCCTCCACTGCCACAGCTCAGCAACGCTAAATTGGCAATTCTCAACCTTTTCCCTTCAGCAATGCACCTGACATTTGTTATTTACATATATAATATGCTCCTCAGATTTTGATGAAAACACATAAAAATTTTTGGTGGGAGTAAAATGCTGCACAATATTTTATTTTGCAGGTATTAATAGTAAAATGCTGGATAATATTTTATTTTGCAGGTACTAACAGAAGGATAGTCCTGTGGTTCCCGGTGTGCTATCTGTACATGTGATCATTTTTCTCCTACTCACGAAAACACACCAGAATGCAAGTTGGTGAATTTTTGTAAAGAGATCATCTTGAATCTGCTTCCATTCATTAAAAAATTTATCAGCATTGATTCTTTCCCTATTGCTATAACAAAATACTTGTGAGACCTGTTCCAAGACAACATGTCTCTGGATAGGCAATCCCACCTCTTGCTGGGGGGGGGGGGGGATTCCTTAACTCCCTAGCTATACTCTGACCTCCCAACCACTAGGGGCACAGATGCTCAGACCCCTTCCTGACCTGGACACCATCTTGACCTCAGTGACTTTCTGACTTCCTACCTATTGAAAAACAGGTCCCTGACACCATCTTCCTTTCCCACCCCCAACCTTCTGGCTCCATGGATCCACTTCCCTGGTCAAAATCACTGGCTTTGTTCAATCAACTCATTTGACCTAACTGGTTCTCCACTGCTCTACACATTCCACCTTGGACAGGGATTATGTGGGGTCATATTGATTTCCCAATATCTGCCATGACATAGTTATTAATAAAATGGTGAAAGGCACAGGAACAGAAAAGCTAGGGCTACAACATGGCTAAGAGGACAGAAAGTTACAGAAGGTAAACGCTAGTGCTCACAAAGGAATACACACCTAGACATTTCACCTTCTCAAGGGTCATCGCCATGTATCACACTCATGTGTTTCCCATTAACAACTTACCATCTCACCCCTGGTCTGCCATGTTTTTCTGTCCTACACAGCTGTGCTCACAGTTTACTTCCCTGGCAGAAATAGCATAATAACGCAACTCCCTTTGTCCAAACACCGCTCAACTACTTTCCCAAGCTTAACCCCAACCAACAGACCAATCTGTTTGCCCCCCACCAGGCCCCGTCTCATTGAGAAGCACCACAGAATGAAATGGGATCCCACGTAAGACGTTCTGTTTTCCAGGAAAATGATGACTTTGGGACTTGGATTGATCTTCAAGTAGAGATGTTTCATAAGGAAATCGGAACTATACACCCAGGAGGTATTTATGAAGTCCCTGCCTTTATTAATGTGATATATACTTTATTCTGGTAGACAAGACAAACCTGGTGTAATCTCACCAAAACTTTACAAGACCTGTTGATGCACTGACCACATTACCCTAATTGAACTGACCAGAATGGATATATTTCTGGGAGCAAGAGAACAGAATATACGAATTGAGGAAGAGTTTGGGAGGGGGGGATTCTAATGGCTACTTCTTCTGTTGTCTGAGCACATTTTCCTATTACACAGGTAGAAATTTCCTGGCATAATCATTATTGTCATTTCCTTCAACCACTGAATTAATACTTCAGAGTTCCACCTTCCACAGTCTTCAAAAGAGGAAGCCATGTGTGCCCAGCCCCTGAATTATATGATTTGTAGCTCGAAATCAGTCTTGCTTCCTTTTCGTCTATTGATTTTTATGTCTAAGCAGATTTTTCAGACAATCTTTAACTTGATTCTGAATCACGGCATCCGAGAGACCCAAGCAGGTGATGAAGGAGAAAAGAGTCACACACCGGATTAGAACGCTTTCTGGTTGCATTCTTCCCGGCTAGCAATAGCCCATGTCCACTCTGAAGGAAAATTAATGTTTATCTTGGCCTAGGGAATGAGCTGATATAAACAGAAAAGCATTTTTTAATGAGAGAAGCATCATCTCTTGCAAAGTGTCCCCCAAATCACCACAACTTAAGGTGTTTGTTTCACTGTGAGACAAACGTAAAGGGAATTGGCAAGGAAGTTGGGTCATTGATTAGACCTCAGAAATGAAAGCATCACTGTCATATTACAGATAAGTAAAGTGGGTGTGTAGAGGGAAGGCAGGATGTTTATGTGGGTCAAGGACCCATGATTATGTGACATTCTCTGCACCACCACCCCCCCCGCCACCAGGTGGCATCACTTATTCATGCCTCGTTATCTCAGCATTTATTAAGTACCTGTTATGCACCAGGCCCTAGAAACCAGGATGTGGTTTCTACCAAGAAGTTTCTGGACTAATGGGGAGAGGAACAAATCTGCCAGCCCTGTTAGGACGATGGAGTTTTGCCCAGCAGACCCCAGCAAGGAGCCCAGTTGGCAGGCTGCTCTGATGACCTCTGAGAGACCCAACTGCTGAGCTGATAATGACTAGAGAGAAGGAATGGGCTCAAGAAATGTTGAGCAGGTAAAACCAGCAGAGCTGCTGGTGGATGGGATGCATGCGGTAGCACAGGTGGGTTCTGAGTGCCCCCAAGATTTTTCTTTTTGTGTCTTTTTTTTTGACATTTGTTCATTTTTGAGAGACAGAGAGCAAGCAGAGGTGGGGCAGAGAGAGAGAGAGAGAGAGGGAGACACAGAATCGGAAGCAGGCTCCAGGATCTGAGCCATCAGCACAGAGCCTAACGCGGGCCTCGAACCCACAAGCCGTGAGATCATGACCTGAGCTGTAGTCAGACACTTAACCAACTGAGCCACCGAGGTGTCCCAAATATTCTTTGTGTCTTGAGTGATAAATTGCTGGAATAAGAAATGGAATGTGGTGACGAAAGGTGCAAGTTCCAGAATGCAAGTTAGAATGGAAAAAGCAAGAGAGAGCCACACACAAATGCTCTGCTATCAGATGGAAGGAGCAGTTCACTTCCAGCTGGGGACGCCGGGAAGGCTTCCTGACAGATGTGATGTCGGAATGGGGTAGGATATGAGGAGGTGAAAACAGGGGAGGAAGGCATTCTGGCTAAGGGCCCAACACAGGCAAAGCAGACAAGGGTCTGGGGGAATGGAGGGTAACCCAATGTGGCTGAAACAGAGAGTAGGGGGGATGGGATAGTGGGAAGTGTGGCTGGATAGGTGGCCCACTTCCTGCACAGGGCCTGGGATACCGGAGAAAGGGTTATGGAGTCCCTGAAGGCAGAGGGAGAGGGCAAAGGTTATTGAGTAGGAGGGTGATGAGATCAAAGCAGAACTCTAGAAGATACTTTCCCAATTTACTCAGACTTCTATCATCTTCCTGCACCTGATCCAAGAACAGAGGAGGCAATTCCACTGCTTGGGAGACTTGAAAATGAACAGAAATGAAATTAAATAAAACCCCTTCCACATTCCTCTGGCTGGCCTCTCTCCAGGAAGGGCAGATGGAAAGAGGTGGCCATGGCTAATTCTTGCCCTTTGACCCTGAACGGTGATCAAGCTGCCCCTTGGAGCTTCCTAGGTGGGTCTCTGATCAACTGATGAGGAGTTCTCAATGGCCAGAAAAAATGTCCACCCCTGAGGAAAGGGAGCGCTTTCTGGAGAAACTAGGGTGACAAGCTGGCCTTCTGGAGTCTTCTTGCAAAAGGGTTGGAGGAGGAGAGAAGGAATGAGACTGAGGAATGCATTGCCTTGCTCCTGGCAAACCCGACTCTGTGTCGGGCAGGAGCTGACCAGACTGCAGGTGCCCAGGGAGCCAAGCACCCCTTCTCCACTGCCCACAGCAGCCTCAGGGCACTGAATTGGGCCCAGCCAGTTGACTGCTGGGTTTGTGCAAGTGAGAGACAGGCTACTGAAGGTAGAAAATGAGTACAGGCATGAGAAAAGCCCCAGGAATCCTACAGAGCCAAGTGCAGTAAGAGCTACAGGCACAAACCTTGGAGCCAGAGTCCCTGGTGTTCCGGCTCAGGCCACACTTGCACATCCAAAGTCTGGTGCCCTCGAGCCCCCGGGCCACCTGGAATGTGCCTCCTCTGAGGACGAGGGCCACTCGGGCTTATCCCTGGACTCATTCTTTGTGCCAGAACCAAGAACAGGACCTATTTTTTAACACAGTAGGAGACAGACAGACTTGGGTGACTCAGTCAGTGAGCAGGAGGGAGGGGGCGGGAGTATGAGAGCCTCAAACAAAGTATGTGGATGGATTGATGTCCATTAATAATGGGTAACTTTAATGAACCGTGTCCCTATAAAATATTCCACTCTACACCTAGCTACATGTCTATGTTTGTGTGCATATGTGTGCGTCATATACAAAATGATTAAACTATACCATCTCTTACCTTTCTTGTTCAAATTGTAGTTGCTGCTGTGAAGTGGTTTGTTTATTGGGCCTTACATTTTTTTACAGGAGTAGTTGCTTAGAACCTTGCCACAGAGATCTGGGGTTTGCACCACCCCACTGCATCTACTCCCTGTATTCTGGCAACTGTGACCCAATTTCCTTTTATGAAAATCAACTTGCCCTAATTTGCTCGGTAGAACTGTAAACCAGAGCGACATTCTTTCCCCTAGCTGAAGGGTTAGGCACATCATCAAAGCCAGACAAATTAAACTCTCTCTCTCTCTCTCCCTCTCTCTCTCTCTCTTCCTCCTACTCTCTTTTGGGACTTTGTGTCTTGAGCAGTGATACATGGAAAGAAATAAATTATCAGAGCTTTGTTATAAATAACAGCTACTTCATTATTTTCACACAAAATAACACATAATCACACACAAAAAAATAACAATTCTACATCACTCCTGAATCAGAAGAGTATGTAGACAGTCAAACCTAGGAGGGAGGAGATGGGGGTTGCATACAGTAACTCAGATCTTTACCATGGAGAGAGCTAAGGGCTGGGCAGTACGGCCACCCTCTTCCCTTCTCCCACCCTCCTGCTGCCTTAAAGCTTTTGATATGAACCAACAAAGGTTTGGTCACTGATTAGGGGAAAGACAGAAGAAAAATTAGCTATAATACTTGCCTTTTATACTTCCCTATACATCAGGCACTGTGTATATATTATATAATTTAAGGCAATAAATTCACCATATTGGTGCCATTATGTCTATTTCATTGGGAAATAAGGCACAGGAGACAGCAGTGCTGTCTTTCCCTAGTTGGATTCTGAAATGTGTAGATATCACAAAAACGATTCTGTCTGTGGCCATAATTGTTTGGCTAATGCAGATCCCTGGGCTTATCACATATCATATAGGGGGTGATTTGCAGACACACTGAGCTAAGAAGCACATATTCATAAAAACCAAACATACAGAGTGTGAAATGACTAAATAATAGCACCAGGTATAATACGAAATTAACTACCCAGTCCCCAAAGATTAATATCAAAGGCAACTTTGTCTATCGGGCTGAATTTTGAACGTAGGAATCACATGGATATCCTTCCATCAGGTGTAGCTGGACAAAATAACTGCTGGGCATGGGGGTCATACACAGGCTGGCCCTCAGATGTGCCACCGAGCCTTTTACCAGCTGCTGATCTCAGAGTCCTGGGTTGGGGAGTAGGAGGGGAAAGGGAAGGAGGCCATATTTGGGGGCTGGGCCTGAGAGAATGACCTGGAAATGCCAGGCCTGTTTCCTTAAGAGATAAGAGATCTGAAGTACATGGGGTCCCCGAATGGATTCATCCATGCAGAAGTGTCTAGATTCCTACTGCTTCACTAACTCTGACTATCCAGCCTTCCGTGAGCACCTGTAAGCTCCAACTAACCGCCTAAGTTAGCTGGACTGTTCCTGTTGCTTACAACCAGACGCCTGCCTCCCAGAGGCCCTGAAGAAGAACAAGGTAAACAAACTTCCAGGCTATATAAAAAAAAAAAACATGCCAGTCACATTTGGGGTGTACCACAGTCTTCAGGCGGTGGGACAGGTAAGCCTCTAGAACATCCTTCTTTCAACCAGGAACCACTTAGTGGGTACCCATTAGTGCTGATCCCAAGACAACCATCTTCAAAGAGAATAGAAAATCATTTTATCCTGTGCTATCTACCCTGTTCTCAAACCGGTCCTTGGGTTTACAGTGTCCTTGGGGGGGGGGGGGGGGGGATGGTGGGCACAGGTTATGTTTCAGTCAGCTTTGCTGTGAGTCAGTATTAAATTATTCCCTAAAACTTACTAAGTATCGCAAAATGTTGTCTTAATAGTTCTCATCCTCTTGCCACAGGGTTTTGGAACATGTTCTCTTGGAGGCTGAGTTGAGCAGACACAGACTACCTAAGGGACAGGCATGAGAAGCACAGAATTGAAGTAATTTCTAGTTTAAAAAAAAAAAAAGTAATACACTTTTGAGCATTTGTGTCTAGCCCCAATAAATGGAGTACAGTGAAAAGGTCCCAGTTTTTAATGATTGTCATAATATTGGCATCTGTTTCTTGAATGCCTGCTTGCTATCAACCTGTAAAACTATTTTAGGTTCTTTTCATTTATTGTAGCATAGATGTAGCATGTAATCCTCACTGGTGAAGAAACAACTCAGAGTGGCTGAGACGTGTCCAGTGCCTCCCAGCTGTAGACAAGGAGAAGCAAGAAACTGAAGTCAGGTCTTTCCAAACCCAAAGCCTAAGTCTTTCCCCAGCTTCCCTTGATAATGAATCTAATAATAAGTGACTCTGAGATATGTGACATCCCAAAGGGAGTTTAATCCAACCCTCTCTTTAAAAAAAAAAAAATGCTTATTTTTTAGAGAGAGAGACAGAGAGAGCACACAAGAGTGAGGGGGGTGGGGCAGAGAGAGAGAGGAAGACAGAGGATACTAAGCGGGCTCTGTGCTAACAGCAGAGAGCCGGATGTGGGGCTCAAATTCACAAACTGTGAGACCAGGACCTGAGCCAAAGTCGTGGGCTTAACTGACTGAGCCACCCAGGCGCCCCCCAATCCTCTCTTTTTCTAAATGAGAACACTGAGGCCCAGGGCAGCGGGCTGGTTCTTGACTAGCGTCAGAATGGGGACTAGAACTCTGGGTCTCCTGAATCCCAAACCATTTCTCCTCCCTCCTCCCATCCTACAAGAAACCGTCCCTGAGTCCGTCCTGCTGCAGATGAAATCGATGAGCTTTTTTTCACTGCAATATTTCATGCAAATATTAAATCTCATATGAGGCATACATGAACTCCCATCCCTCCCTCCTTCCCCCCAGTGTTTCCATCTTTTCAATGCATCCACATCCTGAACGACCTCCCAGATCCTCCTGCCCTTGCCCCAGAGCCGTGGCCGGTGAAGGCTGTGGCGGGTGCATATTGAAGCATGGAGTCGTTCAGGAGTGGCCAGGAACAGCAGGGGAGCCAGGAGAGAGCCAAGTGCGGCTGGTCTGAAGAGCAGAACATCAGCTGGCACTTCAGAAGGCCACTGTCAGCACGGTGAGGGCAGAGCAGGCCCCAAGGAGTGAGAGTGGCCACACGTCTCCAGCCGCCACCAAGAGCCAGAACCTGACAAGGCTTAACTGTCCCTACAAGCACTGCGGTTGGAACAGGTGTTCCAGCAGCTGACGAGGCAGCTCAGCTCCCAGCAGGAACATGGGGTGGGGCTGACTCCTCAGGGAATTGCAGAAGCTCAAGGAAGAAGAGACAGCCAGACCCTCGCAAAGCAGTTGCAAGTAGCAGCCTGGGATAAAGGTACTTAATCCCAGTGGGATGGAAACTCCTGACCTTCAGCCAGTCAGACAAAGGCTAAAGGCTGCACGGTGTAGGGCCACGCGACCCAAAGAGTGGTCCTCAGAGGAAGCATCAGCATCATCCAACATGCACATTCTCGGGCCCCACCCCAGACCTACTGAATCAGAATCTGCATTTTCGCAAGATCCCCGGATGACTTCATGCACATTAAAGTTCTAGAAAAGCTAGCGTAGGATGACAGTTCTCAAAGTGTGGTTCCAACACCACAAGTATCAGCTTCCCCTGAGAACTTGTTAGAAATGCAAGTTGGCAGTCGCCTGTTTCCTGGACCTCTGCAGATGGGACTTGGCAAACGGTTTTAAAGAACCATCCAGGTGGTTCTGAAGCACAGTGAAGTTTGAGTGGCACCGATTTAGGGTACTGCTTATGCATTTTGGAAGGCGGTAGTTTGGAGGCATCTCAGAAAAGGCGTTCTGATTACAGCTTGGAAGGAGGATCCAGAACATTGGCTCTGGACAGCAGCATCTGTCGCTGTTCAACATCTTAGCATAGTTATCCACAGAGACCAGTTCCAGAATCTAGGCTCCTCCCCAGCCCTGGGAGTCCCAAGCTTTAGACCTGAGCTGGTCAGTAATGATCATTCCATATTAGTGTACCCTACTTAGGTAAGCTGGACCCCAGATGAAAAAAAGAAAAGCAGAGGTGTATCATCCATGTGGCAGCTCTCTGCCCTTCTTAAGGACCAGGACTGATCAGCCAGAACTTCATTCCTTGACCCGTGGAAATCCTAGGATCCTCCCCGAAGATTCCTGGGTGTTCCTGCAAAGTTTCTGATCTCAGGGTTTCTTCCAGGTTCGGGTTCCTATAGATCAGGTCAGCAGTCAGATAACCTCATTCACCCTCGCATGCACCCTGTGGGTAGGGATCCATCCCACTGGTGGTTTCATGTTGAAAGGAAAGGAAAGGAAAGGAAAGGAAAGGAAAGGAAAGGAAAGGAAAGGAAAGGAGAAAGAAGGAAGGAAGGAAGGAAGGAAGGAAGGAAGGAAGGAAGGAAGAAGGAAGAAGGAGGAAATAAGGAAGGAAGGAAAGAAAGAAGAAGGAAGAAAGAGAGAAGGAAAGGGAGGGAGGGAGGAAGGAAGAAAAGAAGAGGAAATAAAGGAAAGGAAATAAAAGGAAAGAAAGGAAAAGAAAAGAAAAAAGAAAGGAAGGAAGGAATAAACAAGGAAAGGGAGGGAGGGAGGAAGGAAGGAAAGAAAGAAGAGGAAAGAAAGAAGAAGGAAGAAAGAAAGGGAGAAAGAAACGAAGAAGGAAAGAGAGAAGGAAAGGGAGGGAGGGAGGAATGAAGGAAAGAAGAGGAAAGAAAGGAAGGAAGGAAGAAAGGGAGAAAGAAAGGAAGAAAGAGAAGGAAAGGGAGGGAAGGAGGGAAGAAAGAATGAAAGAAAGAAGAGGAAAGGAAAGAAAGGAAAGGAAAGGAAAGGAAAGGAAAGGAAAGGAAAGGAAAGGAAAGGAAAGGAAAACCTGCCATAGGATTTTAGAGGTGGCAGACTTTCCAAAGTTACTGTGGAAAGGGACTATGTCACAAAAACATAAATCATTTGTAATTGAGTAACATCACCCCATTCTTAAAAGCAAGACCCTACCATAGTGTTCTGACATTCTCCTCCCCTTCTCACCTCCCTCCCTTTTTTCTGCCGCCCCTTCATCACCCACCTGCTGCTTATTTATAATGCACAGATCTTGTTTCTTGACTCTCACTAATGTCTGCCTGCAACATCTCCTCTTCTAAACCAAGCAAGATATTTTTCTAAATAAAACATTTTCTTTCCTCATGGTAACTCCAATGTCAACTAAAACAGACAGAAAAGACAGAGAAATCGGATGCAGTTCTGCTCCACTGGAGCACGCAGTCCTCCTCCTTTCCACTCCACCCTTTCAAGAGTCTTGATCATGCCTCCTTGTCCCATTTTCTTAACCTAACTCTGAGATCTCTTCTTTCATTTATAATAATTTGGGTTATTTTCTCTCCTTCCTTCATCGGAGACCAAAACCTCCTTCCTGGGACTTCTGTGTTGTATAAGGCTAGCCATTACCCACAACACAGCCCGGAATTATATACCTCTTATTTGTGGGTCCTTTCCAAGGCAGCTGGTAGCTTCATACGAAAGCTGGAATCTGGCTGTCATTACTGTAAAGGCTGGTGTCCCTTCCGATATCTGGGGACTTACGGATCCCAGAAGGAGCTCTATAACTCTTCCCGCCCCCAACCCCACCATAGCTCTCTCTCTCACTCTCCTTCCCTTGACTGTCACAATAGTACTGTAAATGATGTCACCAATTTGGCTCCTCGCCACCCACCACCCCACCCCACTACCCCCAGGTCCTCTGGTTCCTACTGATAGAGTCAGCCTCGTGCCCACAAATCTTCAATGGCTCCCACTTGCCTATACAACAACACCAACCTCCCCCGCCCCCCCTCTCAAATTCCCACTAAAATAAGAAAGGAGTAGTGGAAGGAAAATGGAATCCTTGGAAGCTGGGCAGAGAAGAGACAGCACTGCCCTCTCGTCATGGAGGGAGGAACAGGGCAGAGTTGGTGCCCATGCCATACAGTAGGACATGCAGTGCAAGCCATAAAGCTAACCCAAGGGAGAAGCGTGAGAAACATCTGGGGCCACCTTGTCACCCACGGAAGGTTGGCTGTGGCTTCGCATTGAGGATGCACTTATTATGCAAAAAGCTGGAATAAGAAAAAAGGTAGAGATAGATTTTGGACATGGGGCATGTAGAAAAATAAACCAGTTCGAAGGCCAGTTTGCAAAGAGAATACATGCTAAGAAATGTTTCTGTTTTGTAATGTTATACTCCCCTAAGATAAAGGGCCGTGTGAATGCCTGCGTTGGGATCTTATTTCCAAAATAATCTCTGTTCAGTTCGCTTCTCCTGAATATGGTGTAAAGGTTTTATTTATCGAGTGTTTTGTGCAGTCTTTTGTTTGGTCATACACCTGTGGCCCGTGCTTCAGGATCCATGCTGCCTGAGATAGAAAGCTCTGGAATCCACCATATGGGTTAAATCACTGTGTGTGGCCCCCTGATGGCCCATGGGCTATACAGCATCGTTTTGATTTTGCTGATAAAGGGCTGGGAGCAGCTGAGGGAAACATCTCAGGGGCTGGGAAGACGCTAGTTAAGAACATCCCTTGGCCACCTACAGCAGAAAATCACGATTTTCCTGTATTCAAAGGCCAAAGCTAACTCCAGGGAAGCATTCAGAAGAGGAGTTGAATATTAAAAAGCATAGATGAGGTGGAGACAAAGCCACAGCCATTTGGCCCGCAGGAGAGGCATCAGGGCTGTGGTCATTTCAGTGATGGAATGGAGGGAAAGCTTGTCCAGGCAGGCTGGTGAGGAGGAAAGAGCAAGCGTGGACCAAGTTTGGATTCAGAAAGACTAGGATTTGAATGCTCACTCTTGTTACTCACCAGATTATTGGCTAGTATCTCAATTTAAGGCTTAGCTTCCTCATCTGAGAAATGGGGATCAAAGCGCCCAGCCCCTAAGACTTCACGGAAGGATAGACATAAAGGTGTCAAATATCTGATCTGTGCTCAGAAAGTGCTATTTCCTTTCACCCTTCCCTCCTGCCTTCTCATTTCCATCCCTCCCTCCAATAACCTAGCCCTAGAAATGAGATGAAATCTCATGTGTCCTCCCCCAGAAGGACATCACACACAAACTCTGACAAAGATGTGAGTGCTTGCAAATAATCCTAAAGGAACTCTCTCCAGGGTGTAAAGAAATCCCTAGAAGGCCAGTGTCATCCCCAGCTTCTGAGGGATTGTGACAAGCAGCGGTGGGGAATCAGGACTCAAAGATGATTGACGTTCATCTAACATTTTCAAAGTTGCAAGGAAATTTTCCCAAAACCACATGTTATCTCATCCCAAAACAGGCATCTTGCTCCTCTGTGAAATGATGGGATCACCACCATCCCTTCATAAGAAACATGTCATCCACTTAACTGCCTCAGAAATACTGCAGGATGTTAACAGACAGGGACAGATGAGAGGACCGGTGATTTGCAGATCTAGTTGGGATGCCGGAGGGCTGTTCAAAAATTTGACAATGACTGTAGTGGTTCACGCTAGAAGTCACCAAGCAGGGCCCTTCGTGAGGTACCTCCATCCCCTGACTTCCAGATGCTTCTATCCCACAGGTCTGTGCTGTGATTGGAGCCTGAGCCTCGGTTCCCTTTTCCATGGCACCTATGCTGGAAACAGCCTTCTGGTGACCCCCTTGAGGGCAGAGAAACACCTTCCCTGATAGGAAAGCATGATGTCTGTGTCTAGCAAACACGGGCCCCCACAGGGTGCCTTGAAGGACTCCCGGTGACTCAGAGAGGAGAATGTCACCTCCTGAATCACCAGGGCTGCTCTGGCCAGCTGGTTCAGCTGCTCTTCAAAATCTCCTCCTCAGATCTTGACAAGCTCTTCAGTGACAACACAACCAGGGGCCACTGGGAGATGTTTTGTCTGTCTTTACTCCCACTTTGCTACCTATACACAGCATGACCCACACGACAGTCTTGGGTCAGTGAAATGATGGGGGAATTTGGCAGCTAACCTAAAAGGAAACATTTCTTTATGTTGGACATAATCAATTTTGATTAAGAAATCCATCCAGAGAGACTCCTGGGAGACTCAGTTGGTTAAGCATCCCCGACTCTTGATTTCAGATCAGGTCATGATCTCACAGTTCGTGAGTTCAAGCCTCACATCAGGTTCCACGCTGGCAGTGGGGAGCTTGCTTGGGCTTTTCTCTCTCTCTCTCTCTCTCTCTCTCTCTCTCCCTCTCTCTCTCTCTGCCCCTCCCCTTCTTGCTCTCACTCTCTCTCTCTAAAATAAACTTGAAAGAAAGAAAGAAAGAAAGAAAGAAAAGAAAAGAAAAGAAAAAAAAAAAAAAAGAAATCCATCCAGAGCAGGCTTGAAATCACCATACCAGGATTCTCTAGCAAACAGAGGCATTCTGGCAAAAAAAAAAAAAAGTTCTGTACAGAAGATCCTTCCTGCATCAGAGGCCCCTGGTCTATTTGCCTTCTTGCCTGATTGCTCTAGACAGAGCAGGGCGGGAACAAGGATCTAACACAGCCCAGCTGATTCAAGTCTGGACAACACCAGGATGTGGGAGTTACAGACAGCCAGAATCACTGCATGAGAAAAACCACAGACAAACTGGAATTTACTTCAGTAAAAGAGATCCTTGCTTGTTTTAACTTTCAGCCAGACTTGTGGTTTTTATTCACTGAGTCCCAGGAAACACCAGGCAGAGGGAACACGGTTATGCCAGAAAGAAAACATGGTTTGGAACCATGGTCTGGCCTCCCTCGACCTCAGTTTCCTCATCAGGAAAATGGGAGTAATACCAGATCTAGCACATAGGTTTGCTGTGAGATTAAACATGTTGTGTAGGGGCGCCCAGGTGGCTCAGTCAGTTAAGCATCCCCAACTGTCGATTTCGGCTCAGGTCATGATCTCATGGTTTGTGAGATTGAGCCCCACATTGGACTCTGGGCTGACAGTGCAGAGCCTGCTTGGGATTCTCTTTCTCTCCCTCTCTCTCTCTCTGCCTCTGCCCTACTGGTTTTCTCTCTCTCTCTCTCTCTCTCTCTCAAAATAAATGAACTTTTAAAAAAGCATATTGTGTAGATTGCATTCCTGGCCTCAGTTTTCATCTCTCCTGCACACTTTGCCCTGTGACTTTGGAGCTGTCCCCTCCCTCCCCACCACCTCTTTCCCATCCTTTAACTTTGGGTTTGGCCCCATCCTTTGCTTTGACCGATTGAACAAGGTGGCCATGACATGTACCAGTTCCTAGCATAAATCATAAGAGGCCTTGCATTTTTCCCTTTGTTCTCTTGTGCCTCTGCCATAGGCAAGAGAAGAGCTTGCCATGGCTAAATGACTCATCCCAGGAGGGTGAGACACATGAGGCAGAGCCCCACCCCCCACCAGTGACTAGCACCTGAAACAGAGCTATCCTGGCAAAGGTGTAGACCTACAATAAGAAGAAATACCCAACCAAATCCAGTTCTGCTCAGTTTGGATCAGCCAAACTGCACAAATTTGAGCAATTCTAAATGCTTGAGGTTTCTCAAGCTACTGGATTTTGGAATGGTTTGTTACACAGCATCACCATTGCAACAGCTAACCAATACAACATACCTTTATACACACACACGTGCACGCATGCATGAGGTTATCTCTCACAGAACTCAGTGTATAGTGATGCCCAATACATACTAATGTCCTTCCCTCTCCCCACTACATTCCAAGTTCTATGATACATTCTGGAAATACAGAGATAAATGAGACCCTCGGGAAATGTTCAGGATGGTGGAATAAGAACCATAATGTATCAGTTCAAGTCCTAGATCCCTCACAGAAAATTAATGGAAGCTGTAGAAAGGAAAAGCAATGAGCGACTGCCTTCTCTTCCCCAATTTTGCACTAAAATATGATTAAATAGATGCTCTCCTCAAACAGAGATGTCTTTTCTGTTTCCTGGGACCACATCCCTCTGACACTTTCATGAGTCTGGAAAGAAAGACTCCTTCAAGATGGGAAGAGTTTTGAGGGCTGTATCTGTTCTTTGCCTTATATTAGGTTTCTGTTCGAGACCTCAGCAGCCAGCGTGGTTTTGGTGGGGTCAGAGAATGTCGCAAATCTAGCTAACTTGAGCTCGAAGCTGAAGCCCTTCACGGGAGATAAAAGGACTTTTTTCTTTATCAGTGTTGAAGAAAGTAGTTCAAAAGTGGACCTATTTTTGTGAAGACAATGGTATACTCTCTGTAGCTGCCTACCCTCATGAAAAGAAACAGTTCTTGATGGGGACTTTGCCGTGGAAGAATCAAATCCACTAGGAGGCAAAGCGTGCAGATATTAGTGATTTTATCACCAGCCATGTAATGCCTGTCATTGAATCCAGTAATGGTACAGCCCAATAATACCCTTCGTGTTCTTAAATCTCTCCTGTCAGGGGAGCTTTAAGGATGGTTTCTATTCTTTACCCTTTTGAAATGACCATTCAACGATTTGCTATGAGAGAAGCCTCAGCCTGACAGAGAATTATTGGCTTTTTACTTGTCAGCTCAGAGAAAACGTCTATGTGATGCCACTGGCAGCCGAAGCAGCTGGCAGACAAAAGGGCACCGAGATGTGGAGCTCGGAGTCCAGAGGGAATGGTGTTATCCAGAATTCACTCATGCCTCTGCTCCAGCGAGGGCTGGTCTCCTCTGGCCGAGGGACCTGGTTTAGGAGAAAAGACTAGAAGATGTGTTTGCGTGACCAGACCCCATTGTGGGGAAATTGGAGCCCTGAGCAGCATTTCCCTCTGACTCTGATGAACAGAGGACTCCCTCCCTTCCAGCTGGATGGCTCCAGAGTCATCCTGAGACTATGGGTTACAAAGCACTGTCACCTAACGTGAGCTCATGTGAACCTTACCTCTTACAGTGCCCTAGTGTGACTCCTCACATTATGCCTTAAACCACATGACATAGACTGGTTTTTGACTCACAAAAAAATGCAGTTTCAAGAAAAGTGTTAATTTTATGAGTCAGGTTTATTATACACAGTAAAATTCAAATCTATATACATACACACACACGCACACTTCTATAAATTTTGGCAAATGCTCTGGCAAATGTAACCACCACCACAATCAAGATCTAGAACACTGCCACAACCCCAAAAAGTTCCTTCGTGCCTGCTTTGAATCAATTCCCATCCCCCATGCCCAGCCCTGGCAACCATCCCTATGGATTTGCCTTCTCTAGAATGCCCTAGGAATGGAATCCTACAGCAGATGGCCTTTTGACCTTCTTTCATCTAGCATCATACATGTGAGATTCAGCCATGTTGTTGTATGTTTGTTTTAGTAGCTATTCCTATTTTTTCACGTTTATTTATTTATTTTGAGAGAGAGTGTGCCCAAACACATGTACACTCAAGTGCAGGAGAGGCAGAGAGAAAGAAGGAGAGAGAGAATCCCAAGCAGACTCCCCTTAGTCAGCACAGAGCCTATCGCAGGGCTCAAACCCACAAACCAAGAGATCACTACCTGAGCTGAAATCAAGAGTCCGACGCTTAACCAATTCAGCCACCCAGGTGCCCCTTTGTTCCTGTTTATTGATGAGCAAAATTCCACTGTTTGGATTCACCACATTTTTTTTTAATCCATTCCAGTGGATAGACAATTGGGGTGTTTCCATTTGGAGATGGTTATTAATAAAACCTTGCATACAGGTTTTTGTGTGGGTGAATATTTTCATTTCCCTTGGGTAAATACCTCTGTGTGGGATTGCTGGGTTGTAAAATAAATGTATTTAACTTTATAAAAAAACTGCCAAATGATTTTCCAGCAGAGTGGTTGTTCTACTTCCCTTTCCCAACAGCAGCATTTGAGAGACCAGCTCCACATTGCTGCCGAAGTCGGTATTGCCAGATGGGCGGCTCCTCTGATGGGATGGTATCTGATTTACCTCTCCCTGATGACTGCTAATGCGGAGTATCTTTTCATGTGCTTACTTTTTTTTTTAATGTTTATTTTTGATTGAGAGAGAGAGAGAGAGAGAGAGCGCGCATGAGCAGGGGAGGGGCAGAAAGAGGGAGACATAGAATCCGAAGCAGGCTCCAGGCTCTGAGCTGTCAGCACAGAGCCTGACACAGGGCTCGAACTCAGGAACCGCGAGATCATGACCTGAGCCGAAGTCAGGCACTTAACCGACTGAGCCACCCAGGTGACCATCATGTGCTTACTTCCTATCCATACATCCTCTTTGATGAAGTGCCCACTCAAGTCTTTTGCCCATTTTTTTTTTAATTGGGTTATTTGCTTCCTTATTACTGAAATGTGAAAGTTCTTTATTCCAGCTCTTTGTTCAGAAAGTTGATATCTAATACCGGGGTCCTCGACCTTTATCAGATAGGTGTTTTGCAAATATTTTCTCCAAGGCCGCCTTGCATTTTCATTTCCTCATACAGTGTCTTTTAAGAGCCTAAGTTTTTGATTTTGATGAAGTCCAATGTTCATTTTCTCCCTTTCATAGCTCATGTTTTTTGCATCCTCTAGAAGAAATATTTGCCTAACCCAAGGTCACAAACATTTTCTCTTCTGTTTTCTTCTAGAAGTTTTATAGTGTTAGGCTATGATCCATTTTGAGTTAAATTTTGCATAGGGGGGTGCAAAACTTCAAGGCTGGCTTTTGTTTGTTTTATAAAGATTTTGTTTGTTTCACATAGAGATATTAATCGTTCTTACATGACTTGCTTAAAAGATCATCCTTTCTCCATCAAACTGCGTTGACATCTTTGTTGAAGCCAGTTGACCATACATGTGCAGTCTATTTCTGGACTCTATTCTATCCCATTGACCTATATGTCCATCCTTTTTCCAATACTATATGGTCTTGATGACTGGGGATTTATAGTCTGACTCAAAATCAGGTAGTGGGAATCCTCCAACTTTGTTTTGGGTTGTTTTGTTTGTTTTTTTCCACAATTGTTTTGGTTATTCTAGTCCATTTGCTTTCGCCTGTGTGTCTTAGAACCAGCTTGTCAATATCTATAACTATGTCTGATGAGGGGGTGACTTACCCAAGGTCACGCAAATGTGCCTTACCAGCTCAGTCTCCCATCGTGTTTATAGATCCAAGTGCACAATGTGGCCATGGGCTCTACACAGAACAATGAGGGAGAACATCATTATGGCAAAGAGCTGAGGCAGGTCCTGTGAGGCTTGCCAAAGTTCGGAAACTCTGGCTCTCGATACATTGGAAAGAAAACCAACCCCGTGTCCGGTCACTTAGCCCTGCCTTGCCTTATCAGCAAAGGGAGGATAATTGGATAGCGTCTGGAACAAATCACAGCGCCACAAACCCAGTGTCTGGGAGAGCCAAGAGGGAGCCCTAGCATCTCACAGAGCCTTGGTTCCCAGCTTTAGTAAGCCCTGTCCTGTGGATAAGTCCAGTCAAGCAAGCTTCTGCCTTAGTTTCCTAACTAGCCTCCACTGTCAGCTGGTGATCAGACCCCCTGCCTTACCCACGGCAGGGTCCTCCACTGTTTTCTCCATCCTGTCATTGACCGGGGCTCCCAAACAGTGAATGCTCAGAACAGAGTCCTGTTCCCTGTGTCTGTGTCTGTCCCTGTGACTGGCCCCGTGCTCTGGGCTGCTCCTCTTATTTCTATCCCCTTCCCAAACCATCCCCAGCTTTAGGCTTCCTCTTGGCACTGCTTCTAGAAAGTATCCCTTCCAGTTACCTAATATCCCACAGCTGGGGGGCAGACTGGGATGGCCGTTGAGGATTCCAAAGCCGGATTTGGGACCAGACAGAACTGTGTTTGAATCCCAGGTCTGTATTTTGGGGCAAAATACTCCATTTTCTGAGCCTCAGTTCCTCCGTGTGTAAATTGCCCCCACATGGCTTCCAGGAGAATGCAAAGAACATCAGGCACTTGAAGTGTTTGGCACAGTTTGTGGCACATACCTGGTAGGAGTCAGCAGGTGGCTGACTGTGGCTCCTTCACCCCAAACCCCCAGGCAGGACTGCTCTCACAGCTCCAGCACCGTGTCCCAGACCCCAGACTGCAGTGCCTCCTCCTGCCAGCTGGGGGTGGGGGGTGGGGGTGGGGGTGGGGAGGGAGAGAACAACCTCGAAAAGATTCAGCTGCAGAAAATCCTCCTTTGTGAGAACAGTGAGTCTCTCCCCCGTAGGTCCCTCGTGCTGACTGGATTGAAGGGAAATGGGCATTTATTTTTCATGATCCAGAAGAAGAAAAAAAAAAAAAAAAAAAACCCTTTAGCACTTAGAGAAAGGAACTCGAGCCTAATATCCGACTCTATGGATGGTCTTATTCGCTTGTAATGGTGAATGGCCAGTGGGAGAGCTCGTCTCTGTCACGGGAGGACCTTAATGAGAGCTTTAATTTGCTCATTTTCTGGCTTACAGCAGAGTCAAATGAGAAGCTATCTTTCATGCCACTGGCTCACGAACGGAGAAGCCTGACACTGTTTTCCGACGGTGCCGCCGGACGGTGCAGGTCTGCCCGGCCCTCCAGGCTCTCCCTGCCACCAGACGTAGGCACTAATGAGGCGGAAGCCTGAGCTTGGGGTGGAAGCTGAGGCCTGGCGTGCCGCGCCGCACCGCGCATGTGCAGGAATCACGCCTGCCCTCTGGTGCTTCCCCACTGAGCACTAACCACAGATGATAGGTGTGAGTCCTCTAACCACACAAGGGCAGGTGTATGTCCTCTTGCCCAGAGAGCCAGCACAGGTGTCCTCCGGGCCTTGCCGGGGGGTGGTCCTTGGAAGGCCTGGAACACTAGGAACAAAACTGAACCCAGAGACACAGCAGAAGTCTCAAACAGCATACACAGCGTGAAGGAGAGCACAGCCCCAGGCCCTCGGGCACACCAAGTGGCACACAGAGCAACACCCGGGGAGGTGGGACACGTTCGCGGACATAGATCTGGACCCACTCCCTTCCTGTCCACCCTGCTTCCCGCCCTTCACCCGTGTCTGTCTACTCCCCTTCTCTCCATCCCTCTATTGTTCCCCATCCTATATTTCCTAATTTATTTTCCAAACGCTGAGTGGCCTCCCCCCTTCTCACAGCAAACTGCACCTAGCACATCTTTTTTTTTTTTTACATTTATTCATTTTTGAGAGACAGAGTGTGAGTGGGGGAGGAGCAGAGAGAGAGGGAGACACAGAAACTGAAGCAGGCTCCAGGCCCTGAGCCATCAGCACAGAACCGACATGGGGCTCAAACTCACAGACCACGAGATCACGACCTAAGGGACCGCCATACAGCAGCAATGCCCCGTGAGCAGCCTGGCTGAGGTTCCAAACAAGTGCCTGAGAAGGGCTGATGTCACCACCAGAAGAGTGCAGAACAATCCCAGCTCTTGTCCAGGAATGGCAAACACCTCAAGGGTATGCCTCAGCGCCCCTCCCAGCCCCCCCCACCCCCACCACCAAAACTTCACCTGTGACGGGCATGTCATTCCTTCCTGCTGTGCCAAGGGCAGTGGAGTTCAGCCCACATCCCAGATCAGAGACGGGTAAGAGCATCAGTTGGCCCTGGAGTGTCCCAGTTTCAAAACCAAAAGTCCCAAATCCCAGGAATCCCCTCAGTCCCAGGTACACCAGGACAGCTGGTCACCTGACTAGACAACACCAAGTCCAAGGGGAGGTCCGTGCAGAAACTCCCACCACCGAACCAGCGGATGGCAAAGGTAGTAGGAAGCTGGAGGCAGGGCCGGAAGCCCCTCAGACTGCTCTCAAAACCGAACAGTCACTTCTTACATCAAGAACCCGCACGAGGCAGGATAGACTAGCTGGGGTTAAAAATAGCCCCCAGATCTCAGTGTCCTAAGGTATTGTTTATTTGTTGCTTATATGACAAATTAACGTGGGCTGGCAGAGAGGCTCTGCTCCACATTCAGCCGTGTGGGCCCTTCAGTGGATAGCTTTGTGACCCCTTAGGCCAGAATCCCCCCCCAACCACCAGGTCCTCTGAGCTCAATCACAGACACAGGAGGAGAGAGGCAAAGAGTGCCCGGAAATGGGCTTCATGACCAGCTGGAACAAAATCTCATAGCTGGATCAGACTTCAGGGAGGCAGGAAAATACAGCCGTGTGCCATAGTAGCACAGGAAATAAGTTGTTTGTTGAATACCTAACTCACGTTTGCCTGCAGAACTCACAAGTCAGAGGGTTGAAATGCCCTCTTATCCGACACTCCCTTTATACACCTACAACATGAGAATCCTGTTGTGGCAGAAGAATAAAGGACCAGAAGCCAGTGATTCCACTCGTGGGTATAAACCCAAGAGAAATGAAGGCACGTGCTCTCCCTAAAACGTGCACATGAACGTTCACAGCAGCATTACTCACAATAGCCCTGAGCATCCATCAGTAGAGAACGGATAAACAGAATGTGATGTATCCACATCACAGACTATCATTCAGCCTGAAGAAGGAAGGAAACTAACACATGCTACAGTGTGGATGAGTCTCGAACACATCATGCTAGGTGAAAGGGACCAGACACAAAATGGCAACCACGACACGGTTCCACTTAGATCACGTGTCCAGAATAGGGAAACCCACAGAGACGTGGCTGGGGAATGGAGAGTGGCTGGGTTTCCGTTTGTGAAATTAGGTAGTGGTGGTGGTTGTGCCACCTTTGAATGACTAAAAACCATTGAACTTTATACACTTTCAAAGGGTGGATTTGGGGGCGTCTGGGTGGCTCAGTTGGTTAAGCGTCCCAACTTTGGCTCAGGTCATGATCTTGCAGTTTGTGGGTTCGAGCCCCATGTGGGGCTCTGTGCGGGCGGCTCAGAGCCTGGAGCCTGCTTCGGATTCTGTGTCTCCCTCTCTCTCTGTCCCTCCCCCTCTGGTACTCTGTCTCTCTCTCTCTGTCTCTCAAAAATAAATAAACATTAAAAGAAATTAAAAAGAGAAGGGTTAAGGAAAGAAGGAAGGAAGGGCTGACAGTCTGACACTCTGTACCCACCCACACCCTCCCACACCTGCACAGACCTCCCTGCCACCCCCATCGGCATCCTCCATAGGTCCCTCTCACCCCTGGGTTGAGACAGGTGGTTGGTGGATAGCAAGGGGACACAGGCAGTCATCGCAGTGACGTGTGACAGGTCCATGCCTGGCTTCTGCTTCTCGTCTCCAGTACAGCAGGTGGGCAGGGGTGCCAGGCACTGGCAGGGGCTGCAGTGCTGAAGAGCACCAGATGCATTGACTGAGCTGGCATTATTGACCTTCATCTCTGCAGGGCACTCCCAGGGCACTGGGCTTCTAACTGAACCACAGAGCTTCTGGAAACAGTAACCTAAAGGCTTTCTCTGCCATCTGGTCTTTTAATGACCCTTCAACTCAAAGTGCCAAGACTTCCAGAGAAGGATTTCAGGTAAAAAAAAAAAAAAAAAAAAAAAAAAAAAAAAAGGAGTTTTTCTTGCTGGGACAGCTATAGAAAGAAAGTTCTGAAGACACAGAGAATCTGAGATTTCTATATATTTTTTAATGGTTATTTATTTTGAGAGAGAGCATGCAAGCAGGGAAGGAGCAAAGAGGGGGGGGAGAGAGAGGGAGGGAGGGAGGGAGGGAGAGAGAGAGAGAGAGAGAGAGAGAGAGAGAGAGAATGAATCCCAAGCAGACTCCACACTGTCAGCAGAGAGCCCATCATGGGGCTCGAACCCACGAACTGTGTAATCATAACCTGAGCTGAAATCAAGGGTTGGGCACTTAACCGACTGAGCCACCCAGGCATCCCAGTGAGACATATATTTCAGGAGAATTGCCCCTGAAGTAGAACAGCCCCTTAATTTTGGAGAGCGTGTTGTACAGTTGGCTGAGTTTGGTCACTTTGCCATCGCAATGTTCCTCACAGCAACTGTGTGAGATGGGTATCATTGATCCCATTTTACAGATGGGGTGAGTGAGGCACAAAGGGAAGACGTTTGTCCAGGGTCACCTGCTCACAAAGAGTAGAATGTAATCTCAGACAACACTGGAGTCAAGGCAGTCTAAACGTGACTGGGGTTCAAACCTTTTATGGTACAAGGAAGAGAAATGAAGCCCAGGGGGGCTAAGTGTCTGCTGTGAGGTCACACAGCTCAGACTCAGAACTTGTGTCTTCTGCCTCCTAGGACACTGTTCCAAATGCTGCCACCCACAGCATTTTAAGGGAAAATCTGTGTCACAAGCACACAAATGAGAGAGCTCTATAGTCACCCCCGGTGAGACACCTCCCCTTCCTCAGAGGGGAATCAGCCACCCTCTCCTCTGTCTGCCCAGAGCACCCAGCACTTGCCCGATGGGACTCCAGTTGTCTTTTTATATGTGAGTCACCAAACCAGAAGCCACCTGTGGGCAGAGGCCATATCTTTATTTTTCCGTCTCAGAATCGAAAACAATGCAGAATCAAAATCATTCATTCATTCATTCATTCATTCACCAACATTTACTGAGCACTTACTATGTGCCAGGTTTTATTCTGGAGTGCCAACCCAGTGGTGAGCAATCCAACCCAGGCGTTGGCCTTCATGGAGCCTGTGGCCTGTGGGAAGGGACAGACGATAAACTCGAAGTGAAAGAATAAGGAAGCAGATCCTTTCAGGTGGTGATCACCGCTTCACAGACGAAAAGAACAAGAAAAGTGGGATAGGGATGGAAACGTGGCACCTGAAGAGAAGCCTGAAGGATTGGAAGGAGCCAGCCATGCCAGAGCATTAAGGGCAGAGGAAACCGTAAGTGCACAGTTTGGTGTCTGGAAAACACAGAAAGAAGGCCTGGTAGGTGGAGCACAGTGAGCAGGGGAGACTGGTACCAAATGATGTCAGAAGGGAGGCAGGGGCCAGATGCTGCAGGATATAAAAGCCATGCCAGGAGGTGTGCAATTTACTCTGGGCGTGGTGGGAAGCGACAGGTAGAGTTTAGGCAAAGGAATGTCCTGATTCTATTGGCACTGTGAGAACAGCCCCTGACAGCTGTGGGGAGAGAACGGCCTGTGGAAAGTCAGTCCACCATCCAGGATGGCCATAGTCACAGAAAGAGGGCTCTGCATAAGGTGTGGTGCCTTAGCCAGGTGCTCCAGCTCAGCACCACCAAGATGGTGACTGTGTGACATCACGGGTCACCTGAGCTGACTCAACAGGAAGGACAGCAGACGACTCAGGTAGAATTCCTGCCAAGATACTGAACTTCAGTCCAATCACACAGAACCAATGACGATAAATCCAGAGGGCTGGGCATGCTACAAGACCAGGGAACTGGGCTGTTAAGAAATGTGAAGTCTTAAAAGAAAACCCTCCCCCAAAAAGAGGGTGGGGGGATAAAAAGACACAACCGCTGGGGCGCCTGGGTGGCTCAGTCGGTTAAGCGGCCGACTTCGGCTCAGGTCATGATCTCGTGGTCCGTGAGTTCGAGCCCCGCGTCGGTCTCTGTGCTGACAGCTCAGAGCCTGGAGCCTGTTTCAGATTCTGTGTCTCCCTCTCTCTGACCCTCCCCCGTTCATGCTCTGTCTCTCTCTGTCTCAAAAATAAATAAACGTTAAAAAAAAATTAAAAAAAAAAAAAGACACAACCGCTAAATGCAGTATGTGATTCCCAAATGGACCATGGAGGAGGGATTGGAAATCCCTATAAAGTACATCACTGGGACTATGGTGGCAATTTAGATATGGATTGAGTGCACATAATATTAATGCATCAACGTTAAGCTTCTAGAGTGTGATAATGATGTTGTGCTTATGTGGAAAAAGGTCTTCATTGTCGCTGATGTTGAATGACTGAGGGCTGAAGCATCAGGATGTCTGCAGCTTACTGTCAAGCATTTCTTCCCCAAAAGGGGAGAAAGACAGAGACACAATAAATGTGGCTAAATGATAACAACCGATGGGTCCGAGAGAAAGGCAAGAAGGTGTATTCATCTTCCAGCTTGCCTACAGGTTGGATTTTTCAGGATAAAAAGTTGGGACGATGGGAAATATGTAAACAATTTGATTAATCCATTGATTAAACAAACAGGATTCAGGGAGCCCCTTTCCCTGAGAGCTTTATGAGCAGTTGGCTCACACTGATTCGGACGGGTGCAGCTCTGGAAGGAAGGGAGGCAGGATTTGGATGAATGATCCTTCGTGGTCTCCCTCCAGATTGCAGATTTTTTTTTTTTTTAATTTGGAAATTCCAGAAGCAGCATGGACCATATATGCCATGCTCTAGTGGCTACTGCCATCTTGTGGATCTCTTCTCTGAGTCTCAGTGAGGGTGGAAGCCAGACATTCAGGGTCACCGGATGCTAATGAGCTACCCTCCACCGCCTGATGGCTAACACACTGGAGGTTAAAGGTTTAAGTGCTTGTGTTAGCCTCCTCCATAGTGAGTAATGGAGAAACACAGCTTCCGTCCTCCCGCCGGGCTCCCTGGACGCACAGCGTCTTTTGCCTTTAAAATTACCAGGCCTGGGGCGCCTGGGTGGCTCAGTCGGTTGAGCGTCCGACTTTGGCTCAGGTCATGATCTCACAGCCTGTGGGTTCAAGCCCCGCATCAGGCTCTGTGCTGACAGCTTGGAGCCTGGAGCCTGCTTTGGATTCTGTGTCTCCCTCTTTCTCTGACCCTCCCCTGTTCATGCTCTCTCTCTGTCTCAAAAATAAATAAATGTTAAAAAAAGTTTTTTTTAATAAAAAATAAAAATAAAAATAAAAATAAAAATAAAATTACCAGGCCTAACAGAACTTTCCATTGATTCATTCTACAAAACTGGAGTCAGGGAACCATTTAGGGGCATTTTACAAATAAATAAATGTTAAAAAAAAATTTTTAATAAAAATAAAAATAAAAATAAAAATAAAAATAAAATTACCAGGCCTAACAGAACTTTCCATTGATTCATTCTACAAAACTGGAGTCAGGGAGCCATTTAGGGGCATTTTACTGTCATTTGCACACAATATTGACTTGTTGGCATTGTATTCTTAGTCACAAGGCTACTAAAAACAAGACCAGGGGTTTTTGATAGTGCCTTTTCAAAACTCGAATTCACAGACAAAACTTAAAAGCAGGTCTGGGAAGGCAATAAGGAAGGAGAAGGGGGTAGACTGCCTTGCCAGAATGCTAAAAGCAGCTGGGAATAAAAGTGGATTTGGGGGGTCGGTGGGGTACTAGATTCTGGATTTTCCTTGCATGCAGGATAGGTGTGGTGCAAGCCCTGAGAATTTCAAGGGTGGGCTTACGTGGGTGAGCATTTTGGCTTTGCAGGGCTGTTTCCCTCTTGGGGCAGCTTGGATACACCACCTTCCTGAACGTTCCTCATCAGCATGGTAATGATAACACATAGGGTTGTTTTAAGGATTAAGGATGTTTTCAGGCAGTGCTTCTCAGACTTGACCAAGCACCCGAAGACCTGTGAGTTAAAACACAGATTGCTGGGCCCCAACCCCATAGTTTCTGATTCACTGGGTCTCAGGTGGCCTGAGAATGTGCATTTCTTTCTTTCTTTCTTTTTTTTTTTTTACTCTATCTAAATTCTAGTTAGTTAACATACAGTGCAATATTGGTTTCAGGAGTAGAATTCAGTGATTCACTTACATGCAACACCCAGTGCTCATCACAAGCGCCTCCCTTAATCCCCATCACCCATGTAGCCCATCCCCTACCCCCATCCCTCCATCAACCCTCAGCTTACTCTTCATTATTGGGAGTCTCTTGTGGTTTGTTTCTCTCTCTTATCTTCCCACCTCCCCTTCCCATATGTTCACCTGTTTTTGTTTCTTAAATTCCACGTATGAGTAAAATCATATCATATTTGTCTTTCTCTGACTGACTTACTTCGCTTAGCATAATACATTCTAGTTCCATCCATGTCATTGCAACTGCCGAGATTTCATTCTTTTTGATTGCCGAGTAATATTTCACTGTACATATACACTACATCTTCTTCTTTTTAATGTTTATTTATTTTCAAGAGAGAGGGAGAGAGCAAAAGCAGGGGAGGCCAAAGGGAAAAGGGAACAGAGGATCTGAGGCAGGCTCTGTGCTGACAGCCCGATGCAGGGTTCAAACTCACAAACTGTGAGATGATGACCTGAGCTGAAGTCAGACACTGAACCAAATGAACCACCCAGGTGCCCTACACCACATGGTTTTTATCTATTCATCAGTTGATAGACACTTGGGCTCTTCCCATAGATTGGCTACTGTTGCTAAGGCTGCTATAAACATTGGGAAGCATGTACCCCTCTGAATCTGTATTTTTGTATCCTTTGGGTAAATACCTAATAGTGCAATTGCTGGATCGCAGGGTGGTTCTATTTTTAGTGTTTTGAGGAAACTCCACTCCGTTCTCCAGAGAGGCTGCACCAGTTTGCATTCCCACCAACAGTGCAAGAGGGGTCCCCTTTCTGAGAATGTGCGTTTCTAACAACCCCCCAGGTAATGCTGATGCTGCTGGTCTTGGTCATCCCTTGAAAACCATTGTTTTAAGGATTAAACTCCACAAACATCAGGTAAGCACCTAGCAGGGAGCTGACAGCCCATAAATGTCCACCTGTCATCTCCCCCGATTCCATCCCACACACCCCCTGCACCGACCTTAGAGTTGACACAAGCATTTCCGAGACTGAAGTTATCTCCAAGAGCATGCAGCCAAGTCCTTCCTAAAGACACTTTGTAGCCCATAGTGGGGTGGACCCCCAAAAATGCTTGTCCACATGGAATCTCAGAAAGCGACCTTGTTTGGAAACAGGGTCCTTGCCAATGTGGTGTAGGTGAGGATCAAGATGAGACAATAGCGGATTAGAGTAAGTCTCAAATCCAGTGAGGGTGTCCTCAGGAGAGAAGGAGATACACAGAAAGACACACATTGGAGGGGCACCTTGGTGGCTCAGTCAGTTAAGCGTCTGACTCTTGATTTTGGTTCAGGTCACAATCTCAGGATTCATGAGATCAGGCCCCATGTCGGGCTTCATGCTGACAGTGTGGAGCCTGCTTCGAATTCCCTCTCTCACCTTCCTTCCCCTGCTCACACTCCCTTTGTCTCTCAAAATAAATAAACATTTAAAAAAAGACACTCAGTGGCAAGACAGCCATGTGAAGACAGAAGCAAAGACTGGAATGATGCCACCATAAAGCAAGGAAGGAAACATTTGGCCATCTCTGTGGTCTTTGGAGGCCAGTCAATCAGCAAGAATCAAAGGAAACTGTAGGGTTCTAGCAGGATCAATTGCTAAGGGTCCTTCCAGGAGATTTTAATAAAGAGAAAGGGTCTCAAATTATCCAAGAACTTCCCCATCGTCTACATGATCCCTCTTCTTCACCTTGACCTCCAGCTCCTTCCCTTGGGCTCATTCTGGATGGACATCTTTTGGATCCATTTGTTGGTTTTGCATAAGCTCACCCTTCACATGTGTGGTGTCACACACATGGTCAAGAATCCAAATGAGGGCCCACGTACCACAGATCTAAATACCTAAAAGTTAGAAATCAAGCCAAAAAGCAATCAAATGACCTTCACATTTACCTGCAAGGCCAGGTTTGACTTTCAAATTCTTGGACTTATTAGTAATGTTTTCTGGAATATGGCAGCCTAGGGAGAACCCGTGTACCTCAGTCCCTTAGCTATTAGCACCCAGCCCACTCCTGCTCTTAACAGCCTAGCTCTGCCCTACACCTCGAAGGGCCTTACACACTTGCACTGAATGGATACCCCAGCCCACATGTCCAAGTTCCATCTATACCATCTACCACCTGTCACCCCTAGATCACCCCACAGGCCTAGGGTACCCACACTGGAAGTATAGTTGGCCCTCGGGAATTGGGCCCAGGGTAGAGATGCACATTGGCCCGGAAAGTAGCCTCTGGCCACCAGATGAGTGATATCAGGCACAGAGTGGTGTGGCACAGGTGTGGATGGACACAGTTCCTTAGCCCAACCTTGTGGGGCCCCACCCCAAGCAGGACCTGAGAAGGGCCTTTTAAAGCACAGGGCCTGGAGTAGGGGCTCCTGTTGCCCGGGTTTAAGGGCAGCACTAATTTTGCCTACCCAACATCCACGGCCCATCTTTGGGGAACAGCACCTCAATTTCCCTTCGGGGAACCACTCTCCACTGCTCCAGTCCACGTGGTTCACTTGGGTCTCAGTCTTGCCACTAGGGGCTGTGCCCCACACAGGGGCATGTGGCTGAAGGAGTGAGTGAGGCTGAAAGCCAGCTTCAGCCCAAGCATGTGCGTCTTCAGGCCAATGGATCAGTCCCCTTGCTATTCACCTGCCCTGAAAGGTCATCCCCGTTGCCTCTCCAGGACCCAAGCCTGATCTATCCCTGGCCACAGGCACCAAAATGACCTCCAGGAAACATATCTGATGGAGGAGACCATTTCATCGGCAGCAAATGTGAAGAAGACCTAAAGATCCAGTTCTTTCAAGGCCCAGTGAAACAACAGAGTGGTGATGCTGCCCCCCAAAAAAACAAAACAAAACGACAAAAACAAAAACAAAAACCAAACAAAAAATTTAAGCTAAAGCTGCCTTCCACCACATTTATAGAAGTGGAGCACTCAGATCAAAGGAAGATACAGATGCAGTAGGTTGGCACTGATCAGATCACACTGGAAAACTTTTTTAATAAATCAACTCTATGAAAGACTAAAAACAGACAATAATCCAATGCAGCCTCTAAATGCAGTTCATGAGAAAATTCTATTTGTTCTTTAAAGATTTAACATAAAGTTCTCAACCTTAGTTGCACGTTAGATTCAACCGGGGAGCTTTTAAAAATGTTAGTGCCAGAAGCAACCCCCTGAGATTCTGACTTAATTGGTCTGGGGTGGGGCCCAGGTAACAGTATTTTTTTAAACGCTCCCTTGGTGATCATAATCTGCAGCCAGGAATAAAAATCACGGGTCTAATATTAGGCAAACACTTCAGGAAATGTGCATGTTCACTAAATAGTACAGACGTCACCTAAACCAGTAGTTCCCACAGCAGGAGGATCATCAGAAACATCTGAGACATTTTTTAAAATTTGGATCCCTAATACAAATCAAAACCACAATGAGATACCACTTTACACCTGCCAGAATGGCTAAGATTAACAACCTGGGAAACTATAGATGTTAATGAGGATGCAGAGAAAGCAGAACCCTTTTGCACTGTTGGTGGGAATGCAAATTGGTGCAGCCACTATGGAAAACAGTATGGAGGTTCCTCACAAAATTAAAAATAGGGCTACCCTACAACCCGGTAATTACACTACTAGGTATTTACCCAAAGGATACAAAATGCTGATTTGAAGAGGCACATGCTCCCCAATGTTTATAGCAGTGCTATCAACAAGCCCAATCATGGAAAGATCCCAAATGTCCATTGACTGACGAATGGATAAAGATGATGTGATATATACATACAATGGAATATTACTCAAATGGAATATTACCATCAAAAAAAACAAAATCTTTCTATTTGTAACAATGTGGATGGAACTAGAGTGTGTTACGCTAAATGAAATAAGTCACAGAAAGGTAAATATATGGCTTCATTCATATGTGGAATTTAAGAAACAAAACATATGAACATAGGGGAAGGGAAGGAAAAATAAAAAGAGGGAGGGAGACAAACTGTAAGAGACTCTTAAATCAGAGAACAAAATGAGGGTTGCTGGAGGGGTGTTGGGTGAGGGAATGGGCTAAATGGGTGATGGGCATTAAGGAGGGTACTTGTTGGGCTGAGCCCTGGGTGTTATATGTAAGTGATGAATCACTGAATTCTACTCTTTAAACCATTATTACACTATATATTAACTAACTTGGATTTAAATAAATTTACAAATAAATAAACATTCAGATCCCTGACCTGACCCTTAATCAACTAAAACAGAATCTTCTTTGTTGAAGCCTAGAACTCAGCATTTTTTCCCAGATGCCTGCTTGATTTCAAAAATCAGCCAGCAACCTACAATAATGTTCTTCTGTTCGGGATGTATATTAGCCTCATCTAGGATTCAACCCAGGTATACAGAATCAGTTTGGGGCTGAGAATCAGTATTTTAGAAATTCCCATTCCCTGTGATTCTGCTGTGTACCCAACCTGTATCTCTAACCTGGGGAAGAACAATTAAAATAATAGACATATTTGGTGCACCTGAGTGGCTTAGTCAGTAGAGCATCCGACTTCGACTCAGGTCATGATCTCACAGCTTGTTAGTTTGAGCCCCGTGTCAGGCTCTGTGCTGACAGCTCAGAGGCTGGAGCCTGCTTCAGATTCTGTGTCTCCCTCACTGTCTGTCCCTCCTCCACTCACACTCTATCTGTCTCTCTCAAAGTAATAAACATTAAAATAATAATAATAAACATATTTTAATGGCTACTGTGTTAGTTATCCACTGCCACATAATAAATTATTCCAGTCTTTAAAAAATGTTATCTCACACTTTCCGTGGGTCAGGAATCCAAGTATGAGTTAGCTGGATCCTCTGGGTCTGGGTCTCTCCCAAGCTGCAGCGAAGGTGTCAGCTGGGACTGCAGTCATCTCTGGTCTTGGCCATGGGGTGGACCTGGGTCCAAGCTCACTCAAGTGATTTCTGATAGGATTCATCGCTCTCATGTTATTGGGTTGAGGTCCTCAGTTCCTCACTGGCTGTTGCCTAGAGACCCTCCTCTGTTCCCCGCCACATGGACCTCTCTATAGGGCAGCTTACAACATGGTAGCTGGCTTCATCAGGACAAGCCTGAGAGAAAATGCTAACCTGATGGAAGTCATAGTCTTTTGTGACCTAGTCACAGAAGGGGCATCCCATCACTTGTGTGGTATTCTATTTATTAAAAGCAAGTCACTAAAACAAGAAATACCACCACACACCTATTAGAACAGCCAACATCCAGCACGCTGACAACACCAGCACTGGCCAGGATGTGGATCAACGGTAGCTCTCATTCATTGTTGGTGGGAATACAAAATGGTGCATCCACAATGGAAGACAATTTGATGGTTCCTTACAAAACTAAACATACTCTTACCATATGATCCACCGATCATGCTTTCTGGTAGTTATCCAAAGCAGTTAAAAATGTATGTCCACATAAAAACCTGAATGTGGATATTTATGGCAGATTTATTCATAATTGCCAAACTTAGAAGCAACCAAGATGTCTGTCAGTAGGTGAATTGGTAAAAAACAAACAAACAAGCAAAAAACTTGGGATACATCCACACAATGGAAATATTATTTGGCACCAAAAAGAAATGGGCTATCAAGCCATGCAAAAACATGGAGGAAACGTAAATGCCTATTATCAAGCAGTCGATCTGAAAGGCTACCTACGGTAGATTCCAATTATATGGCATTCTGGAAAAAAGCTAAAGTATGGAGATAATAAAAAGATCACTGGTTGCCAAAGGTTAGGGGAGAGGGAGGGATGAATGGATGGAACACAGGCAATTTTATTTTCCAAATTTGTATTTAAATTCTAGTTAGTTAACATACAGTGTAATATTGGTTTCTGGCATAGAATTCAATGATTCATCACTTACATACAACATCCAGTGCTCATCACAACAAATATCCCCTTTAATACCCATCACCCATCTAGCCCATCCACCACCCACCTCCCTCCACCAACTCTCAATTTGTTCTCTATTGTTAAGAGTCTCTTATGATTTGCTTCCCTCTTTCTTTTTTTTCCCCTTCCCACATGTTCATCTGTTTTGTTTCCCAAATTCTACATGTGAGTGAAATCATATGGTATTTGTCTTTCTCTGATGGACTTATTTCATTAGCACAATACACTCTAGCTCCGTGCACATCATTGCAAATGGCAAGATTTCACTTTTTCGATGGCTAATATTCCATTGAATATATATACCACATTGTCTTTATCCATTCATCAATAGATGGACATTTGGGCTCTTTCCATAGTTTGGCTATTTTGATAATGCTGCTATAAACACTGGGGTGCATGTACCCCTCTGAATCTGTATTTTTGTATCCTTTAGGTAAATACCTAGTAGTGCAATTGCTGGATCACAGGGTAGTTCTATTTTTAGCTTTTTGAGGAAACTCCATACTGGTTTCCAGAGTGGCTGCACCAGTTTGCATTCCCACCAGCAGTGCAAGAGGGTTGGCTCCCTTTTCTCTGCATCCTTGCCAACATCTATTGTTTCCTGGAACACAGGGGATTTTTAGGACAGTGAAAATACTCTGTATGATACTATAATGGTTCATAAATATCATTATACATTTGTTTAAATCCATAGAATTTCAAACACCAAGAGTAAAACCTAATGTAAACTATGGACTTGGGGTGATTATGATGTGTCAATGTAGGTTCATCAGTTGTAGCAAATGTACTACCTTGGTGGGGGATGTTGAGAGTGGGGAGTCCTGTGCATGTGTAAGGGCAGGGAACCTAACGAAATCTCTATAGCTTCCCCTCAGTTTTCCTGTGAACTCGAAACTGCTCTAAAAAATTGTCTTTAAAAAAATGTTTTTAATTGGGGTGCCTGGGTGTCTCAGTTGGTTAAGTGTCTGACTTCAGCTCAGGTCATGATCTAACAGTTTGTGAGTTTAAGCCCTACATCGGGCTCTGTGCTGACAGCTCAGAGCCTGGAGCCTGCTTCAGATTCTGTGTCTTCCTCTCTCTCTGCCCCTCCCCCACTCATGTTCTCTCTCTCTCTCTCTCTCTCTCTCTCTCTGTCTCTCAAAAATAAACATTAAAAAATTTAAAAAAAAAATTTAAGTAATCATTAGCCTAGGCCATACTCAAGGAGAGGGGCTCTTACATTGGTGTGAATATCAAGAGGTGAGAATCACTGGGGACCATCTTAGAAGGTGGCCTGCCACAGACACCATATTTTCAGTACTCACTTGACACCTGTCTACAAATGCTGCACACACTAATTCACATAGTCCTTAGAACAGCCTTGTGAAAAATGCAAAATGCAAAAAATTAAAAACAGAACTACCATATGATCCAGCAATCTCACCTCTGGGTATATATGCAAAGGGAATGAAATCAGATCTCAAAGAGATAATCTGCATACCCATGCTCTTTGCAGCCTTATTCACGATAGCCAAGATATGGAAACCACCTAAGTGTCAGACAATGGATGAATGGATAAAGAAGATGTGATAGATATACACACATAGATACAGATACACACAATGAAATATTATTCAACCACGAGAAAGAAGGAAATCTCGGATAGACCTTGCAGGCATTATGCTAAGTGAAATAAGTCAGACAGAGAAAAACAAATACTATATGATCTCACTTATATGCAGAATCTAAAAAAGTGGAACTCACAAAAACAGGAGGTAGAATGGTGGTTACAAGGGCCTGGGAGGTGGTGGAAAATACAGAGATGTTGGTCAAAGGGCACAACTATCAGTCAGAAGATGAATAAGTTATGGGGATCTAACATACAGCATGGTGATTATGGTGAATAATACTATATTAGGTACTTGAAAGTTACTAAGACAGTTGATATTCAATGTTCTCAACACACACACACACACACACACAAATGGTAATTATGTGATATAATGGAGATGTTAAGTAATGTAGGTAATGGTGGTAATCACACTGCAATATATAAGCACATCAAACCTTAAATTTACACAGTGTTGTATGTCAATTATATCTCGATACACCTGAAAATATTTGCAGTTAAAAAAAAGAAAAAGGGGTGCCTGGGTTGCTCAGTCAGTTAAGCGTCCAGCTTCGACTCAGGTCATGATCTCACAGTTCGTGAGTTCAAGCTCTGCATCGGGTTCTGTGCTGACAGCTCAGAGCCTGGAGCCTGCTTCAGATTCTACGTGTCTCTCTCTCTGCCCCTCCCGCCCCCATTCTCTCTCCATCTCTCTCCCTCTCTTTTTCTCTCTCTCTCTCTCTCAAAAATAAATAAACATTTTAAAACAATTTTTTTAAAGAAAAAAATGAAGAGACTAAAGCTGATGGGGAAAAGGGGGAAATAATGTCCTTGAAACCATGAGGCTGGTAGATACAGAGCTACTCTGACCCCCCACCATTGTCATTGATTCCTCAGCAAGAGACTTGTCCCTATAAATCCTGCTTCTGCCTATTTGTGAGCAGAATGCTTCCTATGACCAGCTGTTAGAAAGAGCACTGGACTGCAGCCCAGTTGCCAGGATCGGGGAAAAAGACAAGGACACACCTCACTTAGCTGGGCCCTGATCGGGAGGTGGCCAATGCAGAAGCCTGTAGCTCCTGGCTGGGCACAACTCTTGTGATTCCAAAGGGGATTTTGAACTTTCTATCTTGTCCTGCCCCTGCCCAGCAGAGCCCTGAAATACATTTCCGATCAGCATGAAGAATATCCACAGGCTGACCCAATCTCGCAAGCATTTCCTCGCCATCTTGAATACGCTGGACTAATAAGCCATCTTTCATTTGCCATCCCTTGGCATGAATTTTGCATTATGCCAAATTCCATTCAGTTCAAGCTAACATCGTTCCCTCGAAGACAATACTTTCCACTCATGGGCATGCGTGTGTTCCCAGGAGGTGTCCCCAAGGGTCGAGGGGCTCCTGGCGCATCTTGAGAGTGCTTTTATGAACACTTGGGCCTTCAGTGCTTTGGGGTTAAATTGGAAGATGAAACTGCTCTTGGATTTATGCTATTAATAAAGCAGGCTTCTTTGTCTTTGCATTAGGGAAAATGACTAGACTTTCAACTGAGTGTCTAGTGTGGTTTGGCACTGTGGACCACGGTGCACCCAGAGGAAGGGTTGAAAGTGGCCTCGTGAATGGGGGAAACGCCACACACACTATGTTCTCACGGCTGTGGGCCCCACTGGGGTTCAGTGCCCTCTACCTGTGTCTAAAGTTGGCCCCATGGGTCTAAAGGAGGCCTTTGTGAGGTTTCTCGTGCAGGGAACCTAAGCCCAGAGCTCAAAGCATGGGGCTGCCCACCTGGGGGTCCCCATGTTTATCATGAGTGCCTGGGAAGGGGAAGCTCCTGGATACATTGACAGGCACACCTGGATGACTATTCACTCCATGGACCGTCCCTGACCCCATGGGTCCCACGACACAATGGCAGCACCCTGAGATACGGGCGCACAGTGTGTGCCAGGGCACCAGAGCCTGATGTGGATGTGGGATGGACCCGGGATCCTGCATCCCTAGCACACTGCAGAGGATGTCACTGGTGCTGGTCCGTGGACCACACTTTGAGTAACAAGCCAGCTCAGAAGCCACGGAATGGTGAAGTGTCACTCCTGTAGGTGCCAGGGACACAGGGATGAGGCAAGGCACCACTAGGGTGGTCCAAAGTACCCACTCACTGCCCTCCTGTCCTGAGTGTGCACTTCTGAGCAGGCAGTGAACCTGCGAGACAGCAGCACAGAAGAAGGGGTCGAGAGGCTCACATTCTCGTCCCGGTTCCTCCATCAACCAGCTCTGAGATTCCAGATAGGTCTCCTGGTCAAATGAGCCAGCTGCCACAGCGGGCCATGTGACATCTAAGAGAAAATGAGATCTGAGAGCATTCTGAAAGTCACAAACCAGTATATAAGCACAAGGTCAAAGAACCATGACCATAAGTTCAAGGTCTAGGGCAATGTGCTCTGCCCCAGCATCCTCACCAGGCCTCATTCTCATTAGCAGGTGTATGGTCCCCTAGGGCGTCAGGGACCATCAGTGATCCAGAGAAGCCCCATACAGTCTTCTCAGTGCCCCCTTGTGTACACAGCCTGTTGCCCCCATCAGCATGCTTATCCCTGAAGCAAGAGGCTCTCCAAATGATGCTGGATCATCTCTGGAGCCTTCAAGCCCCAGCTGCTACCTTTGACTGTTCTTTTAAGCCTTCAGTACCTAAAGAGGTTGTGGGGAAAGTGTGTCCTTTTCAAACTGAGGGCAGTGAGGTGAATACGAGTTAGTACTATCTCCATTTGACAGATAAGGAAACAGACGGAGAGAGCATAAAGGTGGGGAGTGGGTCAGGACGGAGGGCCCTGCTGTGGAGTGAGGAATAGGCATGGCACATCCAGGAATGACTAGGCACCGAGCAGCCCCTGGGCCTCACTTTCAGTCTCCACACCACTGCCCCCGCCGCCATCACCTCATCATCAGCAAACACACACTGAGACCCTGCTCCAGACCTAGTGTTTGGGAGGTGGGGAGCAGAGATGGTCAAGAATCAAAGAAAACTTACACATCCCTTCTCTCCAGCAACGTAAAGCCAAATAGAGGGATAAGTTATACCAAAAACAAAAACCACAATCAAGGCAGAATACGCGAAATGCCAAGCGAGATTTCCAGATGCTAAGTGCTAAGAGATTCCCAGGCTCCGATGTAGGAAGGTGTTTCTGACCTGGGGTTGCAATGGGGTAACCATAACAGCTGGAGCAGCTGTGATCAGGGTTGTTATCCTGCAGCAACTGTGGTTTGTCAAAGGCCACATGAGTAGCAGAGCACTGGGGGCCTGAGTCCAGCAACACTGATCCCCCAGAGGCCAACTGAAACCCATCCCTGAATATTGGAGATGCAGCCAAGATGCGGCCACCATCTTGATGCACATGGAGTTCTGGCACCCTGTGAAAACATATCTGAACGTGTCTCACATTTAGGGGTTCAGACATGTACAGAAGGTTTGCTGGGCTGAGGATCCCCCTTGGTGAGGCCCGACCTTGAGGCTCAAAGGAAGAATCAGCCCAGGTGCGTGGCTGAGAGCAAGGCCGGGAAGCTGGAGTAGACAGTCCACAAACAGCAAGAGGCTGGCCAGACCATCACTGTCTCCACCTGCACCCTCAGGGACTGACAGTCTGGAGAAGAGGGCTGGGCTCTAAGGAAAGAACTTAGCCACTAGGGCTATGTGCACGCGTGCACACACACACACACTGCCAGGAACTCTGGGAAAGAACTGGCAGTAAGAAACACATGCTCTTTCTCCATCCATTAGGGAGTGTGCTTCAGGAGGAAGGAGGGTTGGACAGAAGCCCAGAGATCAGGAGGCAGAGGTCAGGTAAACGGCCCCTGCCAACCCCCTCTGCCCAAGCCTAGGTCACACCTGCCACCTATCCACCAGAGGAAGATACCGTTACCTTCATTCTTTTTTTTTTTTTAATGTTTATTTATTTTTGAGAGACAGAGAGCAAGCTGGGGAGGGGCAGAGAGAGAGGGAGACACAGAATCCGAAGCAGGCTCCAGGCTCTGAGCTGTCAGCACAGAGCCCACCGTGGGGCTCGAACCCACGAACCACGAGATCATGACCTGAGCCGAAGTCGGACGCTCAACCAGCGGAGCCACCAAGGCTCCCCCTGTTACCTTCATTCTCACTAATGAGAAAATTCGGTGATCAGACAGACTGTCAGTTACCCAGGGCCACTGATTTCACCAGTGGCAAAGACAAAGCCCATGCTGTCGGTGGCTCCAGATCTACCCCAAGGGCAGCAGACAGCACAGGAACTAGCATTCAGAAGTAAATACTAATAAAGAAAATAAATTACATTATTAGAACCCTAATAAGGAAAAAAAAAGTATAGCTTACACACGCCTCAGGTTGGAATATGTAGCAAACCAGAGTCAAATTACCTTCATGCAGATCAACTAGGGCATCCTAAAAATTGCAAACTTAAGGTGTTCAGAGAAGGTCTAATGCAAAGCTGTTCCCAACCTGGGTCTTGTGTCTACATTTTTTTGTTATGTACTAACTCTGCTCTGTCGGAAGCTAAATGGCCCATAGAAGAGGTATTTAAATTCTCATCCCAAAGCAGGGAAGGGGGCAAGCCTCCCTGACAGCCAAATAGAGAGAGAGAGAGCTCTTATTTTCCTAATGAGAATATATTATAAAAAAAAAAAAAAAGTTTGGGGTCAATTTGAATATGCAAACTTTCTAGGAATGTGGAAGGAAGAGTCAAATGTCTACTTATAAATATTTCATTTATTCACTTCAGTGCTAAATGTTTTACAGTGGCATAACTTTTTACATCATGTATTATTATAATAAGTCTGAAGCTGGGCCATGGTAGCCTCATGGCCCCACATGCATCTGCCAATCACAGCTTTTTTTTTTATAGCCTCTTATACTTGGGGCTGATGGTGCCTTTCTTAAATCTTGACTTTCTAACTGAAGGAAATGCAAGGTATAAGTGTGAAAAATGCAAAACTTAAGAGACAGTTATGGAATTTGCCAGACAATTCTTCCTGGTTTTGTTTTTCTTAATTTTACACAATCAGAAATTTTGAGAAAAATTATGTACAAAACCTCATATTGTCAGAGACACCACTCCAGAATGATATCTCAACAATTCTTGGAAAACTTTAGTGTTGCAACAGTATTGTTTCTTGGGAATTGCTTTTATTTTTAATTATCTCATTGTTTGAAAATAATAAAATTGTAGAACTTCTGATCTTTCATTACTGTGAAGAAGGTTTTCAAAACGATTTTTTGGGGGGTGCCTGCTGGGTGCCTTTCTATTCACTGGAGCATGTGACTCTTGGTCTCAGAGTTGTGGGTTCAGGCCCTGCCCTGGGTGTAGAGATTACTTACAAGTAAAATCCTAAAAAAAAAAAAAAAAAAAAAAAGGAAGAAAGAAAGAAAGAAAAAAGAATTTTTGTTTTCAAGTGTGGAACTTGTGGTAGAAACACAGATCTCTATAACTACTTTCCAGACTGGAAGAGTTTATTGGCTTAATGTGGCCAACTAAACTAAACTCAAGTAAACTAAACTCTAACAAGAAAACTAAAGAGAGTGGTACATCAGAAGCAACCTACTCATCCGTCAACAGATGAGTGGATAAAGAAGATGTGGTATATACACACTCTGGAATATTACACAGCCATAAAAAAGGATGGGATCTTGCCATTTGCAATGACACAGATGGACCTAGAGGGTGTCATGCTCAGTGAAAGAAGTCAGACTAAGAAAGACAAATACCATATGATTTCACTCATCTGTGGAATCTACAAAACAAAACAAATGAATAAAATGAAAAAAAAACAAAAAGCAGAATCAGACCTATAAATACAGAGAACAATCTGATGGTTGCCAGAGGGAAGGGGTTGTGGGGGAATGGGCAAAATGGGTGAAGGGGAGAGAGGCACACAGGCTTCCATTCCAGTCATGGAATGAGTAAGTCATGGGAATAAAAGGAACAGCATAGGGAATACAATCAATGATATTATATATTAGTGTTGTATGGTAATGGGGGTAGTTACACTTGTGAACATAGCACAATGCACAGAAATGTGGAATCACTATGTTGTATACCTGAAACGAATGTAATGTTGTGTGTTACCTAAACTCAAATTAAAAAATTGTTTAGGGGGTCCTGGGTGGCTCAGTCAGTTAAGCATCAACTCTGGATCTCAGCTCAGGTCATGATCAGGTTCATGAGTTCCAGCTCTGCATCAGGCTCTGTGCTGACAGTTCGGAGCCTTCTTGAGATTTCTTTCTTTCTCTCTCTCTCTCTCCCCCCTTTCTGTCTCTCAAAACAAATAAATAAACTTTTTTTTTAAGTTTACTGGGGTGCCTGGGTGGCTCAGTTGGTTAAGCATCCTACTTCAGCTCAGGTCATGATGGCACAGCTTGTGAGTTTGAGCCCTGTGTTGGGCTCTGTGCTGACAGCTAAGAGCCTGGAGCCTGCTTTGGATCCTGTCTCCGTCTCTCCCTGCCCCTCCCCCACTTGTTCAGTCTCTCTCTCTCTCTCTCTCTCTCACTCAAAAATAAATAAACAGGGGGGGAGAGCCAAGATGGCGGAACAGCATAGAAGTTTTTTGTATGTCTCGCATCCATAAAATACAGCCAGACCAACACTAAACCATCCTGCACACCTAGAAAACTGACCTGAGGGTTAACACAACAATCTTCACAACCTGAACCAAAGAATTCAGCAGGTACACGGCACAGAGAGGAGAACTTGGGGAGAGAGAAGCCAGCGGTGGGCAGGGAGCCGCTTCTGCAGGCAGAGAGAGGACGGAGATGGGGGGGGGGGGGGGTGGATATGGGAAAAGCATCCCTCCCCAAAAGCAGCTGGAGACAAAGTGGAAAATTGGAAATAGCCAAATGGACTAAACTAAAAAGGGAGAAAGGAGAAAGGAGAGGGTCTAAATTCCATTAAGACTGTAAACAAGGGGAACGCAAAGGCTGCAACTCCGCAGCTCGATACCTGGCGGTGCTCTGGTGGGAAGGGTGAATCCCCAGGAGCAGAGTGGGGTCCGGGAGGTTCTCGGGCCACACGGGGAAAAGCGGTTCCACTGCTGGAAGGAAATTCGGTAGAGACTGTTGAAGCCACCCGGTCCCAGCAGACCCCAGAAAACGGCCACATTCGCTGGTGCTGGGGCAAGGTCATTAAGGGTGGAGCCTGGTGCCAGGCGTGTGTTGTGATTCTCCATAATCCCTGAGACGGTGCTGCTACACTATCTCTCGAACTTTTTCTGGGGCGGGCTGGCACCTGGCCGCAGTCTCGGGGCACCGGCAGCAGCAGGGTCCGGCAGGCGTTCCTGGGTGCAGCCGACACTCGGCCATTGCTCGGTGAGACCCTCCCGCAGAGGGGCGGACCGGGTCAAAGCCGCAGTCCTTCAGAAGTAAGGAGCCGGGGAAAACAGCCGTGTCTGAGACAAAACTCGGGAGAGAGGTACGGCCTGGGGCCTGGTCACGGAGAGGGAAAAAGCGGGGAGTGGAGGAGAGCTGAAGACAGAGGAGGAGTGCACGATTGCTGAACGGAGAGAACAGACTGGGTGACTGGGTGGAGGCATCTTCACTGTCCCTGCGCATGCGCATATGCACCTACTAGTGCGGCAATAATCCACCCCAGTAGGCTAGCAGCGCCATCTAGTGGAGAGTGGAGCCATTACACTTAGCCCCGCCCAACCGGGCCAACTTCGCTCTGCAGGAACACAAGTCTCACCACCTGCTTAGTTTGTGGACTATAAAACACTACATAGTCTGACTTCTAGGGGAAAATGAAGTAATTTCAGTCGTATTTCAATCTGTTAGCAGGTCCATCTACTCAATTTTATTTTTTTTCTCTTTTTTACTTCTTTTTTCTTGAATAAAGAAAGAAAAATTCATTTTTATTTTCAATTTTTATTAAAATATTTTCCTTTAATTTTTCACTATATTTTTTACTTTTATGCAAATTTTTTCAAATTCCATTTTACTTCCATCATTTTATTTTACTTTATTACAGTGTATTCACTTTTTCAAATTTTCAAATGATTTCCTTCCCCACCCCTTTTTTCTCTAATCTATCAAACTACTTTCAACACCCAGACCAAAACAAACCTAGGATCTAGCATCATTTATTCAATTTTGTGGGTGGTTTTTTTAATTTTTAATTTTAATATTTGTTTAATTTTAATTGTTTTTAATTTTAATTTTTCTACCTCATTAATTCCTTTTCTCCCTTCAAAATGATGAAATGAAGGAATTCACCCCAAAAGAAAGAGCACGAATAAACGACAGCCAGGGATTTAAACAACACAGATACAAGTAAGACGTCTGAACCAGAATTTAGAATCACAATAATAAGAATACTAGCTGGAGTCGAAAATAGACTAGAATCCCTTTCTGTGGAGATAAAAGAAGTAAAAACTAGTCTGAATGAAATAAAAAATGCTAGAACGGAGCTGCAACCACGGATGGATGCCATGGCAGCAAGGATGCATGAGGCAGAACAGAGAATCAGCGATGTAGAGGACAAACTTATAAAGAATAACAAAGCAGAAAAAAAAAGGGAGATTAAGGCAAAAGAGCATGATTTAAGAATTAGAGAAATCAGTGACTCCTTAAAAAGGAACATCAGAATCATAGGGGTCCAAGAAGAGGAAGAGAGAGAGATAGGGTTAGAAAGGTTATGTGAGCAAATCATGGTGGAAAACTTTCCTAACCTGGGGAAAGATACAGACATCAAAACCTGGGAAGCACAGAGGACTCCCATTAGACTCAAAAAAAAAAATAAAAAACCAACCATCAACAAGGCACATCATAGTCAAATTCACAAAATATTCACACAAGGAGAGAATCATGAAAGCAGCAAGGGAAAAAAAGTCCCTAACCTACAAGAGAAGACGGATCAGGTTTGCAGCAGACCTATCACAGAAACGTGGAAGGCCAGAAAGGAGTGGCAGTATATATTCAATGTGCTGAATCAGAAAAATATGTAGCCAAGAACTCTTTATCCACCAAGGCTATCATTCAAAATAGAAGGAGAGATAAAAAGTTTCCCAGACAAACAAAAATTACAGGAGTTTGTGACCACTTAACCAGCCCTGCAAGAAATTTTAAGGGGGACTCTCTGAGGGGAGAAAAGATGAAAAAAAAAAAAAAAAACACCCAAACCAACAAATAAAGACCAAAAGCAACAAAGACTAGAAAGGACCAGAGAACACCTCCAGAAACTCCAACTCTACAAGCAACATAATGGCAATACATTCCCATCTTTCAGTACTCACTCTGAACATCAGTGGACTCAATGCTCCAATTAAAAGACATAGGGTAACAGAATGGATAAGAAAACAAGATCCATCTATATGCTGTTTGCAAAAGACCCACTTTAGACCTAAACACACCTTCAGATTGAAAGTAAGGGGATGGAGAACCATCTATCATGCTAATGGTCAACAAGAGAAAGCCGGAGTAGCCGTACTTATATCAGACAATCTAGACTTTAGAATAAAGACTGTAACAAGAGATGCAGAAGAGCATTATATCATAATTAAGGGGTCTATCCACCAAGAAAACCTAACGATTGTAAACATTTATGCACCAAATGTGCAGGAACCCAAATATATAAATCAATCAATCACAAACATAAAGAAACTCCTTGATAATAATACCATAATAGTAGGAGATTTCAACACCCCACTCACAGCAATGGACAGATCATCTAATCAAAAAATCAACAAGGAAACAATGGCTGTGAATGACATACTAGACCAGATAGACTTAACAGATATATTCAGAACATTTCATCCTAAAGCAGCAGAATACACATTCTTCTCCAGTGCACTTGGAATGATCTCCAGAATAGACCACATACTGGGACACAAATCAGCCCTCAGCAAGTACAAAAAGATCGATCATACCATGCATATTTTCAGTCCACAACACTATGAAACTCTAAATCAACCACAAGAAAAAATTTGGAAAGTTAACAAATACTTGGAGACTGAAGAACATCCTACTAAAGACTGAATGGGCTAACTAAGCAGTTAAAGAGGAAACTAAAACGTATGTGGAAGCCGATGAATATGATAACACCACAACCCAAAACCTCTGGGATGCAGCAAAGGTGGTCATAAAAGGAAAGTAGCAATCCAGGCCTTGCTAAAGAAGGAAGAAAGGTCTCAGATACACAACCTAACCTTATTCCTTAAAGAGCTGGAAAAAGAACAGCAAATAAAACCCCAAACCAGTAGAAGACAGGAAATAATAAAGATTAGACTGGAAATTAATGCTATCGAAACCAAAAAAAAACCAGTATGACAGATCAATGAAACCAGAGGCTGGTTCTTTGAAAGAATTAACAAAATTGATAAATCACTAGGCAGTTTCATCAAAAAGTAAAAGGAAAGGACCCAAATAAATAAAATTGAGAATGGAAGAGGAGAGATCACAACCAACACAGCAGAAATACAAACAATAATATGCCAATAAAATGGGAAATATGGAAGAAATGGCCAAATTCCTAGAAACATATACACTACCAAAAACTGAAACAGGGATAGAAAATTTGGACAGACCCATAACCAGTAAACAAATTGAATTAGTAATCAAAAAGTTCCCAAAAAACAAGAGTCCAGGACCAGATGGCTTTCCAGGGGAATTCTACCAAGCATTTAAGAAAGAGTTAACACCTATTCTCTTGACAGTGTTCCAAAAAATAGAAATGGAAGGAAAACTTCCAAACTCTTTCTATGAAGCCAGCATTACCTTGACTCCAAAACCAGACAGAGACCCCATTAAAAAGGAGAACTCTAGACCAATTTCCCTGATGGACATGGATGCAAAAATCCTCAACAAGACATTAGCCAACCAGATCCAACTATACATTAAAAAAATTATTCACCACAACCAAGTGGGATTTATACCTGGAATGCAGGGCTGGTTCAATATCCACAAAACAATGAACGTGATTCATCACATCAATAAAACAAAGGACAAGAACCATATGGTCCTCTCAATAGATGCAGAGAAAGCACTTGACAAAATACAGCATCCTTCCTTGATAAAAACCCTCAAGAAAGTAGGGATGGAAGAAGCATACCTCGAGATCATAAAAGCCATATATGAATGACCCAACCCCAATATCATCCTCAATGGGGAAAAACGGAGAGCTTTCCCCCTAAGGTCAGGAACAAGACAGGGATGTCCACTCTCACCACTGTTATTCAACATAGTATTGGAAGTCTTAGCCTCAGCAATCAGACAACACAAAGAAATAAATGGCATCCAGATCGGTCAGGAGGAGGTCAAATTTTCACTCTTCACAGTTGACATAATACTCTATAAGAAAAACCCTAAAGATTCCACCAAGAAACTGCTAGAACTGATTCATGAATTCAGCAAAGTTGTAGGATACAAAATCAATGCACAAAAATCGGTTGTATTCCTCTACACCAACAATGAAACAATAGAAAGAGACACCAAGGAATTGATCCCATTTACAATTGCACCAAAAACCATAAAATACCTAGGAATAAATCTAACCAACGAGGTGAAAAATCTATACACTGAAACTATAGAAAGCTTATGAAAGAAATTGAAGAAGACACAAAAAAATGGAAAAATGGAAAAATATTCCATGCTCCTGGATAGGAAGAACAAATATTGTTAAAATGTCAATACTACCCAAAGCAATCTACATATTCAATGCAATCCCTATCAAAATAACACCAGCATTCTTCACAGAGCTAGAACAAATAATCCTAAAATGTGTATGGAACCGGAAAAGACCCTGAATAGCCAAAGCAATCTTGAAAAAGAAAACCAAAGCAGGAGGCATCACAATCCCAGACCTCAAGCTGTATTACAAAGCTGTAATCATCAAGACAGTATGGTACTGGCACAAAAACAGACACTCAGATCAATGGAACAGAATAGAGAACCCAGAAATGGACCCACAAACATATGGCCAACTAATCTTTGACAAAGCAGGAAAGAATATCCAATCGAATAAAGACAGTCTCTTCAGCAAGTGGTGCTGGGAAAACTGGACAATGACATGCAGAAGAATGAACCTGGACAACTTTATTACACCATACGCAAAAATAAACTCAAAATGGATGAAAGACCTCAATGTAAGACAGGAAGTCATCAAAATCCTCGAGAAGAAAGCAGGCAAAAACCTCTTTGATCTTGGCCGCAGCAACTTCTTACTCAACACGTCTCTGGAGGCAAGGGAAACAATAGCAAAAATGAACTACTGGGACCTCATCAAAATAAAAATTTCTGCACAGTGAAGGAAATAATCAGCAAAACTAAAAGGCAACCGACAGAATGGGAGAAGATATTTGCAAATGACATATCAGATAAAGGGTTAGTATCCAAAATTTATAAAGAACTTATCAAACTCAACACCCAAAAAACAAATAATCTAGTTAATAAATGGACAAAAGACATGAATAGACACTTCTCCAGAGAAGACATCCAGATGACCAACTGACACATGAAAAAATGCTCAACTTCACTCATCATCAGGGAAATCCAAATCAAAACCACAATGAGATACCACCTCACACCTGTCAGGGTGGCTAACATTAACAACTCAGGCAACAACAGATGTTGGTGAGGATGTGGAGAAAGAGGATCCCTTTTGCTTTGTTGGTGGGAATGCAAGCTGGTGCAGCCACTCTGGAAAACAGTATGGAGGTTCCTAAAAAAACTAAAAATAGAACTACCCTACAACCCAGCACTATTAGGTATTTATCTAAGGGATACAGGTGTGCTGTTTTGAAGAGGCACATGCACCCCCATGTTTATAGCAGCACTATCAACAATAGCCAAAGTATGGAAAGAGCCCAAATGTCCATCGAGGGATGAATGGATAAAGAAGATGTGGTATATATATACAATGGAGTATTACTCGGCAATCAAAAAGAATGAAATTTTGCCATTTGCAACTATGTGGATGGAACTGGAGGGTATTATGCTAAGTGAAATTAGTCAGTCAGAGAAAGACAAAAATCATATGACTTCACTCATATGAGGACTTTAAGAGACAAAACAAATGAACATAAGGGAAGGGAAACAAAAACAATATAAAAACAGGGAGGGGGATAAAACCGAAGAGACTCATAAATATGGAGAACAAACTGAGGGTTGCTAGAGGGGTTGTGGGAGGGTGGGATGGGCTAAATGGGTACAGGGCACTAAGGAATCCACTCCTGAAATCATTGTTGCACTATATGCTAACTAATTTGGATGTAAATTATAAATTAATTAATTAATTAAAAATAAATAAATGAATAAATAAATAAATAAACATTTAAAAAGTTAATTAAACCACTTTGGGGTTCAAACATCCTCAGATGTTTTGAATATTCTGAATATTTTTAATATAAAAGAATTCCCTCTGTGGATTAGAGAAACTGCCTATGGAGCATATTATAGACCTTGTGGCAGATTGGACATTATCTCATTAATCCTCATACTAAGCTTCAAACATTCAGATTCTGATCAACGTTTTATAAAGAAAGTTACTCCTCAGAGAAGTGAAGTGAGATGTTTCCCAGGTCACACAGCTAGAAATTGGCCAGTTTGGGATTTGAATCCAGGTGTGTGTGGATTTATGTGTGTTCCATCACCAGATCTGCTAGCCATTTAAGAAATAGCCATGATTCCCAGGAGCAGAAAACCATTCAACTGCAAGCCACTGACTCACAATAGCAAGAAAAGGAAAAACTAAATAAAATCAAAGGCCACTATCAAGCAAAAAGCAACTTAAATACACATTTTAAGTTTATTTATTTATTTTGAGAGAGAAAGCACAAGTGGGGAAGGGGCAGAGAGAGAGGGAGGGAGAGAGAGAGAGAGTTCCAAGCAGATTCCACACTGTCAGCACAGAGCCTGTCATGGGGCTTGAACCCATAAACCGTAAGATCATGACTTGAGCCGAAGTCAGATGCTTAACCCACTGAGCCACCCAGATGCCCCATTTAGAGACAACGTACAGAACAACTAAATGCAATGTGTGATCCTTGATCAGCTCATGAACTGTGAAAATATTTTCCTTATCATATGAGAGACACAGTGGGATGATTGATGGAATTTGACTAGAGTCCACTGATTATAGTATTGGATTGATGTTGACTTTCTGCGTTTGATAATTGTACTGTCATCATATAAGAGAATGTCCTTGTTTTTAGGAAACACTGAATGAAGTGTCCCCATATAAAAAGATATCATGTCTACAACTTGTTTTCAGAAGTGTTAGAAAAAATGTTGAATACCTATATCATCATAGGAGGCAAAATTGGAAACTGTGGATGAAGGATATATGACAATTCTTTGTACTGTTTTACAATATTTCTCGTACCCTGAAATTACTTCAAAATAGTTTTGATATTCTAGAAATTCTAGATATTCTAGAAATATGCAGTACAGCTATCCAGGTAAAACTCCAACAATGAGCATACTCTTGCAAAGCTCTACAAAAATATTGCCCAGGTCCTTTTTTTTTTTTTTTTTTTTTTCTTCTCTTTTTTCCTTCTCTTGACAAAAACGAAAAGAATGGCCCCACCGAATAGGTCTGAAAAGCAAATAAACTGGAAAGCAAATAAACTCTACATGGAGATAAGCCCTCAACAGCTGTGACCCGTTAACCTTCAGGGCACCAGGTTAGGACCCCTGGCAGGCGAGAAAGAGGACTCAGAATAAGCGGTTTCCTTCCAGAGTGGTATTTACCGGTCCTCTGCAGGGTAAGGTACCTGGGATCCCTCCAGGTCTAAGAGCCACCCCCCACCTGCGCCCAGAATCCAGGAAGTTACTGGAGCACAGGGTGAATCCGAAGCACCCAGTACCCTGCAGTGAGAAAGTACAAGCCAGAGGAAGATCGGGAAGCTGGGCTTTTGATCAAGTAAGAGAGATCCCAAGGGCTAGCAGAACCACATTCTGGAAACACAATTTTATTCAGACAGTGTGGGATACCCACAAACAAGAGAGAGCGATCATAAATGTCTAGACATATAGTAACACGTAGAACTGGATGTCTGGGCTTATGTAATATTTTCCATCACCACGTCCCTAGAACAACCACAATTCAAACAACCCAGGCTCCCCTCGCAGGCTGAACTCCTGCGGTGATATCTTCCACAAAAAGCCAATGCAGCCTGCAGCCCACCCCCAGGCTCCCAGCATGCCTCAGACCCTTGCTTCCCAGCCACATGCGTTAAAAAAACATTAGAATCCAAGCCACCCCACGAAGGTAGTTTGTAACTGTATTGGAAGGAGCATTTCTGCACCCTCCCCTTCTCACTGCCTCGCACAATACGAGGTTTCCTTGATTCTCTATTTTTTTGACAGCTGCATATCAACAGTCTCTGCTGCACAGAGCTGACTTTTCTGAACACTCAAAGCTGCCACACACACGCGCGCGCGCCCTCCCCAGAGGACAAGACCAATTCTCCCCATAAATTTGTAAACTTGTTGCCATAGAGACGGGCTCTAGGTACTCCAAGTGTGGATCGGCAGCTCCACCTAGTGGGATATTGGGTATTCTGCAGTCCCCAAAACGCACAGTGATGGATGAAAGAGGAGGCTTTTTTGTCTGGTGTTTTCCTTCACATTTTGAGGGATCTGTCCACCAAATCTATTTCAACCAAGTTTATTGAGCCTCTTTGCTTCCCAAGTGGAGAAACAGAGCTCAACGTCAGCTTTGGCACTAGCGTTGCATCTCATTTTCTGAACGTTCTGCCCTCCTATCCATACCTAGCTCTAAATAAGTCAGGAACTGCCTCAGAGGCCCCCTCAATAGCACATAAAATGATACAAATAAGCCAACAGCAGACATGTAGGAGAATAAGACTCATCTGGGATCTTAAAAGTGATAAAGTCCTCCTTTATCATTTTGTTCACTTGTTCAGCCAGTGTTTGTGGCTTCCTAACCCACAAACGTAGATGTGCAAGAAGTAGGTTTTCTTTGTTTTCTATCAATGAACTTACCCATCCCATCACGGAGCAGGAAGTTGATGTCAGTAAATCCGAAGCCCCCTGCCCTCACTTTATCCATGTTCCAGAGGACTCGCACGACGCTCAGTCTGGGAGCCGGGTCAGGCCTGGGGGTCCACACTCCCATCTGTCTGCTCAGCTTGGGCCACGACTTCCCCACTGCAGAGTGTGCTCCTACACCCAGGGCCTGCCGTCAGGCATCTCATGGCCAAAGCCAGCCTCCCTCTCCCCCTCCCCTGAGGCATGACTGCCAGGGGGCACAGTAAAGAGGGAAACCCTCAGCAAATATCTCCAAATAATAACCTGTCGACCAATATTTATCATGCTTATGGGTATAAACATGTTGCTATGTGTGGTAAGTAAAGATGAAAGTAGACTGCTTTGGGGACACCTGGGGGGCTGAGTCGTTTAAGCATTGCCTCTTGCTCTTGGCTCAGGTCATGATCTCACGGTTGGTGGGATGGAGCCCCTGCGCTGACAGTGCAGAGCCTGCTTGGGATTCTTTCTTCCTCTCTCTCTCTCTCTCTCTGCCACTCCATGCTTGTACTTTGTCTCTCTCAAAATCAATAAATAAGCTTAAAGAAAGGAAAGGAAGGGGAGGGGAGGGAAGGGGAGGGAAGGGAAGGGAAGGGAAGGGAAGGAAAGGAAAGGAAAGGAAAGGAAAGGAAAGGAAAGGAAAGGAAAGGAGAGGAAAATAAACTGCTTTGCTTAAGCTCATGGGCTTCCAGAAGAAAGACTTCATCAACAAAGAACAGGAATGCTTCAAGCCCTTGCTGCAAGGGAGACACAGGCCCATGATCCCTTCATTAAAATGCTTGAGCCAAGTGGGTTTGGAGCTCTGAATTTGTCAGATTTTAGGAAGGTAACCAGTCGACATGTTATATATTTCATAATATCTCCACTGGAGTCTCAAATGTCACCCATAATCAGTCACATCCATATTTCTGCAGCAAAACTCGGGAGGAATAAAGTGAAATAAAGCCAGTCAACAACCTCAAGCTAGTTTAGGCAGGATTTGCCACCAAATGAGGTTTAGAACCAAAAAGGAAAAAGTTTTGTTTGTCATAATTTTTGTCTGAGGTAAGATCTGGAAGCGAGCTGGCCAGGTGACCAGGTGACAGCCTTGAAGACAGAGGGAGATCAAGTACAGGGACACAGGTAAGGGCCATTAGAGCATGTTAGGGCAGCCCCAGGTGGAAATGCTAAACCAGATTCTTCACTCTTCCAGATCCCCAGCTCTGCCTCAAAACTCCCCCTTTGTCAGGAATGAAAAAGGCAACCTAATGAATAGGAGAAAATATTTGCAAATCATATATACAATAAGGATTGATTCATATCCAAAATATATAAAGAACTCATATAATGCACTAGCAAAAAAAAAAAAAAAAAAGCAAACAAACAATCCAATTAAAAACCAGGCAGAGGACCCAAATAGACATTTTTTTCCTAAGAACACATACAGGTGGCCAATAGGCACATGAAAAAAAATGCTCAATGTCACTAATCATCAGGGAAATGCAAATCAAAACCATGATACTATATCGGTTCACACCTGTTAGAATGGCTAGCATCCAAGAACAAGAAGTAAGTGTTGGCCAGAATGTGGAGAAAAAGGAAACCCTGTGCCCTGTTAGGAATGTAAATCAGTGCAGACACTATAGAAAATATGGAAGTTCCTCAAAAAACTAAAAATAGGGCGCCTGGGTGGCTCAGTCCGTTAAGCATTGACTCTTGATTTAGGCTCAGATCATGATCTCAAGGTACCTGAGTTCGAGCCCTGCATCAGGCTCTGGGCTGTGAGTGTGGAACCTGCCTGAGATTCTCTCTCTTCCTCTCTGTCACCCCTCCCCTGCTCACACACACTCTCTCTGTCTCCCTCTCGCTCTCTCAAAATAAATAAATAAACTTAAAAAAAAAAAATTGAGAATAGAACTACCATATGATCCAGCAATCCCACTTCTGGGTATTTACCCAAAGAAAATAAAAACACTAATTCAAAGAGATATACACACACCCCCATGTTCACTGCAGTGTTATTTACAATAGCCAAGATATGGAAACAAACTAAATGTCCATCAATTGATGAATGAATAAAGATATGGTATAGTGATATAGAAGATATAGTATAGACATATATATATATGGTATATGTTTAGTATATATAGTGTATATATATATGGTATAATATATATAGTGTGTGTATATATAGTATAGAGTGTGTATGTGGTTTATATATATGTACAATATGTATATATATATATATACTATACCATATACATATATATATACATGAAATACTGCTCAGCCATAAGAAAGAATGAAATCTTGCCATTTGCAACAATGCAAATGGACCTTGAGAACATTGTGATAAGTGAAATAAGTCTGACAGAGAAAGACAAATACCATATGACCTCGGTTATATGTGGAATCTAAAAATAAATAAATAAATAAAAAATAAAAACAAAACAAAACAAAAGCCAAGCTCACAGATACAGAGAACAGAGGGTGGTTGCTAGTGGGGAGGCAGAGTGGAAGGTGGGCGAAATGGGTGAAGGGGGTCAAAGGTACAAGCTTCCAGTTATAACAGACATAAGTTACAGGAATGTAATGTACAGCATGGTGATTAGTCAGTAATACTGTAATCATTAGTCAGTAATACTGTACTGCATATTTGAAAGTTGCTAAAAGAGTACATCTTAAAGGTTCTCATCACAAGAAAAATAAATTTTTCTAACTATGTATGGTGACCGATAGGAACTAGATTGCAGTGATCACTTCTCAGGGTATACAAATATCAAATCATTATGCTGTATGCCTGAAACTAATACAATGTTCTATGTCAATTATATCTCAGTGTTTTAAATGTACATAAAATTTTAGGAGGTGCCTGGGTAACTCAATTAGTTGAGCACCTGACTCTTGATTTCAGCTCAGGCCATGATCTCATGGTCCTGAGATTGAGTCCCTAATCAGGTTCGTGCTGAGTGTGGAGCCTGCTTGGGATTCTCTTTCTCCCTCTGCCCCTCCCCTGCTTGCAGTGTGCTCTCTCTCTCTCTCTTTCTCTCTCTCTCTCTCTCTCAAAAATAAATAAAATGTGCATAAAATTTAAAAAATATTTTAACTGTCCCTTTGCAGGTCTCCCTGATACTTCACCCCCACCTCCACTTACATATATTCCATTGACTTTCCAAAAACAGTTCTGTGTGTTTCCTCTCAGATCGCTATAGATCTGAAATTCCTTAAGTACCAGCAATATCTTCTCTGTTTGGCACTAGCTGCAAACATCTATTCATGATTTTTCAATGGCAGCCATTCACTCTCCTACAACGGCAACCACATGTGCAACTAACAATAATAGCAGCACATTCTTTTTTTCCCCTTATTTATTTATTTTGAGAGAGACAGAGAGAGTGAGCAGGGGAGGGTCAGAGAGAGAGGAAGAGAGAGAAATCCCAAGCAGGTTCCATGCTGTCAACGCGGGGCCCTATTCGGGGCCTGAAACCATGAACCGTGTGTGAGATCAAAACCTGAGCAGAAACCAAGAGTCGAACACTTAATGGACTGAGCCACCCAGGCGCCCCTAGGAGCACATTTTTTAAATATAATTTATTGTCAAGTTGGCTAACATACAGTGTATACAGTGTGCTCTTGGTTTGGGGGGTAGATTCCCATGATTCATCACTTCCGTACAACACCCAGTGCTCATCCCAACAAGTGCCCTCTTTAATGCCCGTCACCCATTTCCCCCTCTCCCCCACTCCCCCATCAACCCTCAGTTTGTTCTCTGTATTTAAGAGTCTCTTATGGTTTGCCTCCCTCTCTCTCTGTAAGCAGCACATCATTAAAGGATCTTGAGGGGGGTGTCTAGGTGACTGACGTGGTTAAGTGCCCGACTCTTGATCTCAGCCGAGGTCTTGATCTCAGGGCTGTGAGTTCAATCCCCATGATGGGCTCCACACCGGGTGTGAAGCTTAAGTAAAAATAAATTTTTTTAAGGATTTGGGGGGGAGGTGAAGGGATGGCATTCATCTTGAAAGTGAAAAGGAAGGGAGAGGGGATGGAAGCCTTCAGGGGTTATACGTGTTTGTTTTCTCTCCTCACCCTAAATTCACAGAACAAGAGCTTGTCTCATTCTGGTCAAAAGACAGAATATTTTTTCTGTACATTAATTCTCGAATCAATGAAACTTCCAAAGCAGGAGTGTAAATATTCAGGCAATAAACAAGGGGAGCCAGATGGAGTGGTCTACACAGTTACTCTTGCATCTTTGTCAAAATATTTAGCCACTACATGAATCTTTTAGAACGCATTAATTTGGCATTTCATGCAAACATTGCCATGAACGTTAATCACCCCTCAATTGCTAAATGTGGCTTCCGTTCCTGCATTCCTTCGGCACCTGCCAAAGAGGACTGGACCCAAAACCCAGGATATAAGACCCAGAAGGGCCCTCCCTGAACTAAGGGACAGGCCCACCCTGTGCCCTAGCTGCAAGCGAGACCTCTGCTCCTATCTTCCCAGCCCACCTGCAGACCGGCAGGACAAGTCCACCTCTGTGTTGTAAACAGAGCTGAGGCGGTTGGAAAGTCAGGAGAGGGTGCCCAGCAGGGTAAGGATAGTTCTGGAATATGTCTATTCTCTGGGGCTGGATAAATCAGCCTGAATTCCTCCGAGTCTGTTTCCTGCAAACAGTGGGAACCTGAAACCAGATTACTGCTCCAGAGATGTTTGGTGTGGGGCTTTTTCTCAGTTTTTGAAGACACGCACAGCATAAAACCAAATCTATTTTCAGTACATCAGAAACATGCAGTGGGTTTTAAAACAAGGGGTTAGGCCTAGGAAAGGAAAGGAAATCGAGATACCATGGAGGAGGTAGGTCAGTCTGCAACACCTCCCTCCCCCACAACCTGCCTGGGAAGGAATCCATAATGGCACCTACTCCAGTTCAGAGAGACTGGGCTCTGACCTGTAGAAGGTTCCAAGGGCTACCACCTGGAACTAACAGCAAAGCTGTTGAGAGAGAGAGGGCTCAAGTTGGGAAAATCCCCTTCCATTCAGCAAGACAGCTGGAAGGTGGGATTCACACTCAGCAGTGTGCTGAGTAGCGAGGATAAAACAAAGAATACAATTCTGGCTTGGCCATCACAGTATGATAGATAGTTACGGTAGACAGAACTATGGCCCCCAAAGATGTCTGCATGCTAAGCCCTGAACCTGTGACTGTGTTATCCTACATGCTGCATGGAACTCAACAGATGTGATTAAGTTAAGCATCCTGGATGGAAGACCATCTTGGGTTACCGTGGTGAACCCAGTGTCATTACCAAGGCCCTTATAAGAGGAGGCTGGAAGGTCAGAGTCAATAGTAGGAGATATGACCACAAGAAGGAGGAGGTTAGAGCGATACAAGGAAGGAACCATGAGCCAAGGAAGGCAGGTGGCTTTTAGAAACTGGAAAAGGCAAAGAAACAGATTTCCCCTTGAATCCTCCAGAAGGAATGTATCCTCGTGGGCACATTGGTTTTAGACTTCCAAGCTCCAAACTGTAAGAGTGTGTAAATGTGAGCCGTTTTAAGGCACTAAGTTTGTGGTAATTTGTTACAGCAGCCAACACACTCTTCCTGGTGTCAGCATTGCTGTAATAGAGGTATTCATGCCTCACTCGGGGAGGAGAAACAAGGTGAGGGTCAGTCTTTTCAAAGAAGCCACAGAAGACCTCATAGAGGAGATGATGAAACCATTCCCAGAGGCTGAGGAGAAGTTCAAAGCTCGGAGTTTAGGAAGCATTCCAGGCAATAGGCAAGGCATGAGCAAAGGCACAGAGGCAGGGAAGTCCAGAGCATATTCGTGCAATAGAAAGAATGTTCTAGAATGTTCTAGGGAGCTAAAAGAGAGGTCTGGAAAGATGAATTGCAAGACAACTCTAAAGCAGGGATGGTTTCATGAACTAGGCAATGGAATGGAAATTGAACCATTTTCTCAGGAATTTGAGTCAACCTCAGAGCCCAGGGCAGTGTGATAGGTGACCCTACACAGGGTACAGATGTGAGGCACTGACTGAGAGGCAAAATTAAAGGGGGAGGAGGTGCCAAAACACTAAGGAATCAAGATAATGCAATCTTTAAAAATTCAATGTTAAGCTCAAAGAGGGTTGGAGAAAAATCTTGAAATTTTAAACAAAGACAGGGTCAGGTACAATGCCTTGCTGAACCACAACTGAGCCTGGGCAAGTGGGAAAATCAGCCATTCTGATCCTGTCTTTAAATTCTTGATATTTTTTTCAATATTGCTTGCATTGATCTTGATTTTTTTTTTAATATTGCAGAATGACATTACTTATCTTGATCACTGAGGTGGGGTTTTTTTTGGCACTTTATTAAATCTTGCATCCACACCCATGCCTCATTCACCTCACCCTAGTCCCAGCCCTGACACAACATTGTAAAGAGAGCACATGCCTATTGGCAGATATCCCCCTCAACAACCTATGTGAGAGAGGCCATAGATTCAAAGGGGATTCCCATGGGGCAGGAATATTTTTCAAGAAATTGAAAGAAATAGAAGGGAAAGTTTGGTGTGAGCTTCCTGGTGTTTGGGGGTACAGAAACTAAAGCCTCTTGGTCTCCTGGTTATAGCAATGCACCAAAGGAAGCCCACCTGAGATAAAGGACAACAGATGGGTCCATTCCCCCTCCAGAAGGGTCCATATGGGAGAGAGGGGTACAGGGATCTCCCAGACCAGGTGTAGGCTGGAGAGAGAAGCTGAGTCAAAGCAGCACTAAAGGGACTGTATACAGATTAACAGCACGCTGCACAGTGGGGACACCAACAGAGGAGGTTTACAGGGATGTAGTGAGGAGAGAGTCAGAAGAGGCTCAGAGAAGGGCGCCTGGGTGGCTCAGTCGGTTAAGCGTCCGACTTTGGCTCAGGTCATGATCTCGTGGTTTGTGAGTTTGAGCCCTGCGTTGGGCTCTGTGCTAACAGCTCAGAGCCTGGAGCCTGCTTCAGATTCTGTGTCTCCCTCTCTCTCTGCTCTTCCCCTGATCATGCCTTCTCTCTCTCAAAAATAAATAAACATGAAAAAAAAAGAATCTCAGAGAATGAATCACCTATATCAGAAAATGGTACAGTCCAGGGAGCCCATGGGATGCCTCTGAGGAACCTAATGATGTGCCCTATAGAAACCATGTGGCCCACAGATGGCATTTCACAGGCCATTGAAGGGTAGGAACAAAAGCTCCAACTAAGTCAAGAGACCTTTGACCAGGTTCCCACTCATCCCTCCTCCAGCATGCACCCTGGAAAAGCTAGCAGTGAAGCAGAGAGTGTGACACAGAACAAGAGGATGGAAGCAACAGGCAGGTGCCCATGTTCCCCTTGTGGGTGACACAGGCTTGGGTGAGGAGGGGAGGGAAAAATGTTTGAACTGCCTGAGAAGTTGATGTCTTGTTTCACATCAGATTGGACTTTGTAACACCTGAAAAGGAAGCTAATTAGGCCCCAGAGTGGCTAAAAAGAACAGGCTGTGCCCAAGATCAGTTGGAGTATAATTGAAGGTAGTGAGGAGGAAAAAATAAACCAGTCTCCTAATTGCTTCCTACAGAGCTCAATCCATTTAATAAAACAATTATGCTGGTTATTCTCCATTGGTTCTCTAATCCAATCCACTCCCTGTCCTCTGTCCCTCCCTGCCCTTGGGGCTCTTGGAGACTGATCCCTGCAGACTGCAGCATATGGGCTCCCAAGATGGCCACTGCAATGGTTAATTTTAATGTGTCAACCTGGTTGGGCCAGGAGGTGCCCAGATAGATGGACAAGCATTATTCTGGTTGTGTCTGCAAGGGTGTTTGAGAGATTAAATTAACATTTGAATTGACAGACTGAGTAAAGCACTTGGCCCTACCCAATGTGGTGGGTCTCATCCAATAAGTTGAAGGACTGAATACAGCAAAAAGACTGAGTAAAAGGGAACTTTTCCAGCCTGGCTGTTTGAGCTGGAACATCAGACTTCTCCTGCACTCAGACTGGAACTTACACCATAAGCTTTCCAACTTTCCAACTTTCTCCAGCTTAACAACTATAAATCTTGGAACTTCTCAGCCTCCATAGTTGTGTGAACCAACTCCTTGTAATAAATGTGAGTGTGTGAGTGTGTGTGTGTGTGTGTGTGTGTGTGTGTGTGTAGAGACAGACAGAGAAAGAGATAGAGAAAGAGAGAGACAAAGAGGCAGAACAAGAGAGGTTCTGTTTCTTTGAAGAACCCTAACACAGCTGCCTTCCAGTTGGGGTCCACCAAAGGCAGCCAGGACTTCCCTCTGCCCCACATATCTGGCAGCATCTCTGCCCCTCCATGACCAACATCCCCTCCCACAGGTCCAGATCTCAGAGGCTCCAGTGACAACATTTCTAACCCTGGTGTCATCAATCCTACAGTGGTGATATCTTTCCTTATTGCTAGCTCTGGGAGTTTCAACATCTCTTGTGCTTTTAAACCCATGCCAGGGGGAAGATGGCGGCGTAGGAAGACGCTGTGCTCACCTTGTCCTGCGGATCACTTAGATTCCACCCACACCTGCCTAAATAACCCAGAAAACCACCAGAAGACTAGCAGAACAGATTCTCCGGAGCCAAGCATAGACGAGAGGTCCACGGAAGAGGGTAGGAAGGGCGACGAGGCGGTGCGCGCTCCACGGACTGGCGGGAGGGAGCTGGGGCGGAGGGGCGGCCCACCGGCCAAGCAGAGACCCCAAGTCTGGCTTGCAAAAGCAGAGAGGCCGGACGGAGTGTGTTCTGACAGCGAGCGGGACTTAACATCTGGAAGGTTATAAGTTAACAGCTCTGCTCGGAGAGCGGGAGGGCTGGAGGACAACGGGAGGGAGAGTTGTTGAGCCCCGGATGACAGAGCTCAGGTTGGCGGGGAACAAAGGTGCTCACCAGCGCCATCTCCCTCGCCCATCCCCCAGCCAAAATCCCAAAGGGAACCGGTTCCTGCCAGGCTTGTACCTTGCAAACACCCAACACTGTGCTTCTGCGGATCCATCCCAACAGCGGCGGGTCTGACTCCCTCCCGGTGCCACAGGGCCCCTCCCAAAGCAGATCTCTGAAGGAAAAGCGAGCTGAGCCTACCCCTCCTGCCCCCGTGCACCTTGCCGATCCACCCCAGCTAATATGCCAGATCCCCAGCACCACAAGCCTGGCAGTGTGCAAGTAGCCCAGATGGGCCATGCCACCCCACAGTGAATCCCGCCCCTAGGAGAGGGAAAGAGAAGGCACACACCAGTCTGACTGTGGCCCCAGCGGTGGGCTGGGGGCAGACATCAGGTCTGACTGCGGCCCTGCCCACCAACGTGAGTTATTCAAGACAGCACAGGGGAAGTGCCCTGTAGTTCTTTCCAAAATGACGAAACAGAAGAATTCCCCTCAAAAGAATCTCCAGGATAACAACAGCTAATGAGCTGAACAAAAAGGATTTAAACAATATAACAGAAAGTGAATTTAGAATAATAGTCATAAAATTAATCGCTGGGCTTGAAAACAGTATAGAGGACAGCAGAGAATCTATTGCTACAGAGATCAAGGGACTGAGGAACAGTGAGGAGGAGCTAAAAAATGCTATAAACGAGCTGCAAAATAAAATGGAAACGACCACAGCTCGGATTGAAGAGGCAGAGGAGAGAATAGGTGAATTAGAAGATAAAATTATGGAAAAAGAGGAAGCTGAGAAAAAGAGAGATAAAAAAAATCCAGGAGTATGAGGGGAAAATTAGAGAACTAAGTGATACACTAAAAAGAAATAATATACACATAATTGGTATTCCAGAGGAGGAAGAGAGAGGGAAAGGTGCTGAAGGTATATTGAAGAAATCATAGCTGAGAACTTCCCTGATCTGGGGAAGGAAAAAAGGCATTGAAATCCAAGAGGCACAGAGAACTCCCTTCAGACGTAACTTGAATCGATCTTCTGCATGACATATCATAGTGAAACTGACAAAATACAAAGATAAAGAGAAAATTCTGAAAGCAGCTAGGGATAAACACGCTCTAACATAAAAAGGGAGACCTATAAGACTCGTGACCGATCTCTCTACTGAAACTTGGCAGGCCAGAAATGAATGGCAGGAGATAGTCAATGTGTTGAACAGAAAAAATATGCAGCCGAGAATCCTTTATCCAGCAAGTCTGTCATTTAGAATAGAAGGAGATAAAAAGGTCTTCCCAAACAAACAAAAACTGAAGGAATTCGTCACCACTAAACCAGCCCTACAAGAGATCCTAAGGGGGATCTTGTGAGACAAAGTACCAGAGACATCGCTACAAGCATGAAATTTACAGACATCACAATGACTCTAAACCCATATCTTTCTATAATAACACTGAATGTAAATGGACTAAATGCACCAACCAAAAGACATAGGGTATCAGAATGGATAAAAAAACAAGACCCATCTATTTGCTGTCTACAAGAGACTCATTTTAGACCTGAGGACACCTTCAGATTGAAAGTGAGGGGATGGAGAACTATTTATCATGCTACTGGAAGTCAAAAGAAAGCTGGAGTAGCCATACTTATATCAGACAAACTAGACTTTAAATTAAAGGCTGTAACAAGAGATGAAGAAGGGCATTATATAATAATTACAGGGTCTATCCATCAGGAAGAGCTAACACTTATAAACGTCTGTCCGCTGAATATAGGAGCCCCCAAATATATAAAACAATTACTCACAAACACAAGCAACCTTACTGATAAGAATGTGGTAATTGCAGGGGACTTTAACACTCCACTTACAGAAATGGATAGATCACTTAGACACACGGTCAATAAAGAAACAAGAGCCCTGAATGATACATTGGATCAGATGGACTTGACAGATATATTTAGAACTCTGCATCCCAAAGCAACAGAATATACTTTCTTCTCGAGTGCACATGGAACATTCTCCAAGATAGATCACATACTGGGTCACAAAACAGCCCTTCATAAGTATACAAGAATTGAAATTATACCATGCATACTTTCAGACCACAATGCTATGAAGCTTGAAATCAACCACAGGAAAAAGTCTGGAAAACCTCCAAAAGCATGGAGGTTAAAGAACACCCTACTAAAGAATGAGTGGGTCAACCAGGCAATTAGAGAAGAAATTAAAAAATATATGGAAACAAACGAAAATGAAAATACAACAATCCAAATGCTTTGGGATGCAGCGAAGACAGTCCTGAGAGGAAAATACATTGCAATCCAGGCCTATCTCAAGAAACAAGAAAAATCCCAAATACAACATCTAACAGCACACCTAAAGGAAATAGAAGCAGAACAGCAAAGACAGCCTAAACCCAGCACAAGAAGAGAAATAATAAAGATCAGAGCAGAAATAAACAATATAGAATCTAAAAAAACTGTAGAGCAGATCAACAAAACCAAGAGTTGGTTTTTTGAAAAAATAAACAAAATTGATAAACCTCTAGCCAGGCTTCTCAAAAAGAAAAGGGAGATGACCCAAATAGATAAAATCATGAATGAAAATGGAATTATTACAACCAATCCCTCAGAGATACAAGCAATTATCAGGGAATACTATGAAAAATTATGTGCCAACAAACTGGACAACCTGAAAGAAATGGACAAATTCCTAAACACCCACACACTTCCAAAACTCAATCAGGAGGAAATAGAAAGCTTGAACAGACCCATAACCAGCGAAGAAATTGAATCAGTTATCAAAAATCTCCCAACAAATAAGAGTCCAGTACCAGATGGCTTCCCAGGGGAGTTCTACCAGACGTTTAAAACAGAGATAATACCTATCCTTCTCCAGCTATTCCAAAAAATAGAAAGGGAAGGAAAACTTCCAGACTCATTCTATGAAGCCAGTATTACTTTGATTCCTAAACCAGACAGAGACCCAGTAAAAAAAGAGAACTACAGGCCAATATCCCTGATGAATATGGATGTAAAAATTCTCAATAAGATACTAGAAAATCGAATTCAACAGCTTATAAAAAGAATTATTCACCATGATCAAGTGGGATTCATTCCTGGGATGCAGGACTGGTTCAACATTCGCAAATCAATCAACATGATGCATCACATTAATAAAAGAAAAGATAAGAAACATATGATCCTGTCAATCGATGCAGAAAAGGCATTTGACAAAATTCAGCATCCTTTCTTAATAAAAACCCTCGAGAAAGTCAGGATAGAAGGAACATACTTAAACATCACAAAAGCCATTTATGAAAAGCCCACAGCTAACATCATCCTCAATGGGGAAAAACTGAGAGCTTTCTTCCTGAGATCAGGAACACGACAGGGATGCCCACTCTCACCGCTGCTGTTTAACATAGTGTTGGAAGTTCTAGCATCAGCAATCAGACAACAAAAGGAAATCAAAGGCATCAAAATTGGCAAAGATGAAGTTAAGCTTTCACTTTTCAGATGACATGATATTATACATGAAAAATCCAATAGACTCCACCAAAAGTCTGCTAGAACGGATACATGAATTTAGCAAAGTTGCAGGATACAAAATCAATGTACAGAAATCAGTTGCATTCCTACACACTAATAATGAAGCAACAGAAAGACAAATAAAGAAACTGATCCCATTCACAATTGCACCAAGAAGCATAAAATACCTAGGGATAAATCTAACCAAAGATGTAAAAGATCTGTATGCTGAAACTATAGAAAGCTTATGAAGGAAATTGAAGAAGATATAAAGAAATGGAAAAACATTCCATGCTCATGGATTGGAAGAATAAATATTGTCAAAATGTCAATACTACCCAAAGCTATCTACACATTCAATGCAATCCCAATCAAAATTGCACCAGCATTCTTCTCAAGGCTAGAACAAGCAATCCTAAAATTCATATGGAACCACAAAAGGCCCCGAATAGCCAAAGTAATTTTGAAGAAGAAGACCAAAGCAGGAGGCATCACAATCCCAGACTTTAGCCTCTACTACAAAGCTGTAATTATCAAGACAGCATGGTATTGGCACAAAAACAGACACATAGACTAATGGAATAGAATAGAAACCCCAGAACTAGACCCACAAAAGTATGGCCAACTAATCCTTGACAAAGCAGGAAAGAACATCCAATGGAAAAAAGTCTCTTTAACAAATGGTGCTGGGAGAACTGGACAGCAACATGCAGAAGATTGAAACTAGACCACTTTCTCACACCATTCACAAAAATAAATTCAAAATGGATAAAGGACCTGAATGTGAGACAGGAAACCATCAAAACCCTAGAGGAGAAAGCAGGAAAAGACCTCTCTGACCTCAGTCAAAGCAATTTCTTACTTGACACATCCCCAAAGGCAAGGGAATTAAAAGCAAAAATGAACTACTGGGACCTTATGAAGATAAAAAGCTTCTGCACAGCAAAGGAAACAACCAACAAAACTAAAAGGCAACCAACGGAATGGGAAAAGATATTTGCAAAGGACATATCAGACAAAGGGCTAGTATCCAAAATCTATAAAGAGCTCACCAAACTCCACACCCGAAAAACAAATAACCCAGTGAAGAAATGGGCAGAAAACATGAATAGACACTTCTCTAAAGAAGACATCCGGATGGCCAACAGGCACATGAAAAGATGCTCAACGTCGCTCCTCATCAGGGAAATACAAATCAAAACCACACTCAGATATCACCTCACGCCAGTCAGAGTGGCCAAAATGAACAAATCAGGAGACTATAGATGCTGGAGAGGATGTGGAGAAACGGGAACCCTCTTGCACTGTTGGTGGGAATGCAAATTGGTGCAGCCACTCTGGAAAACAGTGTGGAGGTTCCTCAGAAAATTAAAAATAGACCTACCCCATGACCCAGCAATAGCACTGCTAGGAATTTACCCAAGGGATCCAGGAGTACTGATGCATAGGGGCACTTGTACCCCAATGTTTATAGCAGCACTCTCAACAATAGCCAAATTATGGAAAGAGCCTAAATGTCCATCAACTGATGAATGGATAAAAAAAGTGTGGTTTATATACACAATGGAGTACTACGTGGCAATGAGAAAGAATGAAATATGGCCCTTTGTAGCAACGTGGATGGAACTGGAGAGTGTGATGCTAAGTGAAATAAGCCATACAGAGAAAGACAGATACCATATGGTTTCACTCGTATGTGGATCCTGAGAATCTTAACAGAAACCCTTTGGGGAGGGGAAGGAAAAAAAAATAGAGGTTAGAGTGGAAGAGAGCCAAAGCATAAGAGACTCCTAAAAACTGAGAACAAACTGAGGGTTGATAGGGGGTGGGAGGGAGGGGAGGGTGGGTGATGGGTATTGAGGAAGGCACCTTTTGGGATGAGCACTGGGTGTTGTGTGGAAACCAATTTGACAATAAATTTCATATATTGAAAAAAAAAGATATATAAGTGTGTACGACCTGCAGAAAAAAAATAAAATAAAATAAATTAAAAAATAAACCCATGCCACAAACACCCTCTACAATTAGACCCTCTGTTAGAAATCACCTCATTTAAGTCATGTGAATTATTTTCATTTTCCATCTGAACCCTGACTGATACATCCAGGTGAGGGCTACCTCTTCCATTTTGACTACAGAAAACAAGGCAAGAATGTTTGAAGATACCAACATGTTTTAGGTAAGAATGAAATGGACAGGAAGCAAGGAGCAGTCACACTGTTGGCTTGCCCTTTCTTTATGAAGAAAGACAGAAGATCATGCAAAATGGAATCAAGGCAGTGAAAATTTGAAGCTGGTAGTAAAAGGAATGGAAGAACCACCTTTAGACCGGAAACCATGAATTTTTAGAGACACCGCTCTGTACCTTTGATGGGTCTCTTCATCGGCTTTGAGCAGCTGAGTCAGATGGCACCCATCTTCAGCCCTTTGCACTGTTTCACTTAGGAAATCATAACACAAATGACCATCAAAATAGATGTCAAGGCAGCATGAGTTCAGGGACTGAATAGGATTCATTGTACCCGTAACAAAAAGACTAAAAGTACTGGGCACATCAAATCAAATGCACAAATAGTGCAAAGTCAGGGGCCTACAAACTCTTATCTTGGAACATTTCACAGCTTGAATGGCCCAGGTGAGAGTTATTGGCCCATAATTCATCAAAGGCCAAATCAACTGACTTGTATAATCAACAGACTTACAAACTCCTACTTTACCACTTTGAAATAGCACTGTATGATGGAGAGAGCAAGAAGTCTGGATAACTTGATGGCTTAGTAGGTGAACTTTGGCAAATCACTTAAATTCACTGAGTCTCCATTTTCTCATCTGTAAAACAAGGATAATGCCACTTATCTATCTGAGTTAAAGCACCTGGCCCTGAGCTCAACAAAAAGGAGCTATTCTTAAAGGCTGGGTTAGCATGTCAATAATGGTAAGGTCTGGACAATACTAAAGGGCCTGTGTAGAAAAGGAATAATTAATGTATCCCAGATCATTCTTTGACAACCAAAATATCAATTGGTTCATATTTGGAAATACTCCATAGATCATATTATAGTTACTGCAGATGACTTTGAATAAGACTCGGAAAGATCATGAAAGAGACGTACCCCCCAGACGCCATGCCCTTGGATGATGAAGATTCAAACACAAGTCATCTATGGAGTCACTTTACAGGGGATGCGTCTTTAAGAGATCAAGACTGAACAGCTGAGCTGACATTCTGAAGTGATCTTGCACCCACCACGGGGAAATTCCAAAGCTCTCTGCAAAAATTACTAGACACCTAGACTCTCCCTTTGTCTCCCATCTTTTTAAGCCCTCCATGTACTAGACAGTCTGACCCTCGTGTGGGAGATTATCTTTGAACCTCACTTTGCACTGCTATCACTTTCCTGTGTTATCACAATAACTGATGAGTCTGCATCTGGAGGGGGTGGGAAGGGCAGAGAATGGAGAAAGAGAAACTTGGAGCAAAAAGAAAACAGAATATGATGCTCGAGTGTTGGAACAAAATTGTTCTTTCCAGTTACTCGAAGGAGCTGGCCTCATGCATTTCTGATACACTTTATGATTAGTTTCCATGGCATCAATCACGTTGAGCAGTTTCATTATTATCTAACACTCACAGATTGAGACCAAGAGGATTAGCCTATAAAATGATCCAAAAACTGAGGCTCAGAGAAGGTAAGTAATTTACTCAAGATCACACGGCGAGCAAGCATTCCCCCACAGCATTAGGGAATTCCCCCACAGGGTTAGCAAGGCTTAGGAGCATCCTACTCCAATTTAGCCTATTTGAATCGAGATCTACTTAAACTGTATGTGAAACAAATCTGGTTTTCTAAGAGGAGAGACCATGCCAATGGCCAGGAAGCACATGAAAAGTTGCTCAATGTCATTAGCCTTCAGGGAAATGCAAATCAAAACCACAATGAGACACCACGTCCCATTCACTAGGAGGACTATAATCAAAAAGCCACACAGTAACAAGTGTTGGTGAGGATGCAGAGATAAACAGTGACCCCTCGACACTGCTGATGGGATGGGAATATGCAACGGTGTGGCTCCCCTGGAACACAGCATAGAAGCCCCTCAAACAGTTAAACTTAGAGTTGTCATAGGATCCAGCAATTCTGCTCCTAGGCATGTACCCAAGAGAAATGGGAACACACGCCCCCACACAAAACCTGTGTGTGAATGTTCACAGCAGCATTATCCATAATGGCCCAGAGCGGAAACAAGTCAAATGCCCATCGGCCAATGACTGAATACATAAAAGGTGATCTATCCATATAATCTAATCTTATTTAGCAATAAAAAAGAATGAATTACTGCCACACGCTACAACATAGATGAACCTTGAAAACGTTATGCTGAGTGAAAGAAATCGATCTCAAAGGACCACATGTTATATAACTCAATGTATGTGAAACACCCAGAGCAGGTAACCTTGTAGAAACAGAAAGCAGATTGGGGGTTGCCAGGGGCCAAGGGGAGGGGACATTGGGGCTCAAGGGTACAGGGTTTCTTTTTGGGGTGATGAAAATATTCTAAAATTGACTGAGGTGATGGCTGCCCAATCCTGTGAAAATACTGAAAGACACTGAATTATACAATTTAAATGGGTGAACTGTAAGGGATATAAATTGTATCTCAATAAATCCGTTTTTAAAATACTGAAAATATTTTGGTAAGCTTTGCCTGAAGAAAGAACCAAGTACCAGACCTTTATTTCTAAGTGTTTATTTTTATTTTATTTCATGTTAATTCTAATCTATCAGTTATAGTCAGAACTACACATTATTTTTGAAACCTAGTATGATCTTTTGAAAGACACAGGTTTGATTCCCAGTTCTGTCATGGCCAAACCACATGACATCAGGCACGTCATCGCCTGTTCTCTCTGAGCCTGTGTCTCCTCCAGTGCAAAATGGGAACAGTGGTTTCTACATCGCAGGGTTACCAGCACCACCTTGGAGTGTGGTTCAAGCTGCACTCTCACCGAAGACATCCCAGCAAACGGTGAGTGGGGTCCATGAGGCTACCCCTGCCCAGGGGTCAACTACTAGCAATTCTCACAAAGCCACTCTAGTCCCAGCCCCAACATTATAAAGACCGGAAATGCTTTGTCTAAACTTCTAAGCAAAGTAAGGGGTACATAGTAAGTGGTCAGCTAACAGTGAAGGATGCCTTTGGCTGCCAATAACAGAAATTTTTCAACTTGGTTGATACAAGAAAGTACTCCTTAGTCCACAGAATTGCAGGTCCTAGAGGAGGGTGGGGACCAGGAGGTCCAGTCAGAGAACCTGCTTGCCTTTGCCCTTCTGTGGGCTGGCTCTTTCTCCCACAAGAAACAAAATGGCAGCAGCACTTGTACTCCTGACATCTGTGCACCCCAATGTTCCCGGGAAGAGAAAGGGCAACTTCCAGATGGTCTCAAGAGAGCTGGTAGTTTCCTTCTCAGAAACACCCAACAAATGCCTCTTCCTTGCCTGTGTTGAAACAGGGCACATCCCTCTCCTCAAAGAAGCCAAGGCCAGAACGAGACCAAGCGCAAACTGGCTCACGCTTGCTCATCCCAGAGCCAATCACAACAGCAGGGGTTGGATCATTCTGACCAGCTTAGACCATCCCACCTCAGAGCTGAACTTCCAGGTCACAGTGTCTGGAAACAATGGCAAATAGTAGAATATTCCTCAGCAGGACAACATCTACTACAAAGAGCGACTGGGGGAAACCTCAACACAACTGATCAATACATTCAGGAGCCTCTTTTTTGTTGTTGTTAAAGTTTACTTATTTTGAGAGAGAGAGAGACAGCATGTGCAGGGGAGGAGCAGAGAGAGAGAGAGGGAGAAAGAGAATCCCAAGCAGGATCCATGCTGTCAGAGCAGAGCCTGATGCAGGGCTTGAACCCATGAACCACGAGCTCACGATCTGAGCCGAGATCAAGAGTCAGACACTCAACCGACTGAGCCACCCAGTCAACCCTACCCTCGGAAGCCTCTTAAGTCTCATTTCCACTGGAGCAAAAGAGTAGAAAATTCACATTCCCTGCCCGGGTTGTTTTCTCCATTATTTTCTTTCAGTAGCCACCATGCAGATGACCAGAACAATTATTGTGACCAAAAGTGATGCGTTATCTAGCCAGCAACACTGTTCTGAACTTCATCCTTTCACCATGTCATGGAGACTTCAAGAGCTGATATGGTGGAGACCAGCAACCATGAGAAGCGGTCTGAGCACCACACCATACTGACCCACTTAACGAATACATTCCTGGAGAATCAGATAATGAGTGAACAAATGTAAACTGAGGTAATTCCTTACTGTGAAAAGTACTAAGAAAGAAATAAAATTTGGCGCTAATATAGCATCACTGGGGCCGACTCCAGACAGGACGGTCTGGGAGTGTATCTGCAAGGAGAGGGAAGCCTTTGGCAAGGGAGGGGAGGGCAGGGAGGACCCAGGGTCCTGGATGCCCAGGTGCGAGTTCTGATTTTATTCCAAGAACAATATGAAGCATCAAAAGAAAGGAAAAGAGGGACCTGCCATGAAGGGTGACACAGATTGAGTCCCAGGCCTGCAAATGACTTGCCTCAGCATCCACGCCCGTAAATGGGATTTTAAGTGCCTACCGCGTAGGACTATAACAACCACAGATGATAATAGGACTACAAACCGTGTGGCAAAATAGTAGCTACCTCTCCCATTTGCTCCTGAGGGCTGAGGTGTTGAGAGGGGTCCTGATGTCTGCAACCTCCTATGCAAAGAAATGTAGAGAAATAAGATGGTTTATGGGTAGAGAGGTGGATGGATAGATGGCTGGATATGCAATAAGACGCATGGAGTAAAATGTTAATGGAAGAAGCTAGGTGATGGAGATATGTGTGTTCACTGAAAATTTCTTTGAACTTTTAGGTGTCTTTGAAAGTTTCCACAATAAAATTTTGAGGAACGGTGCAAGAGGTGCCCCTCACATTTTAAGAAATTTGAAACTTCTCTCCCTCTGCAGATCCACATGCCCTCCTTTCTTGTCTGATTGCAATAGCAAGCCACCTTGCAGTCCTGCCCAGTGACTGGGTCTAAAGTGGGGACGCAAGCCACCTAACCTGACGTGGGTCATCTGTGCGGTGACCTGAACGCAACCGGGCTCACTGGGCAGGAAGCTTTGCAGTTAAGCCCCTGAGGAAGGCTGAGACTTTGCCGCTAGAGGGCGCGCTGGTGGCGTCCTGAGCTCCAAGGTGGGTACTTGGAACCAGGTTCCTTCCCCCACAGCGGGACCTGGGATCCACTGCCTCAGCAAGTACCTGAGAAAAACAGGAGTCTGAGAGTCAGCACCTGCGGACTGGCCCCGCAGAGATTCTGATGAAGAGGAGCTGGAGGAAGAAAGAGAGTAATGTGCACTGAGCAAGTGTCAGCGCTGAATGCTTTCACATCACTTAGTTCATGTTTTAGTCATGAATCAGTCTGAAAATAGAACAGGGGTTGCAGTGCAAAGGATGTGCATTTCATTCCTGGCAGACACTGCCCAATTAGGGGCACCCTGCTTTTCCCAGGGCAGCGCAGCTTTTCCAGGCAGTAACATCCCCCATTCCTTGCTCTGAGAGCTGAGAGGCTCAGGGTAACTGGGTCACCGGGGCTGAGACAGCACCTCCAGCAGCTTCCTATGACCTCACCCAGCATCCTCAAGGAGCCTGTCAACCCCTCCCAGGTCTGCCCACCAGCTTCTTCACCTGACATCGGAAGAGTATGTTAACCTTGAACCCTTCCTTCCTCAGCTCAAACCACCCACTGCTCCCATTGACCCAAGTATTTCTTGAGACTGTCTGTCTGGTACCTTAGCCACCTGAGAAATTCAGGCACGAATACTCAATCGCTCAATCTTTTAAAATCATAATCATTCAAAGCTACTCTGTACAAACCAGTGGTTTCCTCCAAATTTCTTTTCTCTACAGTCACAGCCTAAATGTCTTAACTAAGGTGCTTCGACGCCACACGCCCCCATCTCTCCACCCAGCAGGCCAGCCTGAGCCTCCCAGGCCTGCGCCCAGGTGGGAGTCCAGCCACAAAAGCTCCTCAGAGCTCCCTAAATGTTAGCCGCCCCGTCTCCCCCTGGTAAGGAAGCAGGATCATGCTGAACTGTCACTTTCTGACTTTCCACCTGCCAGATTGGGAGGAGGAGGGATCTGAATAAATCTTGTGGGAATCTGGTTAGAAAGGGTGTTATCTCCCAGATTTTGATTAGTGTTTCTTTGCTGTTTAGATATTTTTATTCACAAGTCACATATGTCAGCCTAAGAAATAAAATACACCATAAAGACAATTAGATTCATCCATGAACCCACACGGAAGTAAACACTCCTACCATTTTGGTACAGATTCCACTGAACTTTTTCTTCCTGTGCACCTGTTGACTCACAGGTCATTTTTTCTGAAACATGATGTTGAATGCACTATTGTAACTCATTGTTATCATTTAATAATAATGACAGAGGCATCTGGGTGGTTCAGTTGGTTGAGTGTCTGACCCTTGATTTCCACTTATACCATGATCCTAGGGTGGTGGGATCAAGTCCCCATGGGGCTCCACGTGGAGTGTGGAGCCTGCTCAACAGGCTCTCTCTTCCTCTGTCTCCCCACCCCTCTCCTCTTGTGTGCACGCTCTCTCTCTATACATATAAAATAAAATAAAATAAAATAAAATAAAATAAAATAAAATAAGTATCTTTCAATAGTTAAGGAATAATTTTTTAAGGCAAAATCATGACCCTCCTACAGATATAAAATGAGAGCATGTTGAAGATTTTATTTAACTTGTTATTAATGAGGGAATCATGAAGGCGTTACCGCAGGTTCAAAGAATTCCAAAAAGAAGAGACATTTATAGATCAGGAATACTGAAATGAATTTGCAGATGAGCACAGATGTGGTTTCCTCTCCTGGGACAGGGATGTCAAATGAACTTCCACTGGACAGAATTTATTTGCATGTCCATAAAGGATAATTTGCATTGCTATCAGTTCTCTATAATTTATGGAGCTATAAAATAGCTTGAAGGCCAGAAAAGGTGAAGAAGCTGCTAACCCAAGTGGCTGTGGTCTGCACAGTGCCCAGTTTTCAACGGAAGTACACATTCTTTTCCCTACCCTATGTCAATAAACACTTCTGTGCTCTGTCTTTAATGGTTACATATTTTTGTATTATGATGATGTTCCTATAGTTCATGTAACCAACTGTTACTGGACTTCTAGTTGTTTCTGATCCTTCACAGTATAAACAATGCAGGGAGAGTCCTTTTACATTGAGCATCTTTTTTTTAATGTTATTTATTTATTTTGAGAGAGAGCATGTGTGTGAGCAGGGGAGGGGCAGGGAGAATCCCATCAGCTCAGAACCTGATGTGGAGCTTGAACTTACAAACTGTGAGATCGTGACCTGAGTCGAAATCAAGAGTTGGATGCTTAACCAGCTGAGCCACCCAGGCACCCCTACTGTGAACATCATTGAGCATTATCTGATTACTTCCTTCAGATAAATTCCTAGAAATGAAAGTCCTGGGTGGAAGGATGTCCACATTTTCAAGGTCAGATACATATTGACAAATGTCTCTACAACTTCTTTCTAAACTTTGAGTTCTACCTCAAATCCAAACCCTCAAGCCTGATTTAAGACTCAGAGATTTTACACTCCTTTGGCAAGAAATAATTCTTTGCACCAAAATTTCAATCCACTTCTCTGTAAAATTATCCACTAAAAAAGATTAACACCACAGGGTGGGAGTCAATGGAGAATTCAAACAAATGTACAGATAATTCAACATAAGCCCTCTTTTCTTCCTGCAATTTCCTCTTTCCTGGCTGGTTCCAAATAATGCACTCCCCTCCTTGTGTCCAGCATAACAGAGATTGTCCCCCAGCCAGCTGCCCTCCTCAGCAGTAAAGAGAAGAGGCCTTCAGAGCATCAGTGTCCTGAGACCTGTCAGGCCTGGCATAAAATTAGCCTGGTTGGGGCACCTGGTTGGTTCAGTCAGTAGAGCATGTGACTCTTGATCTCAGGGTCATGAGTTTAAGCTCCAAGATAGGGGTAGAGTTTACTTAAAAAAAAAATAGCCTTGGGGCACCTGGGTACCTCAGTCTGTTGAGCATCCGACTCTTTGTTTCAGCTCAGGACTTGATCTCAAGGTTCATGGGATTAGGCCCCACGTTGGGCTCTGTGCTGGTAGTGCAGAGCCTGCTTGGGATTCTCTCTCTCTCCTTCTCTCTCTCTGCCCCTTCCGCAGCTCACTCTCTCTCTCAAAATAGATAAATAAACTTCTAAAAATAAATAAAAATAGGAGCACCTGGGTGGCTCAGTCAGGTAAGCATCTGACTTTGGCTCAGGTCATGATCTCACAGTTCATGGGTTTGAGCCCCATGTTCGGCTCAGTGCTGACAGCTCGGAAGCTGGAGCCTGCTTCAGATTCTGTGTCTCCCTCTCTCTCTGTCCCTCTCCCACTCATGCTAGGTCTCTCTCTCTCTCTCAAAAATAAAATAAAAATTAAAAGAATTAATAAAAAAATTAAAATTAATTAAAATTAAAAAGATAGCAAACTGGAATTTTTAAGAAATAGCCTAGTAACACCCATCAGACAAGGTTGTTGGGAGAATTGGACAACACTGAACTTCACTCGAGCCCCTTTTCCCCAGAAAACAGAAACGGTAAAGAAATTCCCCCCAAACTTGTGTATTCTGAGATCCTCCCATCCTTCTGTGTTCTGGGAAACAGCTTGCCGCTGAGAACCACCTTTCCCGATCGACAGAGAAGTCCCCTCTTCCTTCTGACTCCCATACTCGCAGATGAACCCCTAATTGTCTGTGACCAGGCAGTACTCAGCCCCTCCAACCTTTGGTTTCCTGTGCCATAAATGACTGGCTGAATATTTTCCACCGAAACTAGCGAGACACAGAGATAAACACTTAGACTGAGACCCTCCCCACCCAATCACAAAAGCCATCTGACTACAAAATTGCCCCATCTATAACTCATCTGCTTCTCCCTAGAAAAGTCTAAGGCAAAAAACTACCTTGCCCCATGAGCTTCTAGAATCTTTGGATCTGGGGAGTTGTCTCTGTTGAAACAGCCTGAACAAAGTCGTTGTACTTACTTGTTCGGTTTTGTATTCAGTGGGGATTTTTTGGCTTTAGCACATCTTTCTTAAATCCGAGTTCGATGCTCTTTCTCTCCCAGGAACTACAGCTGGGGTCATTCCTAGCACCGCCCTCTGGTGGAAAAGCTGAGATTCTGCTGCAGGACCAGAGCCCAGCTCTCTGCCCACTTCCTTCCTTCAGAGCTTGGCTCCTACCCCCATAAGTTGTTGCCTGCCATTTGAGGGAGCATCGGGGTGTATAGGCTTCATCTGCACAGCCTGGTCAAACCGATCATCCTATGGGGAAGGAGAGGAGTGTGGAGTGGGACAGATAATATCCCTGGAGAATGAGGGTCGGTGGGCTTTGGCAAAGAGTACACTTGGGGGCGCCCAGGTGGCTCAGCTGAGTGACTAACTCCTGATTTCAGCTCAGGTCATGATCTCACGATTCATGGGATCAAGCCCCACGTTGGGCTCTGTGCTGGCAGTGCGGAGCCTGCTTGGGATTCTCTCTTTCCTTCTGTCTCTGCCCCTTCCCCATGCACACATGCTCTCTCTCTTCCTCTCTTTCTCTCAGAATAAACAAATAAACATTTTTTTTTAATCTTATTAAAAAAAAAAAAAAAAGAAAGAGTGCACTTTCAGGACATAAAGGGGCCAGAAGCCCCAGGTGTGATCCCCTGTGCTCCTGTTGGAGGCCACCTGGCCACCCACGCTTGAGGCTGGGGAGGTCTAATTCTGGAAACTGGCTGAAAGAGCAGGAAGGAGTGAGGGGACAGGACACGGGAAGAACAGGACAGGATACCCAGGCAGAGAGGACATCTCGCTCACACATGCATTCAACAAACTGCAACTGAATTTACACAACCAAGTCTCAGGGATATTTATGGAATGAATGAATGAATGAATGAACGAACTAATGAAGGAATGAATGAAGAAACGAGTGAAGGAAGGAAGGAAGGAACGAATGAACAAATGAATAAAGGAAGGAAGGAAGGAAGGAATAAATGAATGAATGACAAAGTACTGAACACCAGGAAAAGACTGAAAGAAGATAAGATAGGAACTCAGCACACTCAGAAGTCACCTCTAGAGAAGGTGATTCAAATGCAAAAATACCTATGTTATAGGCTTGCATGTGGGATGCTCCATGAAATTCTGTAGAAGTGAAGGAAAAAGACAAGTAATTTTCCTCCTAGCCAGGAGGCGCCCTGCTGCAAATCGGAAGAAAGGTTCTGCCTTGACAAACCCAGCTCCCTGAGCCCAGGGCCTGGCAAACAAAGAGCGAGCTGGCTTTTAACACTACCCCCTTCTCAGTGAAAGGCCCTCAGCTGGTCACCTAGTGCCAGATTCAGCCTGCTTCTCCATGGGGGGTGCTGCATGGAGGAGGTGACATTTGAGTGTGCAGAAAGGACAGGTGGGATTTGGGCAAGTAGAGAGGGGGAGGTGGGTGGCAAGGGGGCTGTTGAGAGCAGAGTGTGGGATAATCCAGGCAGAGGGGTTGGTGAAACAGCATCCTGGGAGTGAGGATGAATGAATGAACACCGGCTGGGAGCACAGAGATTCTGCTGGAGCGTCCCCTGGGAGGGTCACACCAAGGGTGCCCTCTGGATGAGTGCTCCCAGGTCACAAACTCAGGCCAGCCCCGCAGGGCAGTCTACTAACTCAGAGAGCTCAGGCTTGAGAGTGATCAGGGACTGAATTATGTTCCCCCAGAATTCATATGTTGAAGAGCTAACCCCAGAACCTTAGAAGGTGATTGCAGGGGCCCCTGGGTGGCTCAGTCAGTTAAGCATCCGACTTCAGCCCAGGTCATGATCTCATGGTTCATGAGTTCAAGCCCCACGTACGGTTTGCTGCTGTCAGTGCAGAGCCTGCTTCAGATGTTCTGTCCCCCTCTCTCCGTCCCTCCCCCTCTGGCACATGCTTGCTCTCCCTCAAAAATAAATAAACATCAAAAAAAAAAAAAAAAAAAAAAAACCATGGGGCGCCTGGGTGGCACAGTCGGTTAAGCGTCCGACTTCAGCTGGGTCACGATCTCGCGGTCCGTGAGTTCGAGCCCCGCGTCAGGCTCTGGGCTGATGGCTCGGAGCCTGGAGCCTGTTTCCGATTCTGTGTCTCCCTCTCTCTCTGCCCCTCCCCCGTTCATGCTCTGTCTCTCTCTGTCCCAAAAATAAATAAAAAAAAAAAAAAGTTGAAAAAAAAAAAAAAAACCCCAACGTGATTGTATTTGGAGACAAAGCCTTTAAGGAGGTAATAAGGTTAAGTGAGGTCATAGGGTGGGGCCCTCATCCTATTGGACAGGCATCACTTACAAGAAGAAGAGACCTCAGGGGTTTGTGCACACAGAGGAAAATACTTTGTGAGGACACAGGGAGAAGAAGGTGGCCATCTCAGGCCAAGGAGAGAGCCTGTGGAGGAAGCCAACCATGCCGATGCCTTGATCTCAAATGTCCAGCCTCCAGGACTGTGGGAAATCCTTTTCTGTTGTCTCAGCTGCCCAGTTTAAGGTATCTTGTAATAGCAACCTGGGCTGACAAAGACAGGCATGGATGGACCTCAGTCTCCAAACCTCCTCACCGTGTCCCAAATGAGTCACTCAGCCTCTCTCGGCCTGTCTCCTGATCTGAACATACAAAACCAAGGGAAAGACACATTCCACCCAGGGCAGCAATGAAGTGGGAGTGATATTGTGTGTGTGATGTGAACGTCTAAGTGAGTGTGCAGATGTTGAAGAAGAGAGTCATTTCTAGAACGAGGTGCATGCCCCTGGGAGTGGGGACGGGAGGAAAGACCAGGACTGGGGCCACAGTTCACAACGCTGTATTTTGCATTTGAAAGTTGCTAAGAGAATAGTTCTTAAAAGTTCTCATCATAAGAGCTATCCGTGATAATAGACGGTAACTAGACTTAATGTAGTAATCATTCCACGATATACACATGTATCAAATCCTTATGTTGCACATTGAAATATGCACAATGTTATATGTAAGTTATACCTCAATGAAAAATAAATATTTAAAAATAAATATTTTTAATCTTTATTTTTGAGAGAGAGAGCACAAGCATGAGCAGGGGAGGTGCAGAGAGGATCCGAAGCAGGCTCTGTGCCAACAGCAGAGAGCCCGACACGGGGCTCGAACTCACTCGTGAACCGTGAGATCGTGACCTGAGCCGAAGTCGGACGCCCAACCAACTGAGCCACCCAGTGGCTCACAAAATTTAATATAATTTTTTTGTATTAAAAAATAAAAATATTTTTTTAAAGACAACCACTGGGGTGGAGGCAGAAAAGAAGTAAGAACTTCTTTTTACATGTATCCTACCTCTTCTTACATTTGTATTTTTATATATGGTTTTCATAAACATAACACATGAGAGAAAAAGCATAACAGATAAGTACATACATGTTTCCATATTATGAAAAATATCATCCTTGTACATTTCTACTTTGTTCATGGCTTTAATGTGCTATATGTATAGACTATTCTGAGTAAACAGATTTGCATATCCAGGTGCACAGTAGTCCCCCCCCCCCCCTTATCTGAAGGGATATGTCCCAAGACTCCTTGTGAATGCCTAAAACACACATAGTACCATACACTGTATATACTGATTTTCCTATACATACATACTCATGATAAAGTTTAGTTTATAAATTAGGCACAGTAAGAGAATAACAATTAATAATAAAATAGAACAGTTATAACAATATACTCTAATAAAAGTTACATGAATGTGGTCTGTGGTCTCTCTCTCTCTCTCACTCTCAAAATACCTTATTGCAGGGGCACCAGGGTGGCTCAGTCAGTTGAGCATCCGACTTTGGCTCAGGTCATGATCTCGCTGTCCTGTGGGTTTGAACCTCATGTCAGGCAGTTTCCATGCCAGCAATGCAGAGCCTGCTTGGATTCTCTCTATCTCCCCTTTCTCTGGCTCCCCACGCTCTCAAAATAAATGAATGAACTTCTTTTAAAAAAATAAAATAAAATCTTAAGTTAAAACTTAAAACTTAAAAAAAAAAACCAAGGGACAAGGGAAAGAAAAGAAATGCAATCACCGTTACATGCCGTCTGGAAACTGGAGGCACCTGTGCCCAGGCCAGCCTTCAGGGCAAGTGTTAGTTGAGACCTTGGAGATGGGGCTTGAACCGTCTTCATGACAGCCTTTGTGAGACTCTGCCAACAGTGGAGGACCTCCCAGCCCTGGACCAGCGTCATCAGCATGGACTCTTCCAGATACCGGGACAGCATCATTGTTCATGGTCCCCTGTCATGATTGTAATGGCAGGAAAGCCTTGCAGCTGATAGAGTATGTGGGAGGCTGCCTTTGAGATCTCCCTGAGACGGCTAGAGATGGATGGAAGGCAGGTGGGGGGTTGGGGAGGGTGGGGGAGGGGGTGGGCAGGGTAGGGAAGGCTAACGTTCTTGTTCGGGGAGATCAGTGGTTTAGAGCCTCTGTCATACGTGTAAGCGGGGCCTTATTCTGCCATCCCAGACCCGTGGACAGGTGAGGCCCAGTGGCATATGCATTCCATATTTCATCAAATCTCTGCTTTCTGGCGCTGGGGGAGCTCAGTGCTTGGAACCCACGTGGTGAGAGAGTCCAGAGGGCACCGTGAGGACGTAGGGAACGGGTGGGCACGCGCTGACCCTGCTAGAGGTTTTCATCCCTCCAGGTGGGCGGGGCCTGAGAAACATCACACAAACTGGCAGGTCTGAGAGCTTGCAGTGCTGGCTCGTGTGCAGAAAAAAACATTGCCCAGATTTTGGTTTCTGGCACACTCGGGAAATCCCATCTGTGTGACCTTGGACAAGCCACAGTGTCTCTTCTCTGAGTCTCATCTATAAGAAGAGAACGTTCTCTTCCTTGGGGCCAGCAAGGGGAGATCTGTTTATTCAACCCCTCCTCAACCTCCTTCACCCACCTCTGAAGAATGATACTCTGAATATGCAGTCTTCACAGCTCGGGGAATCCCAGTGGTAACCTCAGGGCCATGGCTTCTCCTCCCCCAAACTGGGGCAGGCGGGATGGAGCTGGGGAGGTGAGAGTAGCTGCTGCTACTGAGGCCTTCTTCCAGCATGTTCTCGTTTGGTATCTGGCCAACAGCTTCCAGGCACCAGCAGCCCCTCCCCTTTCAGAGAAGGAAAGCCCCATAGAGGACCAGTTTTGCCATTAGCAACCCCACCCCCACCGCCTGGGGTACCCGAGGACCCACCTTTCCGGAGCACCAACTTCTCATCCTCCCGTGAGCCACACAGAACCAAGCGGTCCTCCCAGGTTCTGCTCCCGCCTACCCCCTCTGAGGACACTGGCCCCACTTCCTCTCTTTTCTCCCTGCTCCGCCCCCACTCCCTCTGGCCTCATTGCCACAGCTGGATCTTACTGCTCCTGAAAGACTTTGGTTCCTTCCCCGGGGGTGGACAGAATCAGGGATCTTGCAGGAGACTTGCCTGGAAGGGCATCTCTCTTCAAAGGGTCGCAAACCCTAGGACCCAGGCCTTCTTTTTCATTTCGTGGGAAATGAACATGCATCCAGTTCAGCCAATTCAGCATGCATTTATTAGCATCCACTCCCCGCTAGGCACCGGGAACACAGTCTGCCGTGGCTTGGGCTGCAAAAATGAAATGCCACAGACTGGCTGGCTTAAACATTTACTTCTCATGGTTCTGGAAGCCGGAAGTCCAAAATCAAAGTGCCGGAGGGTTGGTTTCCTCTGAGGCTCTTATCCTTGGCTGGCAGACGGCCACCTCCCTGCTGTCTCCCCACATGATTACTTCCGTGCAGGATGGTCCCTTGTGTCTCTTCCTCTTCTTATAAGGACACAGCCATATTGGATTAAGGGCCACCCTAATAGCCCCATTGCAACTTTATCACCTCTTTTAAGACCTCATTCTCAAATATGGCTATATTCTGAGGTACCGGGCTTTAGAGGTTCAACACATGAGTTTGCGGGGGATACAATTCAGCCCGTAACACAGCATTAGCAAGAAATATTCCCTGCTCCTCTGGGAGCTCAGAGGTAAAATGGCCCCTATAATCTAAGGCAGTTTTTCAAAGATCTTGTAGGTAGCCTGAGGTCTGGAAAAGGTAAAAAGCCTGTCGTGGCTCTGGTCGCAGAAGCAAGGGCAGCAACCACACCTCAACCCAGCACCTCCGGGGAGTTCTCAAACCCATGCAGGGTTCACAGTGAGATCTGGAAAAGTAGTAACAGCTAGCATCTCTTAAGCACTTAGTATGGGCCAGGTGCCATTCTAAAAGCGTGAACGCGTTAACTCTCATAACAACCCATGAGGAACTATCATCCCACTTTACAGATGAGAAGGGGAGCACAGAGGAGAAAATGACTTCCCTCCTACACCGGAAGCAAAGTCCTGGAGCCCAGGACCTGTGCTCAGGGGCCTTACAGAAGCCATGAACTACAGCAAGCATCCCTGATCACAGCACCATCAAATCTGCTGCTGATGATGATTGAGATGATGGTGTAGAAACTTCACTCCTCAGCACCCTGCAGGGAGGGGCTGCGGGCTCCAGTTTTCTCTTTTCATTTTACCAGTCCTATTATAAGTGCTTTTTGTTGTAAGACGTCTGTAGTGTTTCTGGAAGTGACATGTGAATTATGAAGGAATAACCCTTTCCTGTGCAGGCCCCCTTTATTCAGCCCTTCAGAGGGGAGTGGAGAGATAGCCAGAGTAAGAGAAGGTTTGCTAAAGACATGACCTAGGCATTCAGTCAATGTTAGAAGAAGTCTGTGGGGCTCTTCAAACTGTCGGTCCTGGCTGTGAATCTGTCCCACCATACGCTATCTGACACACCAGACAAACAGCATGTTTTTTTTTCTGAGTTTTGCTTCCTTATCTGTAAAGCAGGGGATCCCACGGCATGGGGGGTGGGGAGGGGGGGAGGATGCCCACATCAAGTGAAACCTGGAACACTGTAGGGATTTAGTATGCACAAGTCCCCTTCTGTACAGATGTTCCTGGAGGGAACGTCACCGGAGGCCACTGGCTGGTCTGGGGTCACTCCAAGTAGGAAACTTCTGATGTGCTTTCTTGGCTACCTCTGTCTTGTGGGGAGAGGGCTGGGGACTTTGAACCTCGGTCAGATTACCCCACCTATGGGCCCCCTGCTGGGGACAGAGACAGATCCCTCTGAAGGCGCAATTAAGCATCATTTGCATTTCTTATAGAGAACAGATGCTCATTTCCATCGAAACGTTCCCATATGGCCTGGCCTTGTTGCAATTTCCATCAAGGGCTGGTCTTGAATTTTACAATTAAAGGTGTCCCTCGGCCACTGACAGAAAAGGAACTGAGTTTCCATTTGGTCCCAGAGTTCCTTTGTTTGTCTCAGACAACAGGGAAGCCAGCCCTCTGGCCCAAAGTCCCTGCTTGCTCTCCCTGTCCTTCCCGCTGGGGGGAAGGGATGGGGCCTGTGCTCCAAACCCCGCTGCACAGGCTAACTTCTGCATGTGGAATCCCCACCTGGGGGACACCCACATCTGAAGGTAACCACAAGTAACACTTTGCCCACCTCCCGGCAGTCCCTGTGCTTTCCTATTTTTGCAAGAACTGTTCCCCCTTGCCAGCCAGCTGGGCTCCCTTGGGAAGAACCGAACCCTTGGTGTGCCATGTATTTTTTTAGCAACGGGCCGTTCACCTCCTGGCCCTTGCGATTCCCTCCTCCCCAGGTGCTGCCAGATGCTAACTCTTGTGCCCCCAGGCTATGCCCTACATCTGGGACTCAGCCTGCCCTCCCAAATAGCCTCCCAGGTCTCCCTGAGCTTTGTCTTCTATCATGTGACTGTCTCCACACCCCATTCCCTCAGGATCTTGATGGGCTCTGAATTCATTCACTGGCTGTGTGACCTGAGTATACATCTCACCCTGTCTGAACCCTTGGCTCCAAATGTTAATTGGGGGTGCTAACACCCACACTGTTGGCCGCTATGATGAGTCCATGAGATAACAAACAGAAAAGTTTCCTTCCCCTTTGCTGAGTGACAGGAAGGTTCCAGGATGGGATGAGGCATGGGCCAAATTTCTGACCCCTGACCACCCTCCACCAAGTGACTGCCCCTGCCCCAGCTCAGAGACCCCTGCCCCAACCCTACAGATCACAGAAAACCTGAGCAGAGATTCCCCTGTAAGCACTGGGTTTAAAGGAGAACCGCTTCCTGCTGCCAGGACTCCATGGCTTTCCACAAGTTCACCAAACAAGGCTTAGGGTGCTATGTTGGTGGCTCACTGAGAGGTTGCAGCCCTCGGATGGAGGCCACAAAGAACAGACAGATTTGGTGCATCTTTGCATGTAGCAATTGTTTAACACATGATTTTATGGGGTTAAACCAACCGCCCTACTCAGAACCACCCTCTCACACCCTTTTCCCAGCTGAAAATTTAGTGAACAGGATTCTTTGCTGTGGGACCCACACGGAGGGCATCGGAAGGGCCCTAGCCAAGAAAGCTAGCTGGCGTCACCTTGGAACCCAGTCTGTGGGCTCACAGCAGTGAAGTATTTCTGTTCTTTTATGGGTCCCTTAAAACCACCTTCTAAGGAGCCACTTCCAGGGCTGTGGAGCCATCAGGAAAGCTGAACTGATTTTTGCCCTTTGTGCTACTGACGTCAGAGGCACAGCAGGCAGATCAGAACATTGGTGGGATGCTACATTCTGGCACTTTGTGCTAGACTCTGCCGACCACACATGGATGGCTGTTTAGGAGTGATGTAAAAAGTCTGGTGGAAAGAGCCCTGGAGTCATCTGGGATTTTGGAAACATAAGCTTGCCAAGTGTAGCTGACGCTTCTGGTTGCCCACTCAGCACGCATTTCTCGCCCACCCTCCTTTCCTCTTAATTCAGAACAGGCATCTGCCCTCCTTCACTCAGCCTTGTGCTTCTAGAGGACTCCATGTAAGCCCAGGCTGTGGGGCGAGTCCAGATAAGTCTCAGTCAATCATGGGTTCCCAAATCTTTGCTGGTGATGGATTTAGATATGGGCACCTGTCATCTTTCTGGCCAATAGGACACAAAGGGAAGTCTACTGGCAGACTCCTGGGAATGTTTTCCTTGCCCTTAAGAAGAGACCTAAACCAGATATAACCTCTTCCTGCTTCAGGACCTTGTGACTGAATATGATGTCTGGACCTGTGCCAGCTACCTGGTCTCTAGCCTAGGGGTGGGTCAGACATATGGAGAGGCATAGAGCCCAAAGACTCACAGAGAAACAGAGAACTGGAGCCCAGCAACCTCCTGGGCTTGTCCTGCCTATGACCTTCCTATGAAGTTGAGTTGAAGTTGGCCGTGCAGGCTCCCTCCTGATATACTAAGTATGCTTGGTCAAGAAGTATGCTTGGTCAAGTCTCTCCGGGCCTCATTTTCTACAATGTATAAAACAGTTTGCTTTCCTCAAGCTACCCTGGGAAGAATACCTTCATGGTTGATAAATATGGCACCCACCCATACTGGGGCATATAGAAAAAGATCGTATTCCTTGACCTACGACCTACGGTGGCAGCTAATAGAATCGTAATAATAGGGTGCTTTTTATTTTGTATATATTAAAAATTCTTTTGGTTGCATTAGTAGTCACACAACTTGAACCTGGCTTACACACAAATGAGAACTAATGATAAGGATATGGGCCTGTCTCACAGCACTCAAAGCTTGGAGTGTGATGTGGTCTTTTTTTTCTTTTTTTAACACTTATTCATTTTTGAGAGACAGAGAGAAACAGAGTGTGAACGGAGGAGGGGCAGAGAGAGAAGGAGACACAGAATCCAAAGCAGGCTCCAGGCTCTGAGCTGTCAGCACAGAGCCCGACGTGGGGCTCGAGCTCACGAAACCGTGAGATCATGACCTGAGCTGAGATCGGACGCTTAACTGACTGAGCACCCCAGGCGTCCCAGAGTGTGATTTGGTCTAAAGAACACATTCAAATCCACATTCCAGATGCCATCAGACCACCCCCTCTACACTGTGTTGAATAGTGTCCCCCAAACTTTGTGTCTGCGTGGAAGCTCAGTGACTTTATCTGTAAATAGGGTCTTGGCAGATGTGATTGGTTAAATTAAGATGAGGTCACACTGGGTTAGGGTGGAGTTTCAATGCAGTGACTGGTGCCTGTGTAAGAAGATATGCAGAAGGCACATAGAGAGAAGTGGTGAGAAGACACACAGGGGAGAATGCCATGTGACGACAGAGGTAGAAGTATTGAAGTGTTAAGTCCACGAGGCAAGAAAACCCAGCGAGTGCCAAGAGCCACCCGAAGCCAGAAAACAACGCAAGGAAGGACCCGCCCCTAGAGCCTTCAGAGGAAGCATGGCCCTAACGTCTTGATTTCAGGCTTCTAACCTCCACAACTGTGAGAAAATAAATTTGTTGTTTTAAGCTACCAGGTTTGCGGTGATTTGTTAGGGCAGCCCCAGGGAACTACTACGCACACCTTCTACTCGTCTGTTCATCCTGGTTATATGGGTTTCTCTTTTCCCTCTGGCCACAGACCAACCCGTGTCCTCCTTCACTCCTCCTTAACGTAGCTGCCACACAGCCACATAGCACATAGCTGCCAAAGCTTGCGGATTTGACACTTGCCAATCAAGCTCCGAGGAAGGGGGTGTTTTCAAGCTTATCTATCAACAAACAATGGGGTAAAAAAAGAAAGAAAGAAAACTGATTCTTAAAAAGGGGGTGTTTTCAAGCTTATCTATCAACAAACAATGGGGTAAAAAAAGAAAGAAAGCAAACTGATTCTTAAAAAGCCACAAATCTAGGCTGAGCTATGAAAGACTGGAGGATGGTCACCAGTGTTTTGGAAGTGCTAATGACACAATTGTAAGTAAATAATTGGTTGTCCTTACCCCGTGCTGTCTGCCTAGAATCATGAGTGGATGGTATTCAGCTCTGTGCAAGGGGAGATAAGAAGTGACCAAATAGGGGCACCTGACTGGCTCAGTCACAACATGCGAACTTTGATCTCAGGGTCATGAGGTCAAGCCCCACATGGGGCATGGAACCTACTCAAAAAAATTCGTTTAATAAAATAAAATAGAAGTGGCCAAATAAAACTGTGCTCTTGTTTCAATCCTCATCTCTGCAGACATTTCCCAGTTACAGTGAGGAAACTGAGGCATGTTTTCAGAAACTTCCACAGTGAATCCACTTTGTCCAATTTCATTATTTCTGGCAAAGACAGAATCACATGATAAAAAAACTGAGTAGATACAGATAAACAGCCAAAATATGCCCACATTTATCTTAGAAAGTCTCGGCCACATCTGCATGGAAATGGATGAAGCAAGTCTTCAGAGGCTGCTTGGTTAATATTTCCACAAGAAGAACTCCAGTGATGTACTGAGAGGTAGGAAACTTTTAGCAACTTCTTGGCCATTTTCCTGGGTTGCTGGGTAATAACCTATACTGGTGAAGGCTCATCAAATCTCTGTATGCGAATTTCACAACTTTGTAGAATCATTACCACAAAATTTCCTGTCTAGCCACCCATATTGCTTACATATAACTGGTACAAAGCCTTGGTTACTGAAGGGGACTTTTGAGAACTACTTCGAGCCCTTTTGAAAAGTCAAGTTATTCCCCAGGTGTATTCCTGCATAATCGGTGTGATTTTTAAAAGATATTCCGGGTCTCTTCTGGTGGCAAAGTAAGTTCCTTTGGTGGGGTTTCTCAAGCAGCCTACGGTCACCATTAATTTCAGCCTTTTCCATGGCAGATCAATCCTGAGATCAAACATAGATGCCTTCCTGTCAATAACTGCCCCAATACACTGCTACAAAGTGGCCAAGATAATGTGATAAAAACCTATTGAAATGACAACAGTTTTCCCCATGAAATGCATCCTTTGTGGGCAGATCATCCATATTCATTAGTGAGTAGTTTACATTCTTTAGGCAGTTTCTCTCTCAGTCACCCTCTCCACACCAAGTTTGAGACACAATCCGATCTCGCATTACACAGGCAGTAACTGTGAAATTTCATCCTCTCTGCATCCCAGCATCCTGTAGACTTGGGGGAGCCCACTGTGAGAGAGTGTCCAGTGTAGAGGGGCGGGGGCTGGGGATCAACATTCACTATGGCTCTTCAAGAGTTTTTAAACAGAATATCATCATTAGGACAGAAGGAAAGAGTCCCCTGATCCATAAAACAGTGCTGTAGTTCAACATGTGGGTTTGCTCTTACAAGAGTCCCCAGAAAGCAGAAAGATAACATGTTGGAAGGATTTGAGATGCTAATAATCCACATGAAGTGCTTAGCACAGTGCCTGATACGTGATGGGCATTCAATGAATGTTAACTGCTCTTATTATTTGAAATGATGGAGTTTCTCTCTTAACATCCAGGATAATTCCTTACACTTCCATAGCAGCCTAATCTCTAGACGACAGTGTTCTTGGGCAGAAGAAGCTGGTACCTAACATTCTGTGGCCAAATACAGCTCCAGACCCACAAGGTGCAGCAACCACGGCAATCCATAGGGGCTGCCTTCCTGGAAATGTACTAACCTCTCCTGGGAAGCCAAAAGCCTGCTTGACGCTCCCAGCCCCCACCCAACCCCTGATGCTCTGAGTTCAAGGCCAGGGAATGCCCCTTTTTAGTCAAGTAACATGGTTCAGCAACAGCTACCATTTGTAAAGATAAATACAAAAGAAAATGAGTAGCCCTGGGAAGGCTTCAGGCACTTGCTTTAAGTTTTAGTAGGTTCAGCATAGACTGCACGAGCTGTTCCTTAGGAGCTGTGAGCCCTTGAACGGTAGTCATGGCAGCAGAAGTAAAACCTGGAAGTCCATTGTTTGTTATTTCCTTTTTTTCTCCACTTCTGTGTCTGATCTGTCTCAGTGATACAAGGCATCCTGACTTGGTTCTGGGTGGTCTTCCTCTGTTGACCTCATCATTGAAACACTTTGCTACCCCCTTGGGATCCTGGGAGGAGAGGTTATAAAGCATCAAGAAACTTTAGGAACTACAGGGACTCCTGAAAGTATCACAAGACCAGTGATTGGGCATCTGTTGATGAGCTTGGGCAAGGTCAAGTATTGCTACATCTGCCTCCTCCCAGAAGAGATGAGAGGCTGTGCACTAAGCCCCAGGCATATGACATGGGTGCTGCCTTCATCCAACATCTGTAGATTTCCCCAGTTACACCAAAATCTTTAAGCTCAAAGAATCCCAGCTCCTCTGTGGACTACCTGTGAGAAAATTGAGCAGCCTCAGTTCCTTCATCTGTAAAATGGGAATAATAATTGTATCTACTTGGGGAGCCTGGGTGGCTCAGTCGGTTGATCATCCGACTTCGCCTCAGGTCATGATCTCACAGCTCGGGAGTTCGAGCCCCTTGTCGGGCTCTGTGCTGACAGCTCAGAGCCTGGAGCCTGCTTCAGATTCTGTGTCTCCCTCTCTCTCTGCCCCTCTCCCACTCATACTCTGATTCTCTCTCTCTCAAAATAAGTAAACATAAACAAACTTTAAAAAAATAATTGTATCTACCCTATAAGGTTATTGTGAGGTGGAAAAGAATATGTTAAACATTTAGCACAGCATTAGGCAAATGGTAAATGCCCAACAGAGGTAGCCCCTGCTCTTTGAAAGTTTGCATTATGCCACTTTACATTTTTTTAGACTTTTCTTTAAGTATTTATTTATTTGTTTTTGAGAGAGCACGAGCAGGGGAGGGGCAGAGAAAAAGAGGGAGACAGAGAATCTGAAGCAGCCTCCAAGCTATCAGCACAGAGCCCAACTCAGGGCTAGATCTCGGGAACCAAGAGATCATGATCTGAGCCAAAGTTGGATGCTTAACCAACTGAGCCACCCAGGCGCCCCCTTTACTTTCTTTTTTTTTTTAAACATGCCACTTTGCTTTTAAGAAAAACCTACACTGGTACCTGCTGTTGCTAACCAAAAGAAACTTAAGAATATTTTTGTTTTTACCAAAAAAAAAAGGTGAGAAGCAAAAACCGTGTTGAATGTTTGTTTTGCAGCGAACCGCTGTAGAGACAGCACCCACCGCCAAGCCCCTGACCCCAGAACTGCACTCATATGCCAACATCAGCCTCCAGAGGTCTGAACTGTGTCTGCGAGCACCTGTGCTTTATCTCGATTTATTTTGTGCATCCGTTCGCAAGACGTGTCCTAAGGTATCAGAAAAACCTCAGAGGTTACTTTTTTGGGTCTGGGAACACTCAAAACCTTTTCCATATAAATTAATAGTAACTGCTTCTTTGCTTTATGCTATTTCAACTTACGAAAGTTTTCATAGGAATGTTCTACTTTCAGATAGCCAGGGAGACCTGTATAGAGAAGAAACAGAAAAAAAGAGAGAGAATGAGAAAAGCCATTACCAGGGCAAGTATTACAAGCCATTAAGTACCTTCTAGTGACACTCGTAGCATAGATCACGGATTTGTAATCTGGAGTTCATGACTCCTTAGAGGAACTTAATTAAATCGTATGCTTATGAGCATTTTCTTTATGCTTTCTTCTTATGAGAAGTCACAAGCTTTCACCAGATTCTCAGATTCCCTGCTCTGGAAAAGGTTAAGAACTACCATAGCTTCTATTTCTTAAAAAGAAATTCCTTCTGTATGTAAGAGATGAATCACTGGGTTCTACTCCTGAATCCAAGACTACACGGTATGTTAACTAACTTGAATTTAAACGAAAAAAAATAAAAATTAAAAAAAGAAAGCTGTTCTGGGGCGCCTGAGTGGCTTAGTCGGTTAAGCATCTGACTTCAGCTCGGGTCATGATCTCACAGTTCGTGGGTTCAGGTCATGCGTCGGGGTCTGTGCTGGTGGTGCAGAGCCTGCTTGGGATTCTCTCTTTCTCCCTCTCACTCTCTGCCCCTCTCCCACTTGCACAATAAATAAATAAATAAATAAATAAATAAATAAATAAATCCCTCTATCTCATACCCATTAGGATGGCTGCTATCAAACAACAAAATAGCAAGTGTTGTTGAGGACAGGGAGATTGGAACGCTTGTGGTAGGGATGTAAAACGGTGTAGCCACTGTGGAAAACAATACCACAGTTTCTCAAAACAGTAACCTAGAATAGCCATCTAATCCAGCGATGCCACTTCTGAGTGCATAGCCAAAAGAATTGAAAGCAGGGTCCCAAAAAGATATCTGCACGCCATGTTCATGGCCAAGATATGGAAGAGACCCAAGGGTCCATCAATGGATGAGGGGATAAACAAAACAGGGCCTGAAAACAATGGAATATTATTCTATCGGTCTGCCATCACAAAATGCCATAGAATGGGTAGCATCTACAACACGAATTTATTTTCTCCTAGTTCTGGAGGCTAAGACTCCAAGATCAGGTTTCTGGCTAGTTTGGGTCTGGTGAGAGCTCTCTTCCTGGCTTGCAGAAGGCCACCTTCTTGCTACGTCCTCACATGAGCTTTTCCTTGATGTTTGCACAGAGACACAGAGACTGAGCTCTCTGGTGTCTCTTCTCATAAGGACACTAATCCTATCAGATCACGGTCCTACCCTTATACCATCCACAAACATTCAGTTCATAACAATTACTCATCCTTTAAAAGGAAGGAAATTCTGACACTTGCAACAATATGGATCCATCTTGAGGACACTGTGCTGAGTGAAATAAACCAGTGGCAAAGACAAACCGTGTATAATTCCACTTCTAGGAGGGAACTAGTAGTTAAACTTATAGAGACAGTCAGTAGATTGATGGTTTCCAGGGGCTGAGGGTGGGAAAGAAAGGAATAGGGACTTATTTTAATGGACACAAAGTTTTAGCTTTACAAGATGAAAGGAGTTTTGGAGATTGGTTGCACAACAATATGGATGTGCTTAATACTGTTGAACTGTACATTTGAAAATGGTTAAGATGACAAATTTTATGTGAGGTGCCTTTTACTAAAGTTAAAAAAAATACGAAACAAATAAATAAAGCCCCACTGAGGGCATTGTTCAATTCTTGCCCCGACTGGAGCATATACCTTGAAATGAGATAGACCTGGGATTATCTCTGACCTTCCAATAGACCTGAGCATGAACTTGAACAATCTACAAAAATGCTCTTAAACCAGAAGCACCTGGGTGGCTCAGTCAGTTGAGCATCCAACTCTTGTCCACATTGAGCTGTGCTGAGTGTGGATCCCGCTTGGGATTCTCTCTCTCTCTCCCTTTGCCCCTCTCCCCTGCTCACACACACTCTCTCTCTCTCTCAAAATAAATAAACACTTTTTTTAAAAATGTTCTTAAACCAAAATGTACATTTTATCTTTCAAGTGACTAAATCTTATTGAGCACCAGATTCCCTAAAGACTTGTTTGGGCCTCTATCAACAAATTTCCAGTGGTCAGGCTGTTTAACAGCCCTGGAATGGGTTCTCCAGCCTTTGCTAGACTTGGTAACCTTAACTGGTCCATGCATTTTTGGGACTGTGCACTTTCTCTGTTCCGCGTGTTTATTCCAGACAGCATTTTATTTCAGAAATAAAGAACATCACCCCATTGGCATTAAACTTGGTGAGGTTGTTCGCCAACACGGTACCTCATGAAGCTACCATGAACACCTGACAAAGACCCTTTTGGTTATTTAGACACATCTGGTCCAACTCTGTAATAGAATCATTGAAACCAGGCTCTTAGTTTCACATCAGAGAGTAGCTGGAATTCACCCCATGAGATGGTTGACACAGAAGGGCCTCAGCAATCATTTCTTCTCTCCCCCTTGCATTTAAACATGAGGAAATGGAGGCCCTAAGAGGGGTAAGGGACTTGTTTAGTAGAAATTAAAGGTAGGAAAAGGAATCAAACCCAGGCCTTCGGAGACCAAGTTCAGACATATTTCTACTATAACAGGTTGCCTAACAAAAATATAAGTGCCTCATGAGTTTCCAAGCCATCTCTGCTCAGAAACCTAGCCAATCTTCTCCGTATTGCTTCAGCTTTAATATATGCACTGTCAAAGGGAACATATATAAAAATGAACATTGTTAACGATGATAATTAAATCCTGGACTCATCTCTACATTCTGCTATAACGGCACGCATCACATCATCTTATAACTGTCTCTTTGCTGGCCCACCTCCCCTTCCTCCTCCACCAGACTGTAGATCCCCTGACAACAGCGATTGTCTTATCCCCAGCCTCGAGCACAGTACCTGATACAAGGCTGACCCCAGATAGATGGCAGTTAGACCATTGATTGGGCAAGCGAGGTATGTACCATCTATAATGGCAAATATTCATTTCACCCCTTAGTCCTAGAGGAAGCCAGGTGTCTGGGAAAACCTATGGCATATGCAGAGGCCCCAGTGAATTGCCAGAGCCTAAGAGAATTCTGCAGATGCCTTGCAGGGTTTTTTTTGTTTTATTGCTTTATAATAAAATTAAAGCCTCATATGCATGTCAGGAAGCAGAATGGCTGAATCAAATATTTTAGCATGTTGCGAATTTTAAGCATAAGATCTGCTCTATTTTCAGAATTAAGTCAGTTATTCATTAATCCTTTATGTATCAAGAACCAGGGTGGCCCAGCCAAAGATACGCCATCTGGCAACCAAAAGCGATTTCAAAATAAGCTTAACTCCTTCATTTACGTTTCTCAAAAACCATGAAGTGGAACTTTAATATACAGTCCAGAGAAGCCATTATTAGAAAGGCCTGACCATTTCCTGACCATTTTCCTCGCTTTCCTGTCATTGCTTCAGTACCGGCACGCTTCCGGATCAAAGTGGTGGAATCACACCACAAAATGATCTCTCCCACCCCCAACCCGTAAAACAGTCCTTAATTCATTTTAAAAAGGTATAAGCCCTCACTAGAAAAGAGAATAAGCGGCAGGACACAAATAGAAGATTTCAACAGCATTCTGCAAGACGGTTAGCCCATGGAGGGACACACAAGAACAACTACTGAGCGAGCAGAAGTCCCAACCAAGAGTGACGTGACCGGCATTACGCTCAGAAAGGCTCTCAGCCTGCCTTGAAGGCATACAGAGAGGCTTGAGATTCAGAAGCACTTGGTAGAAGTGAAATGTGAGGCTGCCACGGAGAATTTCAGAAGATGTATATATGGAGCTAGTGACCTCACCACCACTGTCCCCTGACACCATACCTCACACACACATGTAGAAACACAGACACCTGGAAGCAATACAAATTCCCTCCAGGCAAACAATCAGACAACTTCTTAAAGCAATTGAATGTTCCAGGGAAAAGAACTCTGTGTTCTGGCATTGAGAGGCCCAAGATAATAGAGAGCAGTCTTCCTGATCCCCCTGAGACAAAGCCTTCCATTCGAGAAGCCCCACCTACAAGACGCAAAAGGATGTAATCCTTCTAAAGGGAAATGTAGCAATACCGAACAAAATCACATATGCACCTGTTCTCTGACCATCAAGTCCGCTTCCACGAATTTACCAAATGATACATACTCAAAACTATGCATAAGGCTATTCGCTACAACTGTATTTTATTTTTTATTTTTTTTTAACGTTTTTTTTTTTTATTTATTTTTGAGACAGAGAGAGACAGAGCATGAACAGGGGAGGGGCAGAAAGAGAGGGAGACACAGAATCCGAAACAGGCTCCAGGCTCTGAGCTGTCAGCACAGAGCCCGACGCGGGGCTTGAACTCACGGACCGTGAGATCATGACCTGAGCCAAAGTCGGACACTTAACCGACCAAGCCACCCAGGCGCCCCGCTACAACTGTATTTTAAAAAGGTATAAGCCCTCACTAGAAAAGAGTGTATTTGGTGGGGTTTTTTCTTCAGTTTTTATTCAAATTCCAGTTCGCTAACATACAGGGTAATATTAGTTTTAGGTATACAATATAGTGATTCAACACTTCCATTCTTCACAACCGTACTCCTTGAAACCCATCACCGATTTAACGCATCCCCCCACCTACCGCCTGTCTGGTAACTATCAGTTTGTTCTCTGTACTTAAGAATCTGTTTCTTGGTTTGCCTCTCTCTTGCTCTCTCTTTTTTCCCCTTTGCTCATTTGTTTCATAAATTCCACATATGAGTGAAATTATATGGATTTGTCTTTGACTGATTTGTTTTGCTTAGCATAATAGTCTCTAGTCCCATCCTTGCATTGCAAATGACAAGATTTCCTTCTTTTTATGGCCGAGTAGTACCATTGTGTATTTATATATATACATATATAATGTATATGTATATACATATAATGTATATGTATGTACACATATATGTACACCACATCTTCCTTATCCATTCATCAATCAGCGAAGACCTGGGCTGTTTCCATAATTTGGCTATTGTACACAATGCTGCTATAAATAAAATAATGGGGTGCATGTATCCCTTTGACTTAGCATTTCTGTATTCTTTGGGTAAATACCTTGTAGTGCAATTGCTAGGTCATAGGGTAGTTCTGTTTTTATCTTTTTTGGAAACTTCCATACTGTTCTCCAGAGTGGCCATGCCAGTTTGCATTACCACCAACAGTCAAGAAGTTTCCTCTTTCTTCACATCCTCACCAACACCTGGTGTTTCTTGTGTTGTTGATTTTAGTCATACTGACAGTGTGAGGTGACATCTCATTGTAGTTTTGACTTGTACTTCCCTCATGATGAGTGATATTGAGCATCTTTTCATATGTCTGTTGGATATATATATATATATATATATACATATATATGTATATATATATATATATCTTCTTTGGAAAAATGTCTATTCATGTCTTCTGTTCAGTTTTTAATTGGATTATTCATTTTTTATGTGTTGAGTTATATAAGTTCTTTATAGATCTTGGATATGAACCCTTTATCGGAAATGACATGTGGAAATATCTTCTCTTATTCCGTGGGTTATGTTTTAGTTTTGTTGATTGTTTCCTTCACTGTGCAGAAGCTTTTTATTCTGATGAGGCCCCAATAGTTTATTTTTGCTTTTGTTTCCCTTGTCTCAGGAGACATATCTTGAAAGAAGTTACTATGGCCAATGTCAAAGAAGTTACTGGCTGTGTTCTCTTCCAGGATTTTTATGGTTTCGGGTCTCACATTTAGGTCTTTAACAGATTTTGAGTTTATTTTTGCATATGGTGTAAGACAGTGGTCCAGTTTCATTCTTTCCCATGTAGCTGTCCAGTGTTCCCAGCACCACTTGTTGAAGAGCCTGTCTTTTCCCATTATATATTCTTTTCTGCTTTGTCAAAGATTAATTGACTATACAGTTGTGCATTTATTTCTGGGTTTTCTTTTCTGTTCTATTGATCTATGCGTCTACTTTTATGCCAGCACCATAGTGTTTTGATTACTACAGCTTTCTGGTATACCTTTGAGTCCAGAATTATGATGTTTCCAGCTTTGCTTTGGTTTTTCAAGATTGCTTTGGCTATTCAGGTCATTTGTGCTTCCATACAAGGTTTAGAATTGTTTGTTCTAGCTTTGTGAAAAATGTGGTTGGTATTTTGATAGGGATTCCATTAAACCTGTAGATTGCTTTGGGTAGTATTGACATTTTAACAATATTTGTCCTTCCAATCCACAAGCATGGAATGTCTTCTCATTTCTTTGTGTCATCTTTAACTTCTTTCATCAGTGTTTTATAGTTTTCAGAGCACAGGTCTTTCACCTCTTTGGTTAGGTTGATTCCTAGCTATCTTATTTTCGGTGCAATTGTAAATGAGATTGATGTTTTAATTTCTCTTTCTGCTCCTTTATTATTGGTGTATAGAAATGCAACAGATTTTTGTGCACTGATTTTGTATCCTTCAACTTTACTGAATTCATTCATCAATTCTAGCAGGGTTTGTTTGTTTGTTTGTTTGTTTGTTTGTTTGTTTTTTGGTGGAGTCTTTTGGGTTTTTGCAACTGTATTTGTAATAGTGAAAAACAGGACCCAAATGTCATCAGTAAGAATGGGTTGAATAAACATTGGGACATCAAAACAAAGCCCTGCAACTCCACAAAGAAATGAGGAAGCCGCCTATAAATTGCTGAGTCTGTGTTCATGATACATTGTTAACAGAGGAGGAAAAATCAAAGCATCGAACAATGTTTACAGACTATGTTACATTTTATGTAAGAAGGGAGGAAATATGAATGTAAAAATATGTATTTATACTTTTTACATAATGGAAGAATAAAACAAAACCAATTTTTAAAAACCCTTACCTAAATGCTTACTTGAAACCAAATCTTTAAAATGCTCACCTAATTTTTTTTATTTATTTATTTTGTGAGAGAGAAAGAACGAGTGGGTTAAAGGCTGAGAGAGGGAGACAGAGAATCCCAATGCACTTTGCTCCGCATTGCCAGCAAAGTGCCTGATGCAGGGCTCCAACTCACAAACCGAAAGATCATGACCTGAGTCGAAACCAAGAGTTGGACGCTTAAGGGACTGAGTCACCCAGGCGTCCCTGAAATGCCCACTTTAAAAACAGAGACTAGCAGACTCAATAAAAAAGCAAGACGTAACGATATGTCCTTTACAAAAAACACACTGTAAACATAAAGATGAAAACAAGTCGAAAGAAAAAGGTTGAGGAAAGACCTACAAAGAAGCCAAGCATCAGCAAGCCGGTATGACCCTAAGAATAACAGGCAAAGTAAACTTCAAGAGACAGTGTACTTACAAGAAGTCAAGCAGGGCATTTCATTCCAGTAAGAGGTCAGTTCATCAAGAAAACATAACAATCTGGGGCACTTGGGTGGCACAGTCGGTTAGGCGGCTGACTTCGGCTCAAGTCGTGATCTCACGGCTCCTGGGTTCCAGCCCTGAGTCGGGCTCTGCGCTGACAGTTCAGAGCCTGGAGCCTGCTTCGGATTCTGTGTCTCCCTCTACCTCTGCCTCTCCCCTGCTCGCACTCTGTCTCTCTCTCTTTCAAAAATAAACATTAAAAGAATTTTTTTAATGAAAAAAAGAAAACAGAAAAAAAAAATAAAACATAACAATCTTGAGTGCGCTTCATAACACAGCTCCCAGATACATGAAACAAAATTTGACAGAAGTGATTTTCCCAAGAGTTCCCTGTACTTGAAGAGGCTAAGTCTCTCGCTTGTCACTTTCAGAGCATGCCTGGAGTTGACAGCCAGCTGCTTGCCCTGAGTTAACTTTTTTAAGGCTCCCCATGCCGTTACCGAAAGCCAGCACGATCCACAGCCTGTGCTAATCATTGCCCCTAAGCGTCCAAGTCCCCCAGCCACTGCATCAACAAATGCCTCACTTTCCCCTCCCCATCTTACACCTTATCCAAATTAACCACAGGCAGAGAGCGTCAACGGTGATGCCATTGCATGCCAGGTGTGATCACTCCCTTGTCACAAATAGTGGGGTCCTTAAAGACTTCAGTTGGTCTGTGATCCGGCTCTGACATTCTGTCTGTTTTCTGGGGTCACACCTGTTCTCAACTCTCTCCGAGTCTCCCAGACAGCAGAGCCTGAGACAATCCCAAAGAGCTAGAGTTTGGAGAAGAGGGAATGAGACAGGGAAGTGGGAGAGCCATTAGGAGGATGGCCATTAGGAGGATGCCAGCTGGCCATTGCCTTAATGTGCACGGTCCTGTGAGACCATCTGTTTCTCAGCACAATCTGTCTAGGAGGGGAGAAGGGGGGGATGAGATCTGATCAACTGGCTCCCATGTCCACTGTCAAAGCGTGGCCCTGGGGATGCACCCAGTGGGGACCCCCATTGTCTGCCACTTCAGCATTAGCAGGAAAGCCTCTGGGCATGGGGGAAGAATCACATAGCATGGGCACAAAGGAGGTGCTGTCCAGGCACACACGATGGTGATCAGAGTCCATGGAAAGATGCTTCTAGAGGCAACAGCTCCAACAGGACATCTGAGGCAAAGAATCCAGATGGTACATAGGAGGGCTCTGATACAGAATATGTACAAAACCTACACCAAACAGTACATTCAAATGTGAAACGTTGGATGCTTTTCCCTCAAGTTGCAGAGAAAACAAAGTTGCCTAGGAGCTCCGTTTGTATCAAAAATGAACCTGGGGTCAAAGGGAGTTTGGTAAAGGAGAAGGAAGTAGGAACTATAAGGATTGGAAAGGAAAAAATAAAGCTGTTATTATTCATGGAGAATATGATTGTGTGCTTAGAAAATTCAGAAGAATCTATACATTAACTATTAATAATGAATTTATTCGAAACCATGAGAAAAAAGTCCGTTTAAAAATCAATTGTAGGGGCGCCTGGGTGGCTTGGTCGGTTAAGCGTCCGACTTGGGCTCAGGTCATGATCTCACGGTCCGTGAGTTCGAGCCCCGCGTCAGGCTCTGTGCTGACAGCTCAGAGCCTGGAGCCTGCTTCCGATTCTGTGTCTCCCTCTCTCTCTGCCCCTCCCCTGTTCATGCTCTGTCTCTCTCTGTCTCAAAAATAAATAAATGTTAAAAAAAAAATTTTTTTTTAAATAAAAAATAAAAATCAATTGTATTTTGGGGCACCTGGGTGGCTCAGTTGGTTGAGCATCTGACTATGACTCAGGTCATGACCTCACTGTTCATGAGTTCGAGCCCCACATCAGGCTCTCTGCTGTCAGCGAGGAGCCTGCTTGGGATTCTCTGTCCCCCTCTCTCTTTGCCCCTTCCCCACTTATGCTGTCTCTCTCTCTCAAAATAAATAAATAAAACTGAAAAAAAATCAATTGTATTTCCACATAGGAGCAACACGCTAATAAAAAATGAAATTTTAGGGATGTCTGGGAGGCTCAGTCGGTTAAGCGTCTGACTCTTGATTTTGGCTCAGGTCATGATCTCATGGGCTCTGTGCTGACAGTACAGAGCCTGCTTGAGATTCTCTCTCTCCCTCTCTCTGTCCCTCCTGCACAAGTGCGCATTCTCTCTCTCTCTCAAAATAAATAAATAAACACTTTCAAAACGAAATTTCAAAATAAATGCCACTTAGGGACACCTGGGTGGCTCAGTCGGTTAAGTGTCCAACTTCGGCTCAGATCATGATCTCACAGTTTGTGCTGACAGCTCAGACCCTGGGGCCTGACTCAGATTCTGTGTCTTCCTGTCTCTTTGCCCCTCTCCTACTCCCCCCTGTCTCTGTCTCTCTGTCTCTCTCTGTCTCTCAAAAATAAACATTAAAAATGTTAAAATAAATTCCTTTTAGGACAGCATCAAAATCATCAAACATTGCCTGGCTTTGGAGCCTATGGATGTAGAACATATAGCTCAAAAATGATTATTTTTAAAAAGAGAAAACAAAACAAAAATACTCAGGGTTCTGGAGCTGTAGATTTCCATTTCCATTTCACTTTGTTCATGTTGCATATTTCTCCCCGGCAGGGTCCAGATCCCATCTATGTGAGAGTCTCTCTCTCTCTCATAGGGTGAGACCTGCCATGTGGATTGAAAGAAAAATAATTAATGGTAGAAATAATGCTGCAAGACTGCTTCTGGAGGGCTCCTGAGGAAAAGCCAAGCACGCTCGGGGATCCAGCACGGCAACTACACACAGCAGCCAGGATCTGAAAGCAGAGTGAACAAATGTCACAAACCTAATGATGGAGCAGGAGACTGAGAGCCTCCGGCCCCTCTGTCCTTCGACATCAACACGGTGGTAATCGGATCTGCTCCACATCTCTCTGAGTCAAAAGGGAGACGACTTTTTTCTCACCTTCGGGAGAAGGAAGCTGTGTCACTTCCAAGGGATTCTGGAGAAGTTCCCTAGGGGTTGGTTGGAAGCTCTTCGAACACTTTCACCCACTACCGTACCCAGAGCCCTGGCACCTCGCCTCCCAGCCTCCACTCATTTCACCAACTGCCCCATTTTGTTTGTTTGTCTAAAATAAGTCTTCAAAGTGTGATGTTGCAACCATACGTCCCACACTTTGTCACATTCTGCCAGGACATTCTTTTGGGACTTTAGAAGCCTGTCTTGCCTGATATGTTAGACTCCAGGACCTTTTACCCACAGGGCACTTCGGCGGAGGTGACTAAGGTTGACAAGCTTTTAGAGGACCTACTGTAGTGTTAGGAACCAGGGGAAACACATGCGCTCTAAATATTAAAAAAAAAAAATCAATATAAATACATATTTAAACGTCTATCAAATGTAACACGAGGCAGCTAATCGATTGCAACTCCAGTCAGCTATTCGTTGGTTTTGCATGAATTACATTCAGTCTGGCTCCAGGGTTCATTTCCATGTGTTTTGGGCGGTGCAGTCTCTAAATTGAGCAGCGCCCCTGCCCTTCCGAAGTCTTACATGGCCCCCCCAGAACTCCCAAGGTGGATCTGCAGACTAAGACACCTTTCAGGAGTTTCACAGGGTGAAGATTAAATGAGAGCATAGAAATTCAAGTGCTTTGAAAGAAGTGTCTGCACAAATGCCAATAAATTTTTTAAGGTTCTTTGAGGACCTCTTCTGTCATTCTTTATCCTCTCCTTTTTCAAGATCAGAGAATGAGTCATGGCTCCCTGGAGACACTCCTACCCCCACCTCCTACTCCGGTTTCTCTGCTCACTCAATCCCACTCTAAATCTGCCACCCGGGCCCAGACAAAACGCAAGCAAAGGGAAATTCTCCGTCATTTCTTGTGCCCCACGGAAACTTGGTTTTTCTAAGTCTCACACATGGTGTTACACTATTTGCCAAGGGAAGCACCAGTTGAGGAAGGCTTTGGGACCTGGATTTCCAGGGGCAAATCTCGGGATGAGTAAGTGTCCCCAATGTCCCCTCTCCATTGTCATCTGTCCTGCTTGGAACCCTTCCCCATACCCCTTAAAATGTTCCTGGAATATTTAGCTCTTAGTTTTCTCCATGATCCAGGAAGAGGGGTGTTTCTTCCTGTCTTCCTCCCTATCTTTTTAGTTTGAAAGCTCCTTTCATCCAAAGCAGGATATTCTCTCATTACTGTTAATTCATGGGCAGAGGATGGTAATGATAATTATGACACTAATTATTGACCCAACTTCCTCCAGTCTGCTGACAGTGCAGCCATGAGAAGCAGTGCACTGCAAGACCATACTTCTATCTGGGGTTTCTCCAGCTGAGTTTGGATGTTAAAAACCATATTCATGATCTCTAGCATTTACTAGAGAACAATGTGATTAATCAAAATTTCGTTTATGGTAAAAAATGTCCAGGGCGCCTGGGTGGCTCAGTCGGTTGAGCATCCGACTTCGGCTCAGGTCATGATCTCACGGTCTGTGAGTTCGAGCCCCGCGTCAGGTTCTGTGCTGACAGCCCAGAGCCTGGAGCCTGCTTCGGATTCTGTGTCTCCCTCTTTCTCTGCCCCTCCCCCGCTCATGCTCTGTCTCTGTCTCTCTTTCTCACAAAACATATTTTCAAAAATTTCACTGGAGTGTTAAAAGACCTCAAGTCAGGAAGAAAGCAACAGGTGTTCTCGGAGGAGCTAATATTTCCTCACACTTCACATCACCTTCTGTGCAGTTACAGAGGTACAGACAGAAATAGAAATTTCCTTCACTGCTCACCAAACCTGCTTCTCCACCATCTCTGCTCCATTTCTGAGTCTGACATTGTTCATTGAGTCACTCTCTGAACCTTGGAGGCATTTTCGATTTCTCTTTTACCCTCAGCGTTCCAGGCACTGTCAGGTGCCTCATCGACGGTGCCCCGTCTCTACCTGGCGAGCACTGTTGTTCCATCCAGCCTGTTATCCTGACTCCCCAACTGGCATCTGATTGGTCTCCCCACCTGGAGCCTCTACCCACATACCCTCCACAAACTGAGGCTTCCTACGCTGCAGACCATATCGTTAAGAGCCACAGAGATTCCCCTACCCCTGATAGTCGGGGTTAAGGGGTTAAGGAAATTGCCTTATATTAGCAAATTAGGCTTCTTTTCTTTTTTTAACGAGAAGTATTAATTTTACTAAGTTTCTTTTTCTTGCCTCTCTAAAACTCAGCAGGTAGAATTCTTACTGAATCTACTGATATGCTGTATCATATTAACATATTCCCCCCTTTTATGCCATTTTAACCCTCCTGAGATAAACGTTACTTCCTTGTGATAGCAGATAATTGTTTTCCATTGAATTCAGTTTGGTAGTGTTTTGTTTGGGATTTTCACAGCTATGATTTTCAATAATTAGGGGTTTGCAAAACAGTGATTTTCCAACAGTCAGCTGTAGGGCCCTTGGTTTCCACAGAAGCCCTAAGTGTAGCTGGGGGTGGGGAGGAGGCCAGCGGGGAGGGCGGTGAACGCAGGTAAGAGGCTTCATGCTCTTGGCTCTGCCTCAGCTGGAGATGCTTCATTCTTCGAAACCTCCTTCACACATGGGGCTTCTACATGTGGTTTTAGTATTCACGTTGGAGTGAAAGGGATTGGTCGTTTTCCATCTCTTCATATATCCTGACACACTTGAAATAGGCACGGGAAATAGTCTGTTCCTTAAAATCATTTGGACTTGGGTCCTCTTGATTGGGGGGCGGGGGGGTGTAGTAAGAGGGTCAGTAACTCTGAAGACTTTTTGGATTGAAATTTGTATTGAGATCATTGTAGATGCCCATGCAATTGTAAGAAATAATACAGACAGGTTCCTTGTACACTCTGCCCAATTTTCCCCAATGCTGATGTTTTCAAAACTACGGTATGGGCCGCCTGGGCGGCTCAGTCGGTTGGGCGTCCGACTTCAGCTCAGGTCATGATCTCATGGTTTGTGGGTTCCAGCCCTACGTCGGGCTCTGTGCTCACAGCTCAGAGTTTGGAGCCTGCTTTGGATTCTGTGTCTCTCTCTCTTTCTGTTCCTCCCCCACTCATGCTCTGTGTCTCTCTCTGTCAACAATAAACATTAAAAACAAAACTAAAAAAAAAAAAAACATAACTATGGTAAGCTGACAGGATATTGGCATTGATATAATTTATCAGTCTTATTTGGATTTCCCCAGTTTTAGTTGTACTTGTGTGTGCGTGTGTGTAAGAAATATACAATTTTGTGGGTTCAGGTATCGACCACCACAGTTAAGCTACTCAACAGTCAACAGCCCCTACATCACAGGGATGCGTCATGCTGCCCTTGTATAGTCACACCCACACCCCTCCTGGCACCCCTTCCCCTACCCACTTCTCATCCCTGAAAATCACTACTATGTCCTCCATTTCAAAATGTTTTCATTTAAAAAATGTTATATGGGGACACCTGGGTGGCTCAGTTGGTTGGGCTATTGCACTTTTCATTTCAGCTCGGGTCATGAGTTCCAGCCCTGTGTCAGGCTCTGGGCTGACAGCACAAGCCTGCTTGGGATTCTCTCTGTCACCCTTTCTCTGTCCTTCCCCCTGCCCATGCTCACGCTCGCTCTCTCTCTCTCTCTCGCTCTCTCTCTCAAAACAAAATAAGAAACATTTTATAAAAAAGATATTGGGGTACCTGGATGTGGCTCAATCAGTTAAGCATCCAACTCTTGATTTAGGCTCAGGTCATGATCTCGCGGTTCGTCAGTTCAAGCCCTGCATGGATAGTGTGAAGTGAAGCTTGCTTGGGATTCTCTCTCTCTCTCTCTCTCTCTCTCTCAAAATAAATAAATAAACTTTAATAAAAAAGACATTTATTTTTTTAAAAAGATGTTAATGTCTTAAAAAAATTGTTAACAAAAAATAAAAATGCTATCTGAATGGAACCATCCAGTGTGTGACCTATTGGGATTGGCTTTTGTCACTCAGCCTAAGTCCCTGGCAGGGCACCTGGCCAGCTCAGTCAGTGGGGCATGTGACACTTGACCTCAGGGTTGTAAGTTCATGCCCCATGTTGGGTGTAGAGTTTACTTTTAAAAAAATTGTTTTTAATGTTTTTATTTTTGAGGGAGAGAGAGAGACAGAGCATGAGCGGGGGAGGAGCAGAGAGAGTGGGAAACACAGAATTCGAAGCAGGCTCCAGGCTCTGAGCCATCAGCACAGAGCCCGATGCAGGGCTCGAACCCACAAACTGTGAGATCATGACCTGAGCTGAAGGCGTTTACTTTAAAAAAATAATAAAATAAAACAAAGTCCTTGGCTATTCATTCAAGTTGTTGCCTGAACCAATAGTTTTTTCCCTTTTCATTGCTGAGTGCTATTCCATGACATGAATGACCCATGGTTTAACTGTTCATCTGCTGAATGACACCTGGGTTATTTTCAGTTTGGGGCTATTACAAATGAAACTGCTATGAACATCTGCATATGCGTTTTTGTGAGAACATAAGTTCTCATTTCTCTGGGATAATGCTCAATTGCTGGGTTAGATGGTAAGTGCGTATTCCGTTTTATAAGAAACTGCCAAACTTGTTCTCCAGGGTGGCGATGCCATTTTGTATCCCCACTAGCAAATGTATAAGGGATCCATGTTTCTGTGTTTCCTCCCCAGCATTTGGTGTTGTCACTATTTTTTATTGTAGCCATTCTGATAGGTAGGTGGTGAGAGCTCATTGTGGGGTGGGTGGGGTTTTTGTTTTTGTTTTTGAGATATAATGGACATATGACATTATAGTAAGTTTCCAAGTTCATTGAGGGTTTTTTTTTAATTTTTTTTAAATGTTTGTTTATTTTTGAGAGAGACAGAGACAGAATGCGAGTGGGTTAGGGGCAGAGAGAGAGGGAGACATAGAATCCGAAGCAGGCTCCAGGCTCTGAGCTGTCAGCACAGAGCCCTACGCAGGGCTTGAACTCACGAGCTGTGAGATCATGACCTGAGAGGAAGTTGGCCGCTCAACTGACTGAGCCATCCAGGCACCCCATTGCGGTTTTAATTTACATTTCCCTGATGGCTAATAAGGTTGAGCATCTTTTCATGTGCCTATTTGTCATCTCATACTCTTTTCAATAAAATCCAATATTCATGTCTTTTGCCTGTTTTCTTATTGGATTATTTGCTAATGCTTTGATTGTTGAGTTTGAGACTTCTTTTTATATTCCAGAAACTAGTGCTTTGTTGGATGTGGGTTTGCAAATATGTTTTTTCCCCAGTGTCTAAATGTCTCTATACATTCTTTTTTTTTACTTAAAATTTTTTTCATGTTTATTTATTTTTTTTTTTTTAATTTTTTTTTTTCAACATTTTTTTATTTATTTTTGGGACAGAGAGAGACAGAGCATGAACGGGGGAGGGGCAGAGAGAGAGGGAGACACAGAATCGGAAACAGGCTCCAGGCTCTGAGCCATCAGCCCAGAGCCTGACGCGGGGCTCGAACTCACGGACCGCGAGATCGTGACCTGGCTGAAGTCGGACGCTTAACCGACTGCGCCACCCAGGTGCCCCACATGTTTATTTATTTTTGAGAGACAGAGCATGAGCAGGGGAGGGGCAGAGAGAGAGGGGGACATAGAACTCAAAGCAGGCTCCAGGCTCTGAGCTGTCAGCACAGAGCCCCATGTGGGGTTCATATGAATTTTAGTATAAGCTTGTTTATGTCTCTAAAAACCCTGCTGATGTAGTAATAAGAATTGTATTAAACCTATCAATCAATGTGGGGAGAACTGGCATCTTACTAGGTTGTTTCACAATCTATAAACACAGTATATCTCCATTTACCTATTTCCTCTTTGATATCTTTCATCAATTTTGTACACATAAAGTACCTGTTTTGTTACATGTATAATCCAATGATTTCATTTTCACTAGAGCCACTGTAAACATTGTGTTTCTATTTTCCTTTCTTGCATGTTCATTGTGATTGTATGTAAATTCAATTGATTGCCTTGTGTTGATCCCGTATGCTGTGATCCTGAAAAAAATATTTATTAGTCTCTGAGGATTTTTTGCATGGATTCTTTGGAATTTTCTATGTAAATAATCACGTCATCTGCAAATAAAGATAGTTTTATCTCTTCCTTCCTCATCCGTATGCTTTTAATTTACCTTTTCTTACATTTCTGCAGTGCCTAGCACTTCCAGTACTAGACTGAGTAACAGTGATGAGTGGACATCCTTGCTTCTTTCCCCATTTGAGAGGGACATCAGTCTCTCATCATTAAGTTTAATGTTTAGTGTATGATTTTTGTAGATGCTCTTTATCAAGTTGTGATAATTCCCCTCAATTCCAAACTTGTTGGAAGTTTTGATCACAAGTGGGTGTTGGATTCAAACGCTTTTTATGGATCAATTAATTGATATGATCATACAATTTTTGTGTTTTAGCCTATTGGTATGATAGATTTCACTGTTTGACTTTTAAATGTTGAACCAGCCTTGAATACCTGGAATAAATCCCAGTTGGTCATGGCATATAATTAATTTTTAATGCCTTTTTTTTTTTTTTTAATTTTTGAGGGAGAGAGAGTGCATGTAGGGGAGGAGCAGAGAGAGAAGGGGACAGAGGATCCGAAGCAGGCTCTGTGCTGACAGCAGCGAACTGATGTGGGGTTCAAACTCACAAACTGTGAGATCATGACCTGAACCAAAGTCAGACGTCCAACCAACTGAAACACCCAGGCACCTCAATTAATTCTTTTTATACATCGCTAAATTCTAGTTGCTAATATTTTGTTGGAGAGTTTTGTGTCTGAATTCATGAGAGAGATCATTCTATAGCTTCCTTTTTTTTTTTTTTTTACTGCTTTTGGCATCAGGGTAATACTAACTTCATGAAATAAACTGTGAAGTGTTCCTTTCTCTTCTATTTTCTGAAGAAAATATGTGGAATTGGCATTAGTTCTTTAAATGTTTGGTAGAATTCTCCAGTGAAACTATCTGTGCCTGGAGATTTTTTTTTCTGGGAGTTTTAAAATTACTAACTCAGTTTTTCTCATGGTTATAGGAAGAATCAGATTGACTATTTCGTCTTGGTTGAGTCTGACAGTTTGTAGTTTTTGAGGAAATGGTCAAATTTATCACTGTAAAGTTGTTTATAGTATACTGCTATTCTCTTTGTAGTAGAAGATCTACAGCCCCCCTTATTTTTTTTAATGTTTATTTATTTTTGACAAAGAGAGACAGAGCACGAGCGGGGGAGGGGCAGACAGAAAGGGAGACACAGAATCCAAAGCAGACGCCAGGCTCTGAGCCGTCAGCACAGAGCCCAACGTGGAGCTCAAAGCCACGAAAAGTGAGATCATGACCTGAGCCGAAGTCAAGATGCTCAACCGACTGAGCCACCCAGGCACCCCTACAATGCCCCTTATTTTTAAAAAAGAGAAAAAATTTGTTACTGTATTGTATGTTACAAAAGAACTAGAGTCTGGAATGCAGTTTAAAGACGACATATACCAACAACTGGCTTATGTAATATATCACTGCCATAATTCAAATTCGTTTTTATTTTGGGGTTGTTTAGTATTAAAAATTTGTGTTCACAGGATACATCAAGGTGTATACCCTGTGAACACGGAAGCAGTGATTTTTTTTAATTATAATTCTGGAGCCTCAAACAAGCATTATAACTTCTCTGATTATTATTTCTTTCCTTTAATTATTTCTGGAACATGCCACACTGATCTTTATTTTTTTTTAAAGAAAAAAAATGAGTTTTTTTCCATATTGTGTGTTAACAGAGGGACCGAATCTATAGTGATATCCCGTTTCATTCTTGCTATTAATAGTTTGTGTCTTCTCTCTTTTTGCTTGTCATTCTTACTAGAGGCGTATCAATTTTATTGATTTTTTTTTAAGAACCAGATTTTTGCTCCATTGATTTTCTCTGTTGTTTCCCTAGTTTCCATGTCATTGATTACTTCTCCTGTCTCTATTCCTTCCTTCCTTCTCCTTGCTTTGGATTTATTTTGCTCTTCTTTTTCTAGTCCCTTGAGGCGGGAACTTGGGTTATTAACTTGCGACTCTTCTAATGGAAGCAGTTAGTGATACCTTTCTTCCCCCTAGTACTGCCTCAATGCATCCCACATACTGGGATATGTTGTATTTTTATTCATATTCAGTTGTGTCATCATTAATAGTCAGAAGTGTACGTGATTCGTTGCCCATGACCCACTCTTATACAAACGATGAACTTCAATGAACAGAGAGTTCTCAACCACATCTTGTGTTTAAAAAAAAAAAAAAAAGGAAAATAAAAACACAGATAAATGCTTTCAAACTCAGGTGCACATCTGAGACATCATACCAATCTTGGAGGAAAGTCAGTAAGAAATTATATTGTATTAAATTATATTCTAATTATATTGGAAGAAGGGGGTGTAGGGAATGCTGTTGGCCAGCTATGTGTAAGTTTTCTTCTGCGAGGGGGAAAATTCAGGTCACATTCTTGCTGGTGCATGACAAATCAGTCTTCTTCTAAGTCTGCCAAACAGCATCATGTGAAGACCTTCATGTCTCTGCTTACAACAGGTTTTATAGGGAATTGGACCTCTGTGGCTTTTAATATGGTATCATCTTGACAGATGTCTTGCTGAGATTGACTGTGTTGGTTTGTTTTGTTTTTTAAATTTCTTTTGAGACTTCCCTTCGACCCATGGATTATTGAAAAGCGTCTTGTTTAATTCCTACATGTTTAGAGACTTTATTTGTCTTTCTGTTATTGATTTCTACTTTGATTCCATTATGGTCAGAGAACACACTCTGTATGATTTCAATTTCTTTTTTTAGTTGACGTTCCTCTCGTGGTCCAAGACCTAATGCTAGGGAATGTCTCATAGGCACCTGAAAGAGAATGTCTATGCTGTTGCCAGGGTGTTCTGTAAATGTAATTGTCCTTTTTAGATCTTCTACATCCTTGCTGATTTTGTGTCTGGTGGTTCATCAGTTGCTCTATCAGAGGAGAGTGGAGTGTTGAAGTCCCTAACCACAGTGGTGGACTTATCTCTCCATTTTTATGTTACATATTTTGAGGCTCTGATGTGTGGTGCACACATATTTAGAGCCATGATATTGTCCATCTTCCTGGTGGATTGACCCTTTTTATCAATAGCTTTTAAAATTCCTTTTTTTAACGTTTTTTTTATCTTGAGAGAGAGACAGAGAGAGCAAGCGGGGAAGGGGCAGAGAGAGGGAGAGAGAGAGAATCCCAAGCAGGTTTCATACTGAGCACAGAGCCCAATGAGGGGCTTGAACTCACGAACTGCAAGATCATGACCTGAGACAAAACCAAGAGTCAGACGCTCAACCGACTGAGCCTCCTGGGCGCCCTTAAAATTCTTTTATTGGCATCGAGCCTTTCACGGTTTCCACATATCTTTTTCTAATGTTTTTTTTTTTAATTTTTTAAATGTTTATTCATTTTTGAGAGAGAGAAAAAGAGCATGAGTGAGGGAGGGACAGAGAGAGAGGGAGACCGAATCTGAAGCAGACTTCAGGCTCTGAGCTGTCAGCACAGAGCCCCCACAAACCATGTGGTCGTGACCTGAGCCGAAGTCAGACACTTAACCAACTGAGCAACTGATATGCGTCCCCGCCCCCCGCACATCTTTGAGGTAGTTTTAACACTTGTATTTTCCCAGAAAATCTTCAGTATCATTGGGGTTCCCAAAGTGTTCTGTTTCACCTCAGCGCATTGTGGGTGTAGGCCTACGTGGTGTTTGAACGTTTATACGATATGAACAACTATCTGCAAACAGCATAGACTTCACCTGCATTGCTTTGTAAGATTTCATAATGTTCCTAAATGTGACGGTCTCTTTGTGTCCATTTGCAAATCGCTTTTTTTTTTCTCACTCAACATTTCAGTTTTCAAGATATCCGTGTTGACACATAAGGATACTTCATTGCTCTCAACAGGCTGTGCTGTAACCCTTTGTGTGAATAAACACGAACACTTTATCCGTTCCAGTGACTCTTTGTGTGGTAGGAAAGCCGGTTCTATTATAGGCCTTCGTAGGGTCTACAGCAGGACAGTAACCAGGAGTCAGTCCCGGCTTTCCTCTTCCTTCTGGTCTTCTCATCTCTCCCAGCACCCCAAGACCCCCCCCCCCCCCACACACACACACACACAATAGTCTTCCCAGGGCCATCTCTTCTTTTCTAGAATCTGTCCCTGCAATTTCCCCATGCCGGCTCTTTGTTTCTGCCTTGGAATGAATGCCTTCTCTGCCCCCTGTTAAATGCTACTCACCCAGCACGGTCCAAATGCCTCTAAGACTGATCCTTCCCTCTCCCGCCCTGTCGCAGCATTATATCTGAATCTCAGCAACATTCTTAGTTTTATTTTGTGGTTCGTGTATTTTCTGCTCTATGGGGCACGATTTCTTTTTAAGGATAAAGAACGATGATTTATTCACCTCAGAGCCCCATCTCCCTCAGGAACTATTCATCTGGCAGCCTCGTGCCTAGAACACACTGAACGTTTTGAAATCAACATGTCAATGAACAAAGCCTCTGGCCTTTAAACAACTCCTCGGTCTCACTGCCACTCAGCTATGCAGGGACCCATAAGAGCATGGATCTAAATTGCATGGGGCACAGTGTCTATTTTCCCAGAGAAGCTCTTCTGGAGCCAGGCCCAGGAGTCCTGCCCTGCCTGTGCCCCTCACAGCTTTCCTGAATGCCAGGGAGAGGGCCTTGGGGGTGGAGGCCATCCCCTCACAACCAACTGGAGGGGATTTAAGCTTCTGACTTTGTTTTTAAATTCTCTTCTGAGGGGCACCTGGGTGGCTCAGTCTGTTAAGCGTCTGATTCGGTTTCAGCTCAGGTCATGATCTTGCGGTTCGTGAGCTTGAGCCCCGCGTCAAGCTCTGTGCGGGCAGCACAGAGACTGCTTGGGATTCTCTCTCTCTCCTTGCCTGCCTCCCTCTCTGTCTCTCAAAATAAATAGACTTAAAAAAATTAAATTCGTTTTTGCTTAGGTGATAGATTCTACGCGCCCCCCCACCCCCCGCGGCAAAAAAAAAGAAAAAAGAAAAAAGCAATAGATTCCCACAGCTCAGAACTCAAACCGTCTGACTTTCCTGCGCTGTTTCGACCTCGGTCCCTCAGTGGCCCCACCGCCTGTCCTCACTCAACAGGGACCACTGGGTCCATTCTCTGATCGCCCTCACAGAGCATCTTCATTTACATACACGCCTTTACAAGCGAACTTGCTGATTTTTCCCACTTCGGGCTCCAAAGATAGCACAGTACACACACTGTTTTGCATTTCAACAGTTGTTCATTAACCATTGTTCCATACTGTGTGTTGCCTTCTGGTTTCTGGGAAGCAAGGGAGCAGGGCAGGCCCCAGCCTACATTTCTAAAAGGAGGCGTTTGTTCCGTGATGTTCTCTTATCTTCCTACAGCTCACTCCCACCCCCTGGGTCCAGCTCCCCCACTGCTGGCATCACAGGCTGGGCTCTGGACATCTAAATCTCCTTCCCGGTGTCTCTGCAGGTGCCCCGACCCACAGGCTGAAACTGTCACCCCCTTTGGCCTTACCATACCGCTAGTTTGGACTGTATGGCACAGAAACAGGAGTTTGCTTTTTTTAAATGCTTACTTCTTTTTTCTTTTAATTTTGTTTTTAATGTTTATTTTTGTGAGAGAGAGAGAGAAAGACAGAGCACGAGCGGGGAAGGGGCAGAGACAGAAGGAGACACAGAATCTGAAGCAGGCTCCAGCCTTTAAGCTGTCAGCGCAGAGCCCAACGCGGGGCTCGAACTCACGGACCGTGAGATCATGACCTGAGCCGAAGTCGGATGCTTACCCGACTGAACCACCCAGGCACCCCTAATGTTTACTTCTTTGAGAGAGAAGAGAGAGAGAGAGAGAAAATGCAGGTGCACAGGGGAGGGACAGAGAGAGAGGGAGAGAGAGAATTCCAAGCAGGCATCACAGTGTCAGTGCGGAGCCTGACGTGGGGCTCAAACCCCTGAGCCGTGAGATCATGGCCTGAGCCGAAATCAAGAGTCAGACACTTAACTGACTGAGCCACCCAGGAGCCCCGTGAGTATGCTTTTGCTAGCCAATAAAGGTCTAAGTTATGGCCTTCCGGGTGGTATAGGGAGAGTGCATTTGGGGAAGGGGCTTCATGGGCACCGCTGAAGGGGGACCGCTGCCACGTGGCTGCTGCTTCCTGGGGTGGAGGCAGCCGCCAGGTCCGAAAGGCTGCTTCCTCACGCAGTGCCCACACCGCCACCAGGTGAAGGCAGGACACGGTCTGTTTTCCACAGCTTTTGTTCCTGCCAGACCCAGCCCTGCCCTGCTCCTTTATGCACCCACAGCCGACTCGGTGACTCATCGGTGACCTTGATCCCAGCTGCTCCCCCAGAGGAGCAATCACTGACACCTGGCCCCTCCCTTGGGAACTGAAGCTGACAAAGCCATCCCCAGCCCTGCCCTGGGCAGGCCCCATCTGACCAGGGGTTCCATCTTTAGGGAGCTTGACCCAAAATTGAAGAGCTGGCTGAACGTATCCAACACTGAGATCAGAAACCGCTGGCACGGGGCAGCTGGGTGGCTCAGTCAGTTGAGTGCGTGTCTGACTCTTGAGTTCCACTCAGGTCATGATCTCACAGTTTGTGGGTTCAAACCCCACATCAGGCTCTGTGCAGACAGCGGGGAGGAGCCTGCTTGGGATTCTCTGTCTCCCTCCGTCCCTCCCTCTCTCTCTCTCTCTCTGCCTCTCTCTCTGCCAAAAGTAAATAAACTTAAAAAAAATAAAAAGAAACCACTGACTTAATGGTGGCTAACACACTGAAATCATTGAATAAATATTTGTTGAGAGCCCACTATGTGCCACACACTTTCTAGGTCTGTAAACAGAGCAGCAAGACAAAGTCTTTGCCCTTGTAGAACTTACATTCTTGGAGAGCAGCCAGCCAATTAAATCCCCATACCAAATAAAATGTACGAATGTATGCACGTGTGTATTAAATTTTTTTTTTCAATGTTTTTTATTTATTTTTGGGACAGAGAGAGACAGAGCATGAACGGGGGAGGGGCAGAGAGAGAGGGAGACACAGAATCGGAAACAGGCTCCAGGCTCCGAGCCATCAGCCCAGAGCCCGACGCGGGGCTCGAACTCACGGACCGCGAGATCGTGACCTGGCTGAAGTCGGAGGCTTAACTGACTGCGCCACCCAGGCGCCCCTGCACGTGTGTATTTATACCGTCGATGTGTTGGGCCTGTATTGCCCACCAGGAACGTGTGCAGATGAGTGACTTGGGTTTAGCACTTGTTGCCACCACGGAGACCATGCACCATGGTCCAAAGGTGTTAGAAGAGCCTGCCTAGGATCTAGGCTTTGGGTGGGTGGTTTGGCAGAGGGCCCAAGGAAGCAGGGCTTTCTCTGGATTGGGTGCTGTCAGAAAGCAGGGATGAGTCTATTATAGTGTTGCTCAATAAACCCTATCTGAAAAACAGGAGACCAGATCAAGGTCACAGCTGTAATTAATAAACAGTACTTACACTAACTAGGAGAGGTGGATGTTTGGTATTTTGTGACCTGGACAATGCTTACATTTGCTGTGTTCAGACACGATTAGGAAGCAGTCTTGTTTTTTGTCTTGACCTGTCACGGCCAAGAGAAGCCTTGTCTGATGCTGATGTTCTGTGAGATTCTTTTTTTTCTTAATGTTTACTTTTTGAGAGAGAGAGAGAGACAGAGTGTGAGCGGGGGAGGGGCAGAGAGAGAAGGAGACACAGAAACCAAAGCAGGCTCCAGGCTGTGAGCTCTCAGCACAGAGCCTGAGACGGGGCTCGAACCCACAAACCGCGAGATCATGACCTGAGCCGAAGTCGGACGCTCAACCGACTGAGCCACCCAGGTGTCCCTCTGTGAGATTCTTTATTTTCAGCAGGAGAACATCATGCAATACATGCAGGTCCAGTTTCTAGATGTCAGGACTGCTTCCCACTTTTCTCCCACCCCCCAAAATATATGCATATATAAATATAATTTCAGGCAGAAAAAAGTGCTGTGGAGTAAGGATAGGGATTCCCAGGATGGGGAATGTGGTTACTTTAGAGAGGCGGTCAGGGAGACCTATGTGGTCATGTAACATTTGAGCAGACCTAGAGAAGCAAGGGAGTGTTCCTGTGTGGCCATCGGAGCGGAAGAACTTTCTGGGTAGAGCCAGCCAGCAAAGGCAGAGGCCTCGAAGTATGAATGCGTTTGGCTTGTTTGAGGCCTGGCAAAGGGGTCAGGGATTCTGGAGCAGAGCGGGTGAGGACAGGGGAGTGGATGATGATGTGTGAGAGATGGTCCAGGCCAGATCAGGTCAGGCCAACAGAGGGACTCTGGCCTCAACTCTGAGATGAGAGGATCCTGAGGGAAGGACGACACATCATGTGGTAAGATCCCTCTGGCCGCTGTGTTGAGAACAGACTCTAGGGGACAAGAGGGAAAGGAGGGAGGTGAGCTGGGTGTCTGCTCTGATGACCCGGGGAAAGATGATGGTGGTTTGGAGCAGTCTGGTGGTAGCGGTGAACTTGGTGAGACCCATTCGCTCAGACTTGACAAGGATTAGAGGTCGGTAAGGGAGGGCGGGGCCAAGACTTCATTTGAGCAAAAGACCGAGTTGTTGTAGTGTGAGCCTGACAGTTGGGTTTTCTCTTTTTTTCTCTTTGACCATAAGGGCATAGACTTCAAAGATGGCTATCAGGAATAAATACATGGCCGGCCACACACTGGCTGGAGATCAGACCCAGGCTACCCCCAGCCCCCAACTGAGGCTCCTTTGTTTTGGAAATCTTGTTTGATTTCAATAACTGACCATTTGGGCTACTTACATTTTTTTCTATTCCTGCTCTTGAAATTCCAGCTCTTACGTTTTGAACTTACCAAGAAAGGGTCAGCCCATGAAACCCTAGACCCCAACCCTGAACCCAAGGTGCTGTGTTACTGTGTTATCTCAGTAAACACAGAACCCCAGGCCCATGCTCACTTGCGTGCTCTCTCTCTCTCTTTACCTGCAACCTTGCTGTTTGGCCCGAAGGGTGCTGTGTAATTTCCAGGTTTTGTAAGTAATATTATTTTTTCAAAATTTCTGATGGTTGTTGCTGAAGGGTGTCTTGAAATCCTAAGTGCGACAAAGGGCGCCTAGGAGGCTCAGTCAGTTAAGCTTCCGTGTATGGCTCAGGGTCACAATCTCACGGTTGGTGGGTTTGAGGCTCGCACCCCGTATAGGGCTCTGTGCTGACAGCTCGAGGCCTGGAGCCTGCTTAGGATTCTGTGTCTCGCTCTCTCTCTGACCCTCCCCTGCTCATACTCTGTCTCTCTTCTCTCTCTCTCTCAAAAATAAACATTAAAAAAATTTTTTTTATACCCACAACACTCGTCACTGACAGGGAGAACAACATATCTTTTGCAGCGTAGTTCATCAGGGGCTCAGGGGGGTATGTGAGGGAGAGGTGCCCTTAGACATTCAAGCTGAGACATGGCGTAAGCAGTTGTACCTGTGGGCCAGGAGCTATGCAGAATGGGGGGGGGGGGGGAGAACAGATCAGGAAGTTGCCAGAGTTTTTGCACACATAAGGCACGGGCCTTAGTGAAATCACCTGGAGTGTGAATATGGGTAGAGAAGAGGTCTTACCTCCCTGCACTCACTTGCTAGGCACCCCAGTATCTGGTCCTCTGGGAAGGGAGTGGGAATCAGCAGACGAAACTGAAAAGGAACATTCCAGAAGGCAGACGAACCAAGAGTTCAATCATCTATTAACAAATTTGCATTGCATTCTGCACATCATCTGAGAAGTTTTAAGACTTTAGATTCTGAGCCACCAGAACACTGGAAAGACGCCAGAGACAGGAGGAAAAGAAAAAGGTGTGGGCCAGAACTGTTGGTTGACATGGAGAACCCATTCCCTCTTTTCTTTCTTGGTAAAAGACCCCTGACTCTGTTTGGAGAGGCTATACACTCACAAACGTAAATGGAAGTATGTGTGGGACTTCTGCTTAAATGGAGCGAACACAGTTGGGAGGCACATATCTGCTCTTCTACTCTATCCCATGCTGCCTCTGAAATGCGGGTGCTATTGCTGGAGTTCCAGCAGCCATTTTGGAACATGAGGCAACTGGAAAGGAAAATCAAGCATTAAGGGTGGCAGAGTGGAAATATAGCCTATGCACTTGGTAACTGTGGAGTTGCCAACCAGTTCCAGATTACTTAATGTCAGCTTTATTTCGCACGGGCAAGAAACAAACTTCTACCTTTTTAAAATTCATAGTTATTTCTGTCACATGTAGCAAAAGCGAAATCTAACTGATAGGAGATTTGTTCATAGGATTTCAAAATTGTGCAGACGACTTGTAAGAGGAAGCAAGGATTCAGAGATGTCATGATCCCCACTTTCTCAGAACTCCCTGTGCAGTGGGGTGGGCTAACAGGTCGTAAGTGGTTCATTACAGCACAGGGGTAGGGGCTATGACGGTGGTTATGCCCCAGGGTCTAAAGTGAGGACCGAGCAAAGCAAGCTTCATCTCCTCTTTTCCTCTCAAATCACATCTAAATTCAATAACTCAACACGTGTTCTTGGTCTGGTTTGGTTCCGTTGCCGGCATTTGATTTTAATATATTCCAGTAGCTAATTTAAGCCGTGGAGTTGAAGAGGGGAGAAATGATCACGCAAGCTAGATTTTAGATGCTTGGCACTTATAATCTCTCAGAGAACCTGAATGGAATACTAAGCAATGGTATGAGCTTGCTAAGAATCAATTTTGTATGTGGAGCTTCATCCAACCAACAATTATATAAATACTCCAGCTCCGCAAAATTGGCAGGACGCTAAAACTACAAATGTGATCTGTGCCATTTCTCTAATGCGCCAATTATTTTGATGCCGCCTTTTCCCCCTGGAAGGCACCTGAACAGCACACTTGGCCAACTGCTTACCGCTGGCCAAGACTGCTCTTAAATACCAGAACCCTCTCTCCAGATCTAGGCCAAAGGGAGACACAAAACTATATTGAGCACTTACTAAGTGCCAGGTCTATTACGTCCATTCTCTTACCTAATCTTTACAGCAACCCTGCCATAGGTTCTAGAATCCTTCTTTTGCCAGTAAGAGTTTGACACCCAGAGAGCCTGAGCAATCTGCCTCCAGTCCTCCACAGCTCCTGAGGGGGTAGAACCAGAATCCAAACCCAGATCGGGTTTCCTCCGCTCTCCTGTGCACCATGCTGCTTCCCAGACACGCCTCCCCTGCCATCTCACACCCTTTTAAGCCTGGAATCTCTTTTGTCCAGTCTAAGCAGCTTTCTAGGCATGGGTTCTTCGTTCCACTTTCCACTAGTTAAAATCCCACCCTCTTGCAAATCTTTTGTGCGCTCCCCTCCCCCTTTATAAACCTTCCTGGCACCTCCCATCCCGGTGACCTCTGCTTCCTGGGAATTCTCCCCGCCCCATAATTGGCTCCTACAACACTTAGGACTTTATAAACTTTACCAGAGCTTTTTGTATCCTTAAGTAACCTACCCTATTATCAATTTTCAGGGGAAGAGAGAAAAGAAAACACATTTATTGCACACTTACCTTGTCATAGAAGTTTGTCTCCTTTCACACCGCAAATGATCCCATTAGGACTTTCTACCTGCCGCGTTACAGATGAAGAAATTGTATACACAGGAACCTGAAGTGGTGGAACGAGATACAAAACCAGAAGTTAAGAAATAGAAATTATAGATCATCTCAGAAACTAGCACATCGCGCAGGCGTCCGGTAAACGTTTGTGCAAGGAATTAATGAATGGATGAATATGTGAATATTTGAAGACTGGCTTACATAAAAAACTTAGCAATGGCAGGAGAGGGAGAGCTGAAGTACCCTGAAAAGTACGTATTCCAAGTACTAATGGGGTTTCGTGGCTGCAGAAAATCCCCAACTTTGAAACAAGCCCAGATCAAAATGAAAGGGTTTCCCTAACACTTTCACAACGAAAAGCGTGGCTCCGCACACCCGGTGCAGAAGAGGCATTTGCAATCTATAAAGTTGCCTCCTTCGGAAAGCTCTAGAACACCGTCGGGTTTTGTCCCCCAACTTCGGCGGCGGGGGCGGGCAGGCGCCTGTGCCTTTAAGAATCTGGTCTAAGTCGTTTTCCTCTCCCCGCCCCGCCCCCTCGCCTTGCCGGCGGGGGCCCGGGCGCCCACCCCTTTCTCCCACCGCCGACTGAACTACTGGTTCGGCCGCCCATCCGTCACAGAGGCGCCGCTTCTGATTGGCTTCGCGCCGGGAGGCGGGGCGGGAAGGCCTGAGAAACTAGTTTGTTGGCGGCGCCCGGGCTGTACCGCGGCGGCAGCGCGCTCCGGCTGTGGCGAGCCGGGGGAGGGGAGCGGCGGCGGCGGCGGCGGCGGCGGCGGCGGCCGGGGCTGTGGAGCCTCGCGCGGGCGACCAGGAGCCTCTGAGTGCGGCGGGCGGCGGCGCCCCGAGCGGTGAGTGGCGGGGCTGGGCCGGGCTGGGGGCTCCCGCCTCGGGCTGTTCTGGCTGCGCGCCCGGCCGCCGGCTCGACACTTGTCACCTCCCCGCCCCCGACGGGGCCGGAGGGTGCGGGGATTTGTGCGCCTCACCGTCTGAGCTCCCCCCCCACCCCCCGGCCGAGAGAGCCCCCGCGGAGCTGCGCGTCCCGGGAGCAGCCCAGCGCTGCTCGGGTCCCCGGAGCTCCCGGGCCGCCGCAGGGTCTCGGGGACCGGCGGAGTCGGGGACAATGGTGGAGAGAGGGGTGGCCGCAGTCCGCCGCCGCCTCCTCAGCCCCCGCGGCTGCTCCCGCCCCGCGCGTGCCTGGGGACCCTGCGAGGGTATTTGCAGAGAGCTCCGGGCGAGGGAATGAATTGTTTTTGCAAATGGATGTAGCGCGCGGGAGCTACAACTCTTTCCCTTGGGAGTGGTTGATTCATTGAGTCCGCAGACTCTCTTTTTAAAAAATTACTATCGATCCTGGAAAGAGGAGGCTGCTCGGCTTTGAGGATGTGAGCGGCCGGGCTCTGCGCCCGGGCCCGGAGAAGTCCCCGCGCACTTGACGCCGAGGGCCAGATGGCCGCCTGCCTCGTGCGGAGCGAGGGCCCGGGGTCGAGCCAGGGGCGGTTGTCCACGCGAGCCGGGACCGGGTCCGGCGCCCCCGGTGCCCTGGGCCGTTCACGTCCCGCCTGACGGGGGTCCCTTCTCTGGGTTTAGAGAGCTGGAGAACAGCGGAGGAATGGTTAAGTCCCACCCACCTGCCCACCGAGGTGGCGCCACCCACGCAGGTCCAGAGCAAGTCTTCTCTAGACAGCTAGCCCGGCTGTCCCCTTGCCTGGCACGGGACCCCATTCGGGCACGCCCCCCACTGCTCCTTTTCTTCCTCTAGTTGCTTGGGAAGCTTTTCCTTTGAGAGATTGGACCCCTCCCCCCGCCCCCAGGGGGCACCTTACACGTTTTTGGTGCTGCTGCTTCAAAGTCCCCAAGGTGCATTATAGCTCTCTTTGAGCAAAGAAAAATCTTTATAGAGATCTGATCAAAGGGATTGGGGTAAAGGCCGTTCCAGGCCCCTGCAGGTTTAATCTGGGCACTCTGGTCCTGCTGACTTCCTCTGAGCAGGAGACAGGCTCCCTGAGCTTTGGCCCTCCCTGGTAGGCAGGGCAGAGAACACCATGTGTCTGGGCCTCTGGTTTCACTCTGGCCATGTGGCACTGGGGGGAGGAGGCGGGAACCCCCCCCCCCCCCCATTCTTATCATGGACTGGGCTGTGGTGGCAGCGATGTGCAGTCACTCCCTTTGGGATCCTGGACCTCAGTCTTCCCCTTCGTAGGTAGGACTGGTGCTCTATGGCCCCCAGTGTGCTGTTCAGTTTCCTAGGGGTTGTTGGTAAAGGCTTGCATTTGGGGGCTGGGGGTGGGGGTGGAGCAGGACACAAGGTCCGCCCCACTGCAGGCAGATTTGGTATCCTTCTGAGACCAGGGGTCCTTAGGTCCCCAAGCTGTGCCTGAGGAGTTTGATGGAGTCAGTCTTCTGGGCCTGGCAGCTCTCTTGGTCTGGAGTCATTCCGTTTGTCAGGAAGTGACTCCAGGGAGGCTCTTAAAAGGAAGGTAGAGAGAAATGGTAGAAACCTTCATCCTGGGGCTCGGGCTGCAGCTGGATTTATGGTTGTGGTGCAGAGAAAGAGGGGCTGTGGGCGAGCTGCACCCCCGGTATCGGAGACAGCCTCTGCAGCCCGATGCCCCTTAATGGCCTCTCAAACCTCTGGGCACCCAGTGTGGGGGAGGAGAGCCGGAAGGAGGGGAAGATTACCCAGGCCTGGGACTTCGTGGTCTGCAGTAAAAGCAGGCTTCTCATCTACCACTGTGATGCGCCAGGGGGTGGGGGCGGGGGTGGGAGTGTTATTCTGTGAGTGGTTTGTTCATTCATTAGTTCATTCTTTTGTTAATTGACGAATGAGTCATTGTTTGAAGGGTCTTGACCCTGTATTCTGGGAGCTTCTAGACCAGGGTGTGTGGGCACGTGGATTGGGACCTGGATACACAGACACACCTAGGTGTGCACAATACCCCAGTGATAAAGGCAGCAAGGGGAGCTGAGGGGCATGGATGGCAAAGCTTTCTGGGGAGATGATGCCTTGACAAAATAAAGATGAGAAAGGCATGACACAGCCCAGATTCCAGGCTCTGGGTGGCCTCCTTCTCCCACCACCCGTGCAACCTCAGGGCAGGTGCAGGTTGAGGTTAGAAGAGTGTGGGTGTGATAGAAAGGTTCACCTGAGACCGTGGTGCTTTGGCTTGTGGAGTCAGCAGTCCTGAGAGTCTCTGGGAAGATAGGTGGCTTCTGGATGCAGCCTCTCTGCTCAGGGGGTCCTGGGAATAGCAGCCCCAGGAGCTCCAAAGACCTGCCCATCACCTGAGCCCTAATCCATCTGGACCAGCCTACAGTGCGGCCTGGCCAGGGAGGGGTGAACAGAGCTGGCAGGAGAAAACAGAGTGGCCAGATGCAAATGAATTGGCTGACTGAGATGCCGGTTTTCATCTAAAGTGGTAAATTTCATAATTGAATTGCCTCAGGCAGCCAGAGCCATTGAAGCGTTTTCCCAGCCAGAAAGCACTTAGTTGGGACAGCTGGGGGTGGAGGTGGGGGGGCATATGTGCCTCCACAGCCTTTACTCCTCTCATCCCAGCAGGGCTCCCCCCTTAGCAATCTGGGTCTGTCCCCAGGTGATGCAATCCAGCCCTGGTTCCACAGAAGGTGCCAGCCTCTTTGGAGGACCACCTGGCCCCTGAGCATCACTGCCACTATCCCAGTGGATAGCAGTTAAAGCTGTGACCTGTCACCTTCAGGCACTTGCCTTGCAGGACTGACTCCAGACCCCTCAGCTGTTGGGGTTGAGATGGTGGGAGCCGAGAGAGAGCTCAAAGATGGGAGGGCCTCCTGTTAAGACTTCTCAACACCAGGTCAGGGGAAAGAGCACAGGCTCAGGAACAAGACTTGGGTTCAGATACTGCCTGTGTGTCTGTAATCAGCCATCTCTTGGGCCCCCGGCCACCTCCACCCACCCTCATCCCCTCCCTCTGGAGCCAGTAGACTCTGCTTTATTACTGCTGAACCTTTCCTTCCAAGCCCAGACCATGCCCTTTGGATGAAAAAAGGTAGGCACGTGTGGCTCACCGGCCTGTTTTTAAAAGTGCTGGCTCTGGGGGCGCCTGGGTGGCTCAGTCCGTTAAGCGTCTGACTTCAGCTCAGGTCATGATCTCATGGTTTGTGGGTTCGAGCCCCGCGTCAGGCTCTGTGCTGACAGCTCAGAGCCTGGAGCCTGCTTCGGATTCTGTGTCTCCCTCTCTCTCTGCCCCTCCCCAACTCACGCTCTTTCTCTCTCTCAAAAGTAAAAAAACATTAAAAAAAAAATTTTTTTTTAAGTGCTGGCTCTGTGATCTGAGAAATCCAGTTTAGTTGGGAAGTTTCACTGTATTTTCTGCAAAAACATAAAAATCTACTCAGATGTTCTTTCTCCCATGGTGGTCTGCACCCTTGGGATGTGTACGGAGTCTGGACCAGGCTCTCTGGGCCACACCTCATTTCAATGTGTGACCAAGGCTCAGGGCCAGCTCCCCCTCTTCACCATCCCACAGTTGGACCTTTCACACCTAGAGCCTGTTGACAGAAAGACCACTTAAGTGGGGTGTCTGGAAGTCCTACTCTGCCTCTCCCTGGCTGTGTGATTTCATGGAGGTCCCCATACCTTTATGGGCCTCAACTTGCTCTTCTCTAAAATGGGTGGATGCTGTTGTGTACAGTGCTTCTATTTAATGTTTTGCTGTAAACTCCCAGAAGTTCTTGCAGCCTCATGAAATTTTATAGGCTTGAGTTATTTGCCTAGCCCTCATGGGCAGGAAGAGATAGGCAGCCAGTAGAGTGCTGAGGAGCAAATGAGAAGTTAGGAGTCTGGGCTTCTGGTTCCAGCTCTGCCTCTGGTGTGTGCTGTGGGGCTCCAGGTAAGTCAGTTTCCCTCTCTGGGTCCTAATTATTCCTCCTGGAGAATGAGAAGGGTATACAGTAGGCAAGCTCCCAGTGTTCTTTCCTTTCTTGGTGAGTGGAAACCAAGTCTGACTCTCCCAGTTTCTCAGGCCTCCCTGGGCTCCCTGCCTCTGCCCACTGGCTAGGAGCCCAGGGCCCAGGTGTGAAGGGCCTACAGGCACTGGTGCCCACAGATGAGGGACTGGTGAAGCCAGAGGACTGGGCCAGAGAAGAACCAAGCTGGGCCCAAAGGAAGGTGGCACGTGGGTGACTTACTTCTCAAGGTTGCTCTGGCTGGTCCCAGGCGGGGAGCCAGGCGGCAGGTGTGGGAGCACTTAGACTGACACCTACCCCACCCCCCAAATCCTGAAATGGATGGGGTAGGACCTCGCCTGCAGGTGTCCCCAGGGCCATTTTGAAGAAGAAAGATAGGCACAGATCTCCCGAGATCAGGAGGGATCAGGAGGGAGCCCAGGGGTGCAGGAGGATCTGAGGCGCCCGACACACCGGGCTTTGCCCAGGAGGTGCCTGCAAGACCTGTGGGATAGCTCCTCCTGCAAGAAGGCAGGCGCTGAGCAGGGCCGTGGGAGAACTGTCTCTTGCCAGAGGGAGGACCACATTAGCCTGGGGTGTCACTTCCCACCCACCTCTATGTGCCAAGAAGAAACCTTGGACCATCAGCTGATCCATCAGGGTAGGATGCAGGCATAGGATGGAAAAACAAGCCTTGCTTATTATCTACCTGTTCCCGTTGGGCCCCCAAGGAGAGGCTGACCACAGATCAATCTAGGGTGAATGGAATTAATTTCCTAATTAAGAGGAGCTTTGCTCACTCAATTCCAGGATGTGCTGCCTGCCAGGTTTGCAGTTGGCCAGGCCAGATTTGTCTGGGCAGGAGTGAGGGCCAAGAGATGCAGGAGTTCTTTTTCTAGAAAGCTGTAGCAATTACATCCAGCATCCAGAGTTCAAGTTCTGCGGCATCCTAGTGGGGCTTGTGAGACCCTGGGCAGCAGGTCCCTTAACCTGTGAATGCCTCTGTTGTTCACAGCTGTGAAAATGCAAAGGAGAAACCCATACAGCTGCGTTCATGCAACAAGTAGGTGTTTAGCACTTTCTGAATGGCTCATCCTGAACTAGAAACTGGGAAAAAGAAGTGGAGTTCAGAGGATCCCTTCTAGCAAGTTCGGCCCCTGGCATGTGAGGCAGACACGTAGTCAGGTGGTTGTAGCACACTGCTAGGGTGTGAGTGGCATGGCAAGAGCCTGCCTCAGTTTCCCCACTGAGAGGTGAGGAAGTAGACTATTTTTAGCATCCCCATTCCCAGTGTATCCAGTGAGTATTTTTTGCCACCTGTTCTCTACCACGCTCTGGGATGCAGCAGAAAACAGGGCAAGGTCCCCACCATCCTGGAGGCCTTATTCAACCGAGGGAGGCAGACACCACATGGACAAAATAAATACAGCTGCCATTAGGGCTGCTGGAGGTGGGTGGGGAGGAAAAGGTCAAGGTGGGAGCTCAAGGGGGCCTAGAGAAGGCCTCTCTGGGCTGGTGACATTTGAGCCAAGACCTGCAAGACTGGACCGAGGTGCCCATGGGAAGGTCTGCAGAAGGGCCTGCCAGCCAGGGAGCAGGTGAGTGTGTAGGCCGGGACCATCGTGGGCCGCGGAGGGGGATGCAGCCAGAGATAGGCGACAGCCATCACATTCTGGAATCTTCTGATCCCTACGGAGGCTACAGAAAACATGTAAAGTTGTTTGTTTTCTTTCATTTCGGTAATACATCAGTAGATTTCCTTCATAAATGAATAACCCCGTAGGAAAAAAATGCAGCCTGGTGTGGAGGTCCACCTCGTCCTTGGTATCCATCGGTGGTTTGGTGCATACCGTTCTGGTCCCCCTTTTCCTGTACAGATTTTGTGTTTATGTCACTCTGTGTGTGGTGGCACCCCTCCTCATGGCACAGCCACACAAGCCACCATCTTTCATCTTACCCTGTCCCCCAGGAGATGTTAGGTCATGTCTGATATTTTTTTCTTTTTCCCTTCATACAGTCCATGAAGTCTTGGGCGTCCTTGATCGTGCATGTTTCTGATTTTTAATTTTCGTCGTCAAAGCCGAATACCTTTCCCGAAGACTTAGGCACATCACTCGCCCACTGATAGTGTTTGGGAGCCCGGTTGCCCACGTCCTCACCCATACTTGATATTATCCACGTTTTCACTTTTAGCTCATGTGATGGGGGAGGGAATGATGTCATTATTCCTTTAAAACAAGCAAACAAAACAAAAGTGATCCAGTTTATCCAGGCTTTCTCTTTTTGTTTTCATCCATCTTTGTTTTTCCAGAATATCAAGGTTTAGTGATTGCTGGCTCTGCCTGTGCCTGGTCTCCTGACCTCCAGCGAAGCTTCATCTGTGAAATGAGGCCCTTTTAATCCCCGTCCTGCCCCAGCCAGGCTGCTGTGCATTGCGCTTGGGAAAACATTCCTGAAAGTTCATTTTATGCTGAAAAGTTCTACAAACATCATGGGGTTTAGCAGTGAGAGCGAAATATCTGAAGCCTAGAACATGTGAGTGAATCTGAGTGTTTCTAAACAGCCAGTGTGTCTAGAGGAAGGGCTGGGGTGGCTTTAGGTGGGACACCTGCCTGGCATCCACCACGTGGCCTGAGAGAGAAGTCAGAGGGCTAGCTGAGTAGGTGTGTTCCTCCCTGTCTCACCTGCAGGAATGGAGAAATGAGCCAGGAAGGTAGAGAAAGTTCTCTAGCCTGTCCATAAAAAGACTCAGAAAGGGGCATTGGCCACCACAGGCTGATCCCTGTGTTTACCTGTTGGTGGAGACCGAAGGCTGGGGCCCTTAGAACTTTATTGATTCTATTACTTTGGGGGTCCTGGTCAGTTTTCCTGTAACAGGAGGCTTTAAAACAAGTAAAAGACTGACAAAAGGGCCCTTGCACTTGATTCAGAGACAGAAGGATGGGAAGCTCTGGAGACTGGTAGATGAGGAAAGGAGGAATCTGGGGCCAGGGAGAACCTCACCCATGTGTTTCCTGGGTGGCATTGGGCCCTCAGGGGGCAGGCAACCTGACTGCTGGGATGCTGGTGCCTGGTGGCATTTTAACCAGGCTCTCCTGTCATTCCCTAAGTCAGCTCTAACAGCTCCCCTCCACTTCTTGGGGGACAGCATCCAGGCTGGGCTGAGCCCTGCCGCCTGGGGATGACTCAGACGTAAGTCCTGGTGGAGGCTTCTGTTATCCCCACCATCTCGACCTGGTTAAGACAGCTGGAGGGGACAGTGGGCCACAGACAGGAAGGTAGACACACATGGGGGAGGGTAATAAAGAGCAGATGAACAAGGGCACCTTGGAATCCCCAAAGGGCTTTGGTGGAAGGCCTCCCCTCTTTGTACCTTGGCAGCTAGTGAGTAGGAGGAGGAGAGGGTGGGAAGCCTGGCTGCTGGCAACTTTTTACCTTTCTCAGATATCCTCTGATTCTGAGGGTTGGGTTTTTCAGGAAGGGAGTGAGGGGAGCATCTCGGGAGCTGATCTGAGGGTGGTTCACAGGGTCAGGGGCACCAGTGAGCTGCCCTTGCTGGGCCCCCCCACTGCCATCCTGAGCCCAGCTTGTGGGCGTTTCATGGAGCTGGAGTGAGCTCAGACCCCAGGTTTCCTTTCCAGCACCGAGATGGACTGGTATATCGGTGCTGCAGGAAGTTGTAGTTGCTATTTTTACCACTGCAACTAGGACTTTTTACTGGAAGGTACAATTACAAGCAAAATGTCAGGGTTTGGTTGGCCAGCTGAGCCCTGGGAGGCTGCCGCAGGCTGAGGCAGGAACCACGGCATGGTCGGTTGGTGTGTAAAGCAAGACACTTTGCACGTGGACACATACCTCCCCTAGTTGCTGGGAGTGGCTTCCTCTGAACTCTTTGCAGGGTCTGGACTTCTCCTCTCGGCAAAAAAGTGGCCTTTGCTGGGTTTTGCCCAGATAATTGCACCCCATCACCTTATAATTGGCTGGTCGTGGGACTGAAGCTAACCAGCTAAGCCATTCTCTTCCTGACTGCCCTAGAAGCTGAAGTTTTGTTCAGTGAAATTGACAGCCTGATACACGATTCCCGCAGTGCTAAGTGCGAGGGGTGGAAATGAGTAAGACAGTCCTGACTCTGAAGCATCACATATGGCAGCAATTAAGGAGACAGAAGGTGCGAATGGTCCCCAAACCCTTTGGACAAGCACCTGGTATGCTTTTCCTCTATGTGCATTATGGCTAAAGGCCAAGCTGGCCTTATATTAGGTTCTCTTGCTGCATAACAACAGATCACCACAAACTTAGTGGCTTAGGCTGTACTTATTTATTAGCTCATAGCTTTGTAGGGCAGAAGCCTAAGCTGGCTGGACTGGGTTTTCTGCTTAGGGTCTTGGACCATAAGTCCAAGGTCAAGGTATTGAGCTCTTACCCTGAGGCCCTGGGGTAGAATCTACTTCCTGGCCATTCAGGTTTTTGGCACAATCGAGTTCCTGGTGGTTGGTTGTAGGACTAACGTCCCCTGTCTTCTCTGGCTGTCAGCTGGATGCTGATCTTGGCTCCTAGAGGCTGCCACGTTTTGTGCCACATGGCCCCCTCCATCTCCAAACCCAAAGTGGGGCATCAGATCCTTTCCTGCTTCAAATCTCTGGCATCCACGTCTGTGATCACCTGGAGAAAACTCTGCCGTAAAGGGCTCCTGTGATTAGGTCAGGCCCACCCCGATAAGCTCTCTGTTTCTAGGTCACCTGATTAGTTAGTAACATCATTAATTATATCTACAGATTCCTCTGCCACATGGGTGACAGAGGCACGCATGCCATGTAGGTCGCAGGAGCAAAGCCAGGGGTGGAGATCAGGGGGCCAGCCATCTTTGCCACAGGGCTCATGCCACCAGGGGCCACACGGACAGTATTAAGAACAGCAGTTCTCATGAGCTGAGTAAATGTTGTGTGCCCTGTTGTGCTAAGCTCTTTACCTGGATTCTCTCCTTTAAAAAAAAAAAAACAAAAAACTCAATGGTTTTGCGAGAGCAAGAAAGAGAATGACAGAGCGTGAGCGGGGGAGGGGCAGAGAGAGAGAGGGAGACACGGAATCCGAAGCAGGCTCCAGGCTCCGAGCTGTCAGCACAGAGCCCGACGCGGGGCTGGAACCCACAAACTGCAAGATCATGACCTGAGCCGAAGTCGGACGCTTAACCGACTGAGCCACCCAGGCATTCCCCACCCCACCCCCCTTTTTTCTTTTAAACGTTTATTCATTTTTGAGAGACAGAGACAGATGGATTCTCTCCTTTAATCCCAGGATAGTATGTTCACAGAGGGACAGTTCCTTTCACCCCCATTTTCCAGATGAGAAAGCCGAGGATCATGGAATATAAATATCTGGGGTACAGACAGCAATACTGGGCTTTGCAACCAGAGGCTTAGAGCCAGCCTAGCCACCTCATTGGCCTCTCCAGTTTGATTCCTACAATTTATGAGACACCGTCCAGGGCAGGGTTGAGGGCAGGGCAGAGCGCTTTCCCATGTAGCACTTAAAATATTTAAATATGAAAGCTGTCAACCATACTGCAAGTTAATACAGCAGACATCAGGAACATCTCACCTGGGTTTGACAGATGTCTGGACCTTTCTGATTCTTATTCAGTGGGTATCGTGGCTTATCCACTTTCCGTTGAGCAGTATTTATTGAGCATCGCATACATTCTAGGCAGCAGAGATGACACAGAATACTGTCCTGGAAGAGCTGGAAATTAAAATAAGGGCACAACACACAATGACCTGAAGGAGTAAGAGTGCCGGACAAGAAACATCACAGTGCTGTAGGAAAGGGTCAACGGGTATCAGAATGTCAGCTGCAGGAAACAAGACAAAAATGTGTATTTACCACGGCCACATCCCTGGTACATAGTACAGGGCCCTGCACATGGTGGGTACTCAGATTACTTGTCCCGTGAATTTGAGCATCATGTACATGCAATCCCCCTACATATCAGCCAGAGAAAGGTGTGACGGTGACATGAGGTTTCATGGAGGAGTTGAGACTTGGCAGGAGAGCTGGAAAGGCCAGCCTGTATCTGCATGAGGCAGGGAGAGGGGCTGGGGTGGGCCACGAAGCTGGAGGGGGAGACAGGCTGGCCAAGGCTTGGATGTCCAACCCTCACTGAAGGTTTTTGAGCAGGAGAGATTGGTGGTCAGGAGCAAAGCATTTGGCCTCAGATTGCTGGGCGTGGGAGAGGCCGGGGCCTCTGGTAGCCCAGCCTGCAGAGGTGAAGGCCTCACCTTATCTCCAGCATAGAACCAGTGACACGATGGACCGGGAAGGAAGATTTAATAGAACTTGGTGGCCAAACGATGTGCTAAAAATGTATATGAGTGAGTCGTGATTTCTGGGCACCCGTGCATTTGGCTATAAATATACACACATATGTAATTTCAGGAGACCAAGAACTATCAGCTGCAAAGCCCAAGGGCAGCAGCCCATGCGTGGCCCCTGTACTTTGCTATCTGAGGCCCTGCCCAGTACAAGGTGCCCAAATCTGTTATTTTGGGGGAAAAGGAGGGGGTCCTGTGGTAAGAAAAAAGTGGCTGGTAGTAAAGGGAGGAGCAGGGCAGGTGGGGAGGCCAGCCAGCCGTGGGTTAGAGGGCACTGGCCCATGTGACTGCTCTGTGCAAGCAGGCAGGGGACCAAGACCAGCAGGGGCAGGCGATCCAGCTGTCAGTCACCCCCTGCTCTCCGCAGAAATTTTCCTCTGAGTTCTTCCCAAAAAGCATGGCTAATGTGGAGGGTAAGGGAATTCTGCTAACCCGGTGTTCTCGAAGCGTGGTCGGGAGGATCCCGGAGTCTCTTTTTGGGTCCACAAGGTCAAAACTGTTTCCATGGCAATGCCAAAGTGTTACTTGCCTTTTCCACTGATTCAGAGCACATAGCTTAGTGAGCTGATGTTTTCCCAGTGACCATTGCACGGTATTACCGAACAATGTGGAACAGTCCATTCAAAGTGTAGGGTAGACCAGGAGGTCGGAATGTCACAGAGTACAAAAGTTCACTGACTCAGGCTCAGGTTCCACACCGCAGTGAATCTCTAGGAAACTACCACTTGTCAGGTCTTGGTGTGGTATCCAAGAAGAATATCCTAAATTATCTGAAAAGGCTCTTGCAGTCTCCCTCTTCTAACAACCTGTCCCCGTGAGGCTGGGTTCTCTGCACATTCTTCAGTGGAAACGTTTCACAGCAAACAATGCAGAAGCAGATATGGGGATCCAGTCAGTATTCTCAATTTAAAAAAATTTTTTAGGGGTGCCTGGGTGGCGCAGTCGGTTAAGCGTCCGACTTCAGCCGGGTCACGATCTCGCGGTCCGTGGGTTCGAGCCCCACGTCAGGCTCTGGGCTGATGGCTCGGAGCCTGGAGCCTGTTTCCGATTCTGTGTCTCCCTCTCTCTCTGCCCCTCCCCCGTTCATGCTCTGTCTCTCTCTGTCCCAAAAATAAATAAATAAACGTTGAAAAAAAATTTTTTTTTAATTTTTTTAAAAAGTTTTTTTTTGAAAATAGATTTATGAAATACAGTTGTTATTTATGTTAACATATAATGGTTTATTGTTTTTTTCTAATTTTTTTTAATGTTTATTTTTGAGAGGGGGAGAGACAGAGCATGAGTGGGGGAGGAGCAGAGAGAGGGAGACACAGAATGTGAAGCAGGCTCCAGGCTCCGAGCTGTCAGCACAGAGCCCGACGCGGGACTTGAACTCATGAACTAGGAGATCATGACCTGAGCCGAAGTCAGACGTCGAACCCACCGAGCCACCCAGGCGCCCCTGTTGTTAACTAATACACATTTTAAGTTTTTTCCCAGTTTTAATTTTAAAACATTTAAAATTTAATTTTGATAACTATCAATAGGCAAAACCACATAAAGAAAAGCCCCTTAGGGTCCTCAGTCATTTTTAACTTGTAGAAAGATCCTGAGACCAAACGTTTGAAAGCACTGTGCTGCCCCATGCACCTGTAAACGGGGAGCTGAGTACCAGACCCTGAGCCCAGCTCTCAGTACTAAAGGCTCTCAGCCTTTAGCCCCCTCAGCAATCCTGTGAGGTTGTGTGATTATTCTCATCCCCATTTTACAAATGTGGAAACAAAGGCCCAGAGCATTTGAATACCAGGCACGGGTCTTACAGCACAGTCGTGGCAGTGCCAGCTAGAGGGGAGGCCCCAGACCTATGTGGCTGTTCTCCAGGCAAGGGGGAAGGCAGGTGCCTGAGACAAAGCCTGTGACACAGACCTGGTGTGTCCCCGGGTCATCCACTGTCCTCTGCAGCTGGCACTCTTCTGGCTTTACTAAGCCCACACGCTCTCTCCTTTCCTGAAGCCCAGGAGGGAGGATGCAGGTCTGCTAAGTGCAGCAGGGGTGCTTGAGAAATCAGGGGTTTTCATTTAAAATATGCTTTTCCATTCTGCTGTATGTACCCAGTATTTGTGGCCAGGAAGGTTCTTTGTCTTCGTAAATAGCCCCCATTGTGCCATTTGAGCAGGGACTTGGGAGCAAAACAGCTTTGAATACTGAAGATGTGTGTGCATTTTTTGTTTTTATCTTCTGTGAGCCTCAGTTTGCCCATCTTTACAATTGGGACCTTGAAGACGTGTCTTAAGGATTAAGTAAAAGGATGCATTTAAAGCACCCAGCACAAAGGCTCACACATGACAGGGTTTTGAAAAAGTGATACTGTATCTGGCATGGAATTCAGCAGGTTCAGAGGGGTACGGGGTTTCCACTGTTCTCCCCAGCGCACTAATGTCAACCGGTTTCTTACACAGCCTGCCGGAGATAGTCCTTGTACGTATATACGGGTGTGTGTATAGCATGTCTCTGTGTGAGCATAGGCAGTCTGGTTTCTTATGTAAATATATATATGTATGTATATGTATGTACGTATGTATGTATTTGGGGGCGCCTGGGTGGCTCAGTCAGTTGAGTGTCTGACTTTGGCTCAGGTCATGGTCTTGCAGTTTGTGAGTTTGAGCCCCGTGTTGGGCTCTGTGCTGACAGCTCAGAGCCTGAGCCTGCTTCGGATTCTGTGTCTCCCTCTCTCTCTGCTCCTCCCCCGCTCATGCTCTCTCTCTCTCTCTCTCTCTCTCTCTCTCTCTCTAAAATAAACATTGAAAAAAATAATAAAAAAAATTTTCTAAAAAAATATATATGTGTATATATTTGGTTGCACAGTGTTCCACTCGATGAATGAAACAAGGTGTATTTGACTAGGGCTCTTATTTATGAATATTGAGTTGTTTCCAGCCTTTTGCTTGCAGCCAAAGGCCCATGTGCAAGTAGGACTGAAGGTGAGGTTCCTTGGAGTGGAAATGCCGGGCCGAGGGCACCTGCAGCTGTCAGTTTGAAAGATACTCCGAATCGCTCTCCGGCTCCACGGAGAAGACAGAGCTGCATCCTGGGCCTTGGGAGTTGAACAGCACTCAGATTGCAGTTGCACAGCGGCACTGACAGCCTGGAGAAGAATGAACAGGGAGAAGGACCCACACCAGGAAATGGCTAGCGCTTTACTCTTGGTGTTTTTTTATTTTCCTGTTGTATCCTTCTTCATTTGCCGCCAAGACTCCAGGTGGCTCGTTGAAAGTGATATCTAGGCGAGAGTGCTTTCAGCGGCTCCATCTGTGGGACCCTGAACCTTTCAAGGGACCAGACAGGAAGAGAGACTGCCTCCCTCTGGGTCCCCAGCCCCTGCTCTGTTTGCTGAGGGCCAGGCTAATCCTTCTGAAAAGGGAGGAGCCCGGGGTCATGATGCAATGTTTGCTTTGGAGGGGACTGTTCTCTCTGCCCCCTTTGTTTCTCCCTGTGTCACTCTGGATAAGTGAAAGGAAACAAGTTATTTCAACAGATGGGTGAGCCTGAGTGCCGAGTTCTCTGTCCCCTCTCTGATTAGAGCAGTGGTATCCATTACATTGGCCCTGATCCCAGCTGGAGCCAACAGCCAGACCTGCAGACTCCCGGCTTTGGGGGCCAGAGATGGTCCAGGAGGCCCCACCGAGCTGAGGGGGGACAGGATATGGCAGAAGAAGCTGAGTGGTAGCTTCTGTCTGCCCTGCCCTGATGAGTTTGGAGGTGTCTGCACTACCCACCCCCCCTCCCCCTTAGCTGAAAGAAGTTGCTTTGTTGCACGGGTGGTTTAAGCATGGCAAACAGAACTTTTAGGACTTTGTGACATCAAACATCTAGAATTCTTCTCCCAAGATTGTATCTCAAGAGAATACCAGTAATTCAGCATAAGCAGAGATGTGATTTGTTTGATAGAAACTTTTAGAACTGTGGATGAATGATGAATGACTTCCTAAGTCATAGCTGTTCTGCATTTCACAGACACCAAAAGTTACATGTGACAACCACACAGACGCTGGGCCATTTCATGAGGGAGCCTGGAAGACTGGATGCCAGGGCCTGCACCCCACGGGCGCTCAATCCACCTTTGTTCAGTAGTGAGTGAAGGATAGGAATATGGAAACTGTGTAAATAGGTAAAAACAATGTAAAATAACGTTCTGTAACTGCAACAATGTAAAACGTTTGGGGATAAAAGGCAAAAATGAGCCAACACGAAAATAGTTACTCTGTTCGGAGACTGGCTTAACCTTATCACCTTCCCCCAAAACTTTCTTAGAACTTCCCCCCCCCCCCCGATTCTCCTTACCCTCCCATAAATGTTAATACCAGATATAAGTCTGTGTGCTGTGTACATAACTATGCTTTGTATATAAAAACAACAAGATCTTTTCCACCCCCCCCCACCCCCCCCCCACCCGCCAAGAATGAGGTTTTGCCCCCGCAGGGCAGTGTCCCCAGCCATCATCCCCCTCCCCCCCTCCCCCTCATGAAAATGCCTGTGTTCCGGCTTGACATTCCAGGGGATTTGCGTCTTTTGTATCTTGTGCTTTTCAATCCTACATTGTCTTGTCAGTAAAAATGATTGAGCTCCTGGGTATGCCCCTTGGCCTGTCTAGCTTGGTCCGTGGAGCTCACACTGAGAAGGCAGGGCTGTGAGCAGAGAATAGGGTGCTGAGCACCGTGGCCGTGGCTGCTGTGGGCTGGGTACGTGGCCCACACAGCCCCTCCTGAGGGTTCACTTCTCTCCTTAGCAAGATGGCTTCTCTGAAAGAACAAAACCTGGCCGGTGCGGAGCTGACAGAATCCTGACCTTGTCTTTGAGCAGCTAGACACGGCGTGGGGGACCATCAGATCCTTTCCCTGAGGTGGCCTTGCTTAGCCGGGTGTCCTCATCTGAACAGGACCCAGAAAATGACCCTAGAGGCCGCTTTCGCACTAGGACCCTTTGCCACGCACAGGAGAAAAGTTGATTCGTTACCCGCGTTGGGGGTCTCGGAGCACGGAGGCTTCATTCTCCTCGAGATGGCGCTGTTCCAGGTGTGCAGAAGGGTTGACAAGGGTTGCTCCAAGGGGGGTACGGAGAAGGGTGTCCGGTGGGTGGAGCCCCGGGCTGTGGCCCCCAGAGCCTCTCTTCTGTCCCTTTGGTGTGTGGGAAAGAACGATACAGATCTGGGTCGCAAGCAGCTTGTGATGTTGGGCTCACAGAGCGCAGAGGTGGGAGCTCTTTGCCCAGCGTCCCTCCCGTGAGGTGCAGGTGAGGGTTGGACATAAGGCCGTGGTGAGGGTTGCACACGTTCACACAGAAAGCACTTGAAGCAGCGCCCGCGATGGAGCGAGTCCTTGGTGACTGTAACTTAGTGCTGGTGGAACTGTCACTGCCGTTAATCTCGGAGCTCCCGTTCCCACGTGCAGGTTACCGAAACAGTGGGGCAGGTGGCAGGATTGCGCCTCTGGCCCTCGTGGGTGAGTGAAGCCATGTGCCTGGTTTGGGCCAGGGAGATGGGAGCGGAAGAGGCGTGTGTCTTCCAGGCCGTGTGCGGGGTTCCCAAGCGCCCTCTCTCTTCCCTGTGGCTTACTGACCGGTGACAGGGTGCTGCTGTGTCATCTGGGTCCCTGGGGCTGATAGTGATGACAAGGACACTTGTCACACTCACCCCCCCACTACCCCCGAACCATGATGCAAGTGGTATGAGCCAGAGAGAAATCGCCGTCCTCCCGAAGCCTCTGAGATACGGGGGTGTTTGTTGATGCTGCAGAACCTGGCCCATCCTGATTAAAGCGGACAGGCCTGAGCGGGCCGGGAGTGGTTGGGGGACCACCCCTTCTGCGTGCGACGCCCAGCACGGCAGAGGCCCCTGGTGGTCATGCGTTTCGCCTGGCTCCCTTCCTGACCAGAACTCTCTACCGTTTGCAACAAGTGTTGCTTCATCGTCCAGGAGGGTTGCACAGCCTTGACCCCTCACCTCCTGTCCTGTGCCTCCTCTGGGAGGGGCCTATTCCCCTGGGTAAACGAGCGCAGAGCAACCCCCCAAGCCCTTCCCCAGAGCAGCGTTTGCACACTAGCAGAGTTGGCTTCCACTCCGGTAGGTCTATCAGCTTGTAATAAGAGCACGGCCTCCTGGCTAGCAGAGGCTGCAGCAGCCTGGATCCCGGCTCAATCTTGGAAGCCAAAGAAGCTGTCCTTCCTCAAGTGTGCTTAACCTGCGGGAGCACCGAGGGAAAAGGCAAGAGCACGTGGAGAAGGTGCTGAAGCCATTGCCCACCCTCGGGGTCTCCTGGGATCCCCATCCCCTTCCAGGCTTTGGTTGCAGGTGGACAGGTGGGCCTTAGGACTAACCGCCCACCACGGGGCACTGTAGGGGAGGCACTGTGGCACTGGTGATCGAGACCTCAGATAGCAGGCGAGAAGCGGGTTGTCCCGCAGTGTGGTGTGTCAGAGGTGTGGAAGGCAGTTGGAAATCTGCCCCGTGAGATGAGCTCAGCGGCGAACCGATCTGCTCTCTGCCTTTCATGGGGAGCCATCCGACGCAGAGTCATTTGGGTACCACCAAAAGAGGAACCTCATTTGTTACTAAGTGCTGGGTGAAGCAACACCCTCACCCCTTCCCTGAGCCAGGCTCCGTTCTCGAACCGCCGTTACAGCCACCCCATTTCCCCTGCAGGAGGGATGGGGTGAGGCTGTGGGCTGGCGTGGGGCAAAGTTGCATCCAGCCGACACAAGGCGTGTGTTACACAATTATCACGACCTTACTGCAGGATTGGAGTCTTGCACAATAAAGAGATGGAAAACAAAATCAAAATAAATACACACACAAAAATACAAATAATTCTAATCCTTTGCATTTTAAATTAAAAACAGGGTACCTACGGGGCGCCTGGGTGCCTCAGTCAGTGAAGTGTCTGGCTCTTGATTTCAGCTCAGGTCATGATCTCACAGTTCGTGAGATCTGTGCTGACAGCACGGAGCCTGCTTGGGATTTCTCTCCCCTTCTCTCTGCCCCTCCCCCGTTTGAGTGCATGCTAGCTCTCTCTGTCAAAAAAATAAAATTTTAAATAAAAATAATAAAAAGGTACCTACAATTTTTTGAATGTACATAAAGTGTTATTACTTTCTTAAAGAAAGGACCATTTAAAGGCAGAGGCTTTTAGGGAAAGGGCCCTTTGTGTGATAGTGCACTCGTATCTAGAATGATCTGCGCCTCTGATTCAGTTACCCTGGTCATACTGATTTGCTTTCAATTAACAATCAGATTTGTGTGCTCTACAAGGGTGCTTAGTCTGCTTTCCACTTGGCAAGGGGAAGAAGGATACCCCTGCACCCTGCAGGCTCCCTGAGGTGCTTGGATCCCCAGACGTGGGGGTGGGGTGGGGCAGGCATCTGGGCCGCAGCGTCACGCGTCAGTCCCGAGATCCCTGCCTGGGAACGGGTGTTGAATCACACAGCCCTGTGCTTATGTGGTGTTTAATAGCATTTAACTCCTTCCTTTTTCACAGATCTCACAGGCTTGACAGAAACCTTTAGTGTTTTTTTTCTGATCGCAACAATGTCATATAATCATTTAAAAAATCCGAACAACCTAAACACGAATAGACCGTGAGCACTGCCTTATTCAGAGCAAAACAGAGGGACGCCCGGCTGGCTGTCAGTGGAGCGGGTGCCTCTAGATCTCGGGGTCATCAATTCAAACTCCACGTTGGGCGTAGAGCTTACTTACAAACAAAATAAAACCAGAAAGCGGAGGGTAGGGATGGAGTCAGGATCCGGAGTGTCTGCTCCGTTCTTTGTTCAGCGGACGTGGTAGTAACAGCAACAATACTGGAACAGCTGGCCGTGTGAGCATATGCGAGAGGCCCAGGCCACTGGAAGCGCGTGTCGTGTACTGTCTGGTTTGTCACTTGCTTTTAGTGTCACTCTGTGGTTGAAACAGACCCAGGGAGACCAGTGAACTTTCCCAGTGCCACACGGTCATGGCTGTGGCCTTCGGGGACCCCGTTCTGTCTGCCGTCCCTGAGGTACCCTGATCTTCCCTCCAGGCCACTTTGTCACAGCCGTCAGAATGCCGCCACCAGAGAGGCATCTGCAGAATACTTGCCTTCTCTCCCCACCCCCAGGTCCCCTCCCACCTCGCTCACACCTTGGCCTTTCTGTTAGTGTGTCTTGATCTCGACCCCGAGATCAAGAGTGAGAGCCGCCATCTTGATTTGGTGTGGGCCCTCAACGTAGCCTGGCCTCCAGCAGTTGCTCAGTCAGGATCTGTCTCAGGGTTTGAGGTTGGGTGATGCGTGACCTTTGCAGTCACTGGGGCCAGTGTCTGGGGCCCTGGTTCCGACTTGCTGGCGGGGGCCCACCTGCTGCAGCTGGGCCGTCCAAGGCGACTTCCTCACTCTCGTGTGTGGTGCCTGGGCTCCCGTGGCCAGAAGGGCAGGGGGAACGGCCGGGCTGCCCTCCTCCACGTGGCAGGCTGCCGTCTCCTCGCGGTGTGGTCAGGCCTCCCGTTGTCTGGCTTCCCCTGGAGGGGGCACTGCAAGAGTGGAAGCTGCCAGTGTCTGAAGGTCTGGGCCCGGAAATGGGTACAGCGTCTCTCCGGCTCCCTTTGGTCGGTCACAGAACCTGCTCAAAGGGAGGGGACGTAGACCCCGCCTGTCAGTGGAAGCCGTGTCACAGTTTGTGGGCATCTTTAGTCGTCCCCCAGCCCCATGTGACTGTGCCCCTACCTGTCGGCCTGGCCTTTCTCTCCCCTCAACGGGCCAACCTTGTTTCTGCCCTGCCTTTGTGTCCGCAGCCCTGCCACCTGGAAGCGTCCTTTCCCCTGTCGTCATAGCCTGGCTCATTGGTTAAGCTTCAGCTCACGTGTCCCCTCTTCACAGAAGCCTAAGTGACCCCACCATCTTCTTGTCACCGTGACCTACTGCTGTTTTGTTTCCTCACTGCTAGTCTGTCTCTGCCTCCCACACCGCAGGCCCACGGGGACAGGAACCTGTCTCTGTCCGTCCTTGTCTCCCACGCCTGGTACGTAGCACGTGGGGATTGTCCGGGAAGCTTATGGTTGATGAGTAAGTCAGAACCACATTACCTGCAACCCCCCGGCGGGGCCCTGGGCTTTCCCCCTCCCTCTGGCCCCCCGCAAGGAGCAGTAGCGTTGACATCCTGATTTTGAGGAACTCGGGCCCCTGGCAGGTGGAGGGAGGCAGGGAGGGGGTCGGTGCTGCGGCCAGATGGAGTCGGGCTTTCTGGACAGTGGCAGCAGTTTGATCCTGTGGCGCATTTCTCCCTGGGAGTGGGGGCCTTCAGCTTCCTGTGGCTGGGGTCTTTGGAGAACACGGCAAGTTTCTTCTGGAGGTCTCACCACTGGCTACTTTGTTTCCTTGTGTGTTTCTTTAACTTTCCAAGGGTGATGGGAGAAATGAGCCGGGCACATTGTTGTTGGGTGCACTTTAACTGCTTCTGTGCAGGTGAGGATCGCAGTGTGAGCAGAAGTGTGGTCTGACGTGGGTCAATACCTCTTAGCAGGATGAGAAATTGCTCATTTGGAGCATGGCTATTACTTCATGTGCCTTAAATCCATCAAAGCCCAGGACAACGCTTAGGTAGTCAGAGTAGTTCTGTGATACACACAGCATGAGAGCGTCTGATTTATCGTGGCCCCCGAGGCAGGGAGCCAAGGAGGCTCTGGGCAGACACGCTTTTGGGCACACACACTCTGGCACGTTCACCCTTGCCTCCACTGGCCGGGAGCCTGTGTCCTGCACCCTGCGTATCCTCCGCCCTGCGTGGGGCTGCCTGTGTGACTGGTAGTGAACACGGAAAACCATCTCATACAACCCGTTTTCGGTGTGCAGGGGGGTGCCCTCCCTGCAGGTGGAGAAGGTAGAAGACCCCTTAGCAAGGAGAGCAGCCCCTGGTCACTGACCCCCAGGAACTGATGTGCAGTGAGTGCTCGTACTGCTTGCGGCTCTAGGCGACAAGGGACGGAAAGCCCTCTCGGAGCAGAAGGGCAGCCTGGCCGTGGGCTCTGCCTCCTCCGTGCAGCTCCCGTCCTGGGTGGCACGGCCACCGACCACTCCCACCCCTGCCCTGCCCCAGTGCTCTTGGCACCTCTACCTTCCCCTGCAGTTCAGGAAACGTCGCAGACAGGAGTCTGCTTGGCCCATCGCGGTGGCCGGTAGGATTGCACATGGATCGGGCTCCACGCTCAGGGCCAGGGCCCGGTGATCTGCCGCTTTGGCCAGCCGGGCCCAAATGCCCAGCCTCGGGTTCTGCCAGCGCTGACCCGAGTGAGGCTGTGAGTGTCCACCGCACGCGTCCATCGTGGCGGCCCCCTCGAGTGCCTTCTCCAGCCCAGCCCTTGTCTTCTCTGGGGCGGCTGGACGAGCGCTCAAGGTGAAGGGATTCCGTGCACTGTATGCATCTCCAGGCTTCGTCACGAGCAAAGGCGGGGTTCGTTCAGTCGAGGCGAGTGGCCGCTCTGTGCCAGGTCCCACTGGGTGTTGGGGTCGCATCAGTTACCCCTACCCGTGATGTCCACCTTCAGCACGTTGGGGAGACTGGGGACGAACGCGTGTTACATAGCAGTGGGTGCTGTGAGGAAGGCAGAATTGGGTGAGGTGTGGAGAGGAGGTGACCCCAAAAGGTGGTCAGGTCACTCTCTGAGGAGGTGACAGAGTGAGCCATGTAGACAGTCAGGGGAGCATTCCAGTCCGAGGAGGAGCCTGTGAAAAGGTCCTGAGGCCCAGTAAGAAGTCCGTTGTGGCCTGAGGGGGCGAGCGAGTTGGGAAGTGGCAGGATGTGATGACAGAGGGGTAGCCAGTGAGGAGGGGTCAACTCATGTGGGACCTGGCTGCCACGGTGAGAACTTAGGATTTCACTGAGGGCGCTGGGACACCCCTGGAGGGTTTCAAGCTGGGCGTGATGGGATCATCACTCTGGTCTCTGGATGGAGCACAGATTGTGGAGAAAGAAGCAGAAGCCAGTCAGGGGTTTCCAGCGGTCAAGGGAGGGACAGAGGTGGGGATAAGGATCAGACTCGGGGCTCACTTAGGAGCCACAGGACTTGGTGGGGGCCGGGTGCTGGTGCCGGGGAAGGACGAAGGGAGCCTGGGCATTTGGCCTGAATAAGAAGGAGCATGCTGGTGCCGTTTCCCGTTTGCCTGGCCTGGGGAGCAGCGGGTCTGGAGGAAATGCTGAGGGCTCTCCTGGACGCGTGACGGTCAAGGGGAGCCGCTTCCAGATGTCCTGTGGTTGAGGTGAGGGGCCCGACACAGGGTGAGTAGCACCCAGGGCCTCTGGCTCTTAGGCCGGTCCTCCCACGCCGGCCAGCCCAGAGCAGAGGCACAGCCCTGGGGATCCTCAGGGACCTGGGTACAGGTTTGCAGCTCACATGATTCCGTTCCTGTGTCTGGGCCTCAGCATCCTCATCTGTAAACTGGGGTGATGAGACCCTCCACCTTCTGGAATCACGATGCTTCTGGGACATCACCTCACGGACCGGGGCAAGTCCGTGCATGACTGATGGCTGCTGTCTCTGGGAGGTTGGCTCAGATGCAGGCACTGCTCACAAGGAGGTGGGACAATCTGAGGAAACAGCCGGGCAGGTGCCTCTGCCCTCGGCACGGAGGTGCCCAGACAGGCAGCCATCTGGGGGTGGGAACCTGCTTGGGTGTATACGCCCATCCCTGGCTCTTTGCCTGTGCGGGGAATTTGCGTCAGCGGGCAGGCATCTTGGTGCTAAGCAAGACATCAGTCAGCTCTGGGGCCCTGGGCTGCCCACTCAGCACTGGCCTTGCCACCACTTGACCTCATTCCCAGGGCAAACGTGGCTGCTCTGTGTGGGTTTGCCCTGCCTTTTGATGCTTTCTCATTCTTTGAGTCCTGCTTTGTCCCGTCCTTAACCCCCTCCGTAGGGAGTCTCCACCTGGACCCCTGAGTTGGAGTCCTTGGGGCCGCACCCCCAGCGTGGCGCACAGGTCAAAGGCCATCGCTCCTGTTCAGCCCAGACACAGTGGGGACGGGGTGGATAGAGTCAACTCAATGAACGTCCATGTTTGGGAACATGTCTGTGAACAAGATTCGGGGAAACGTGGTGCAGGGTCTGGAATTCAGATCTGGGGTACGTGCCAAGCTGCCAGGAAAGCCTCGGGGGGCTAAGCCACTGAGGCCTCCCGATCCCCGTGCCACCCAGCCCCAGGGCCAGGCTGAGAGGTCACGCTCCGTAAATACTTGCCAACAGCTGAGTGCCCCTGAGGCCTGAGCAGGACAGGACTTCGTTTTACAGAAGAGAACACCGAGCTGCAGGGAAGGGGTGCCCCAGGATGACGATCGAACAGGAACTATCCTGTCCAGCCTTGGCCCACCTCTCTTACTCTTGTGCTGGCTGCACCCCCCATCCCCGTGGGCTCACCTCATGACCCCAGAGCCCAGTGGCTGGTGTGCACAGCGGTGTCTCTGGTGCATCATCGACTCGAGGTCTGCCTGGAGCTTGGGGGCCAGAGCAGCAGGGCCAGACCCAGCCTGGGCCCAGGGAGCAGGGGCCTTGCCCAGGCAGCTCGGATCACGTCAGTTTGTGGTTTCCTTGGTTCTTTGCCAGGGGAGGAGTGAGGCAGAGAGACAGCACTGTACTTGGACACTAATTTACAATTTCACTGAAGCATGAAATCGCTTCCTTCCCTTACCAGATTATTACTTAAGCAGAAAATTGACTTGGAGTGGGGGTTGGGAGAATTATATACTTTTGAAAATTAAAAAGGAAAAAAGGCTAGGTTTGGGGTTTTTTTTTTAACATTTTTTAAAGTTTTGGGGCACCTGGGTGGCTCAGTTGGTTAAGCGTCCAGCTTCGGCTTAGGTCGTGATCTCACAATTCATGGGTTCGAGCCCCATGTCAGGCTCTGTGCCGACAGCTCAGAGCCTGGAGCCTGCTTCTGATTCTGTGTCTCCCTCTCTCTCTGCCCCTCCCCTGCTCACTCTGTCTCTCACAAATGAATAAACATTAAAAAAAAATTTTTAATATTTTTTAAGTTTTGTTTATTTATTTTGAGAAAGACCAAGAGAGCATGATCAGGGGAGGGACAGATAGAAGGAGAAAAAAAAAAATCCCAAGCAGTTTCTGTATAGTCAGCACAGAGCCCAACGTGGGGCTCGAACTCACCAAACCATGAGATCATGACCTGAGCCAAAATCAAGATTCAGACACTTAACCGACTGAGCCACCCAGGTGCTCCTGTCTACTGGACTTTAATGGAGATGCCTTGGAATCCCGCACGTTCAAGTGTGTGACGAGCCCGTGTCTGCCCACACAGAGCAGCCTTCTGAGGGCCAAGTCCTGGGCGGGGCAGAGGAGGACACAGGAGGGAGGCAGGTGAGACACTCACTATGGCCCAAGATCCTGGAGTCGCCTGTAGGGCCTAGGGAAGCTCATTTGGAAACTCAGTTGCTGAGGCAAATCTGGATTGCGTTAGTGGTCAGCATGCCCTACTGTCACCTGGACCTTTCTCGTGGCTTGCTTTTTGGGACCTCAGAATTGAGCCGGTGTCTTTCAGGTGAGCCGCTGGTCGGCCCAGCTTTGCCTTCAAACCCTTGCTCATCCCCACTGGGTCAGTTGGCCTCTGAAGACCCTGGATTTGGAGAACGTGTCTACACAGCCCTTAGGCTGTAGTGGTGGCTCTTGGGAACTTCCCAAGGGCAGGGTTGGTGAGGGACTCTGGCCGGTGCTGCTAGGAGCCCAGCTCAGCCCAGGTCTGGCTGGGAGCAGGGGGGTGGGGGAGGGGGTGGTGGCATGTGAGGCCCTGCTCGGGCTCCATGGCTCCCTGGGCTCCTTGTTTCCAGTCTGCCACAGAAAACCCGGAAAGAATCAGCCTCCTTGGGCCTGTGGAGAGTGGAGATTGGGCTTGGAGCTGGAGGGCCCACATGGGGATCCTGGCTCCGGCACTTTGGGCAGCCAGCCACTCTGCTTCTCTGAGCCTTGGCTTCCCCAGCTGTAGAAACGGGCCACGGGAGCCTCGGCCCCAGAGGGCAGCTCGAGGGTGGGATGTGGCCCAGGGCACAGGCTACTTAGCACCGCCCCGACCTGCTATCTGCTTAGTGGCCCAGGGACACCATATTGCATGTTCTCTTGTCCCGGGGTGGGCAGCCACAGCTCACAGCCACCCAGACGTGGCTCATCTCCAGGCCAGAGACGTTCGGTTCCGCAGCTGGTCCAAAATCAACAAAAGCAATTTCTGAAGGGCAGAGGTCAGACCAGCCACTGCCACCCGCACGTTCCCTGGCCACGTGGTCAAGGGGAGGGGCGGAGCTGAGAGAGGAGGGGCTGAAGGGTGAGCCAGCACAGGGCCAGCCCCTCTCACCTCGTGTGGCCTTGTCCCCTGGCAGGTCGGCTCAGCATGTCGGTCAGCGTCCATGAGACCCGAAAGTCGCGGAGCAGCACGGGGTCCATGAACATCACCCTCTTCCACAAAGCCTCCCACCCCGACTGCGTGCTGGCCCACCTCAACACCCTGCGCAAGCACTGCATGTTCACGGACGTCACGCTGTGGGCAGGCGACCGTGCCTTCCCCTGCCACCGCGCCGTGCTGGCCGCCTCCAGCCGCTACTTCGAGGCCATGTTCAGCCACGGCCTGCGGGAGAGCCGGGACGACACGGTCAACTTCCAGGACAACCTGCACCCCGAGGTGCTGGAGCTGCTGCTGGACTTCGCCTACTCGTCCCGCATCGTCATCAACGAGGAGAACGCCGAGTCTCTGCTGGAGGCCGGTGACATGCTGCAGTTCCACGACGTGCGGGACGCCGCCGCCGAGTTCCTGGAGAAGAACCTCTTCCCCTCCAACTGCCTGGGCATGATGCTCCTGTCGGACGCTCACCAGTGCCGCCGGCTGTACGAGTTCTCGTGGCGCATGTGCCTGGTGCACTTCGAGGCGGTGCGGCAGAGCGAGGACTTCAACAGCCTGTCCAAGGACACCCTGCTGGACCTCATCTCCAGCGACGAGCTGGAGACGGAGGACGAGCGCGTGGTCTTCGAGGCCATCCTGCAGTGGGTGAAGCACGACCTCGAGCGGCGGAAGGTGCACCTGCCCGAGCTGCTCCGCAGCGTGCGGCTGGCCCTGCTGCCGTCCGACTGCCTCAAGGAGGCCGTCTCCGGCGAGGCCCTCCTCATGGCCGACGAGCGTACCAGGCTCATCGTGGACGAGGCGCTCCGCTGCAAGACCAAGATCCTGCAGAACGACGGGGTGGTCACCAGCCCTTGCGCCCGGCCGCGCAAGGCAGGCCACACGCTGCTGATCCTGGGGGGCCAGACCTTCATGTGCGACAAGATCTACCAGGTGGACCACAAGGCCAAGGAGATCATCCCCAAGGCGGACCTGCCCAGCCCCCGCAAGGAGTTCAGCGCCTCAGCCATCGGCTGCAAGGTCTACGTGACCGGGGGCCGGGGCTCCGAGAATGGGGTCTCCAAGGACGTGTGGGTGTATGACACCGTCCACGAGGAGTGGTCCAAGGCGGCGCCCATGCTGATCGCCCGCTTCGGCCACGGCTCTGCCGAGCTGGAGAACTGCCTGTACGTGGTCGGGGGACACACGTCCCTGGCAGGCGTCTTCCCGGCCTCCCCGTCTGTCTCCCTGAAGCAGGTGGAGAAGTACGACCCCGGGGCTAACAAGTGGACCATGGTGGCCCCGTTGAGGGACGGCGTCAGCAATGCCGCGGTGGTGAGCGCCAAGCTGAAGCTGTTTGTTTTCGGGGGGACCAGCATCCACCGAGACATGGTGTCCAAAGTCCAGTGCTACGACCCCTCGGAGAACCGGTGGAGCATCAAGGCCGAGTGCCCCCAGCCTTGGCGGTACACGGCGGCCGCCGTGCTGGGCAGCCAGATCTTCATCATGGGCGGTGACACCGAGTTCACGGCCGCCTCCGCCTACCGCTTCGACTGTGAGACCAACCAGTGGACGCGGATCGGAGACATGACCGCCAAACGCATGTCCTGCCACGCCCTGGCCTCGGGCAACAAGCTCTACGTTGTGGGGGGCTACTTCGGGACCCAGAGGTGTAAGACCCTGGACTGCTATGACCCCACGTCGGACACGTGGAACTGCATCACCACGGTGCCCTACTCGCTCATCCCCACTGCCTTTGTCAGCACCTGGAAACACCTGCCTTCGTGAGGAGCGATGCAGGACCCAGCCAGGTGAGCCGCCAGCACCCCGGGGCCCGGGCCCGCTCTGGGTCAGGGTCACTGTGTCCTTCCACCTGGGTCAGGGTCACTGTGTCCTTCCAGGGGAGGGTGGATGGGGCAGCAGGTGGCCGGGTGCTCCGGGACCCTTTTCCGGGTCTGGAGCTACAGCCTAGCTCTGCCCCTTGCTTGCAGTTGACCTTGAGCAAAGCATCTCAGCTCCCTGCCACGTGGAGACAGCCCCCTCAGACAGGTGTGGTGCTTCCCAGACACGGCTGCACGTCAGAGTCACTGGGGTCCTCAGACAACACCACGTGGAGTTGAGGCCAGCCGGCCAAGTGCGAGGGCAGTCTCCACATAAGGGCATCCTCTTCACGGTCACGGTCAAGTACAGGGAAGGGATGCAGATTGAGATCAGCCAAGGACAGAGATGAACAGGGCAGGGTCCTCTCCCCACGCGGTCAGGATGGTGTCACTGTGCCCACATCAGTGACTGACCGTACATACAGAATATTCCCCAGCCGGAAGGCTCACACAGGCTCAGGTGTCCGGGGTTTTTACCAGGGCCCCATCACGTAGGCTCGACTGATGGCCCACGTGGTTACTCTGCCTCCAGGTCAGCTGATACAGCGTGACCCAGAGCCCCTTCCCTAAGTCACACAGATGTGCCCACCCCAAATCCTGCCCTAGGTGGAGACAGTCTAATGGGTATGACCGATCATCTCCCAGAAGCCAGGGGCAAAGACCAGACCTCCTTACAACACGAATGCTAAAGCCCACACCACACCCCAGACCAGGCGACTCTAGCGTGTGTCCAACACGTGAGCAGCACCCCGGGGACCTGTGAGGAACATGGATGATGGGCAGAGCGCTCAAGGGGCCAGGGGGGTGCCGGAGCTGTGGGGCCAGGCCCCCGGTGGAGGCAGCAGGGCGCTCCTGTCCCGCGAGGTGGTGAGAGGCCGCCTCAGCGCGGGCGGCATGCCGAAGGAGGGAACCGTGGCCGGGCAGGACGGCTGCAGAGCACTGCCCAAGGTACTGCTCCTACCCTTGTTCTCAGTGCCATTATTACAGGAGATCCTCACCCAAGGGGGAGGAGACACTGGATGCAGGGGGCTAAGGGGCACAGGTGCTCTTTGGGGGGAGGGACTTGCCCAAGGCCTGAGGGCAG